>NC_139153.1:30646233-30957012 GCF_964270905.1 Leucopleurus acutus | reverse complement strand
ATTCAAGGACATTCTTATTTTACACACCTAAATGAGATAATGTATGTTAAGTGCCCAGCCCAGTGACTGGCATCTAGTATTTGTAGAATAAATGTTCTTCCTTCCTGTTCCTCTAAGGTGCCCTCTACAGCAAATGAACTTATTTATTTAATTGTAAATTTTACCAAAATAACATTTTCTTTTATTATTATATATATTATGTTGGTTTTTGAAATTCTATGTGTACTACATGCTCATTGCAGGTAACTTGGAAAATACAGAAAACAATGACAGAAAGGTCACCTGTGATTTCACCCTAGAGAGAAATACTTGTGTTATTTAAGTATATGTCCATTTTACACATTTTTCTAGAATATTCAATTTGGAATTCATAATCTTGGCTTTTAGACAGCCTGTTCAATAAAGCACATGATAAGGAGACTTAGCCAACTAGTCTGTGTTGTTATTTTTGAAGAACAGAATAGACCCTAATTGCTAAATTGTCAATCTGTCCATATGTTTTTTTCATTTGCTCAAAATTTTAAAAATAAGCTTTATTTTAAAAAGCAGTTTTAGATTTACATAAAAATGCAGAGATATATAGAGAACTCCCAGGTACCCTGTACCCAGTTTCCTCTATTATTGACATCTTACATTAGTATGGCATATTTGTTATAATTAATGAACTAATATTGATATACATACTATTTATAACTAAAGCTCATACTTTTTTCAGATTTTGTTAGTTTTTACCTAATGTCCTTCCTCTGTTCCAGAATCTCATCCAGGATATTACATTACATTTAGTTGTCTTGTCTCCTTAGGCTCCTCTTGGCTGTGACAGTTTCTCAGATTTTCCTTATTTTTGATGACCTTGACAGTTTTGAGAATATATTTTGAGAATATATTTTGTAGAATGTCCTTTTTTAATGTTTTTCTCATGATTTGCCTGGAGTTAAGAGTTTTTGGTAGGAAGATCACAAAAGTAAAGTACCATTTTCATCACATCGTATCAAGTAAATATTATCAACATGCCTTTATCATTATTGATGTTGACGTTGATTACCTAGCTGAGGTAGCGTTTGTCAAGTGTTTACAATATGAAGTTATTCTTTTTATCCCCGCTTTCCATAATGTACTTTTTGGAAGGAGGTCACTCTACACAGTCCACAGTAAAGGGCAATAGCTTTAGTGTGGAGTAGCTATATAAATTATTTGGAATTCTTTTGCATGGGAGATTTGCCCTTTCTTTCCTCTTCTCTCCTCTTCTTTCCCTTTCTCTCTCTCTGTCTCTCTCTCTGTCAATATGGACTCATGGATATTTCATTTATACTTTGGGCTATAATCTAATACTCCTTTATTTATTTTGCTGCTAAAATTGTTGCAGCTTTAACCATTGTGAGCTCTTTCAGTTGGCTTCTATGTCCCTTTAACATGTACCCATAATTGGAATTCTTTTTTTGGAGTACTTTCTTACATTCTGGTACTACAAGATGCTCCAGATTTATTTTAGAAATTTCCTGACCCGGTACCAACCTGTTTGTAATTAAAATTAAAATCAGTAGGCTCTAGAAATCAGACTGCCTTATTTCAAATCCTGGCTTAACCGTTTGCCAGCGTTGTGACCTAGAACTGTTTTACCTTTTGAGGGGGTAGACAGAGCCCAGTTTCCTCATCTGCATTAGGGCAGGGATTTTTTTTTTTTTTTTTCTTTTTCTCTAGTGTATCCCTATTACCTAGAATTGTGTCTGGTACCTAGTGGTGTTCAATAAATAGATATTTGTTTAGTGAATACATAAAAAGTGGATAGGAATATTAGTTTACAAATTCATATCAACAATAAATAGAATATGGCTTTGTGTTCTTATTTTGTCCTGAAATATCTGTCTAGTTTATTATTTTTAATTTAACTTCATTATTATCAAAGTTATATATGCATATAGCTTAAAGATTCAAATAGTTCTGTGAGATTTTAAACAGAAGAAAGGTCTTCTAACTCATTCTATGAGGCAACTACATTCAGTTTCCTTAGGTAATTCTTTTGATACTTATCTCCATATGTCTAAATAACATGCTTTTATTGTTGCTTCTTGATTTGTAAATATTATGCATTGTCTGTTCACTTCCAACCATGGAGGATAAGGATCTACCACCACTCTATTCTTTTTGTCTTCCCATTCTTCTTTCTATATCAGCAAGAGACCATTCAGAGCACACCTGAAATCAAGTTAGTTTTATTATTTGCTGTAGCAAAGGAGACCCAACATCATGCAGAACAAAGATGAGTCTCAAAAGGAGATAGGGAAAGGGTGTTATAAAATTTATGGTGATCTTAACAGGGATTGGTCAGAATTTGCTGATGGAACATCAGTGGTTTTATTTTTTAAAAACTATGAGACCATGCAGAATTATCCTTGCATCAGTTTATTTGTGGTTTAATCTTGCCTATAGGAGTCTGAATGAACTGGTGTTCATTGTGAGAGTCTAGTAAATATTATTGCTTGGTTTGGTACAATTCTGTGAGTCAGTGTACTTTTTACAAGATGTGATTTCTGATTTAGTTCTCAATTCCTCCCTAATATCCTAGCTTCCAGAAGATATAGAGTATTTCAGTTCATCACTCAATATAGTTCTGTCACAACTGTGATTAAATTAATTTTCAGTGTTCACATTTCTACAGCTGTGTTGGCTGTTGAGCCCTGTATTATCCTATTATTCCTTTTCCTTTTCTCACTTTGCTGTCTTACATATAGACTTTTAGTTGACAAGCATTATTAGCAAAGCAGACTCAAAACAGTTCTTACAACCTGGTCTATAAACTTGATGAAGTCCCTGCTCTCTGTTTTTTAATTTGTTCCTCGTTGTGTGTGAACAGTTGAATTGAAACGAATTCAGCAATATTCCTGAAACTGGACACTTTTACCTCTAGCAGTGTCAAGCAGTCAGCAGTCCTGCTAAGCTCTGGTCATGGGATCAATTTTGGACTCAAGATAACAGATGGGGTAGAGATCTCACTGAATTCATTAATAAAATCAACTTTATTTTTATTGGTTGCTAGTCTTCTTATTATTGAGTTCTAAGTGTTCCTTATGTATTCTTGATACAAGATCTTTTTCAGATGTATTTATTTAGATATTTTCTTATTTTTTGTTTTGAATATTTTCTCTTAGTCTGTGGCTAGCATTTTCACTTTCTTAATTGTGTATTTTGAAGGGTCGAAGTTTTTACTTTTATGAAGTCCAATTTATCATTTTTTTCTTTTATAGTTAGATATTTTTGTGTTTAATTTATGAAACATCTTCTGATCCAAAGAATATAACATTTTTTCTTATTTTTTTCTTTAAGTTTTACAGTTTTAACTTTAAAATTTCAGTGTATGACATTTTTGAGTTTATTTTGGTATATGGTGAGAAGTGGGGGTGGAGGCTTATCTTTTTCTTTTCCTATACAGACATCCAGTTCTAGCTCCATTTATTGAAAGAACTATAATTTCACTATTGAATTATCTTTGTACCTTTGTCAGAAATCTGTTGATTAGATATGTAAGGGTCAATTTGTGGACTTTTTCCACTGATCTATATGTTTGTTTATCATTATGCCATATTACACTGTCTTGATTACTGTAGCTTTATAATAAATCTTGAAATCAGATGGTGTAAATCCTCCAACTTTGATTTTTTAAAAATAGTGTTCACTACTTGAGGCCCCTGGATTTCCATATAAATTTTTTAAAGACTTTATTTTTTTAAGAGCAGTTTTAGATTCACAGCAATGTTGAGCAGAAAGCACAGAGATTTCCCATATTCTCCCTGCCCCCACATATGCTAAGCCTGCCCTATTATGAACATCCCCCACGAGAGTGGGACATTTGTTACAATTGATGAACTTACATTGACATATCATAATCACCTTGAGTCCACAGCTTACCTTAGGACTCACTCTTGGTGTTTGTACATTCCATGGATTTGGACAAAGGTATAATGACATGTACCATCATTATAGTATCACACAGAGTGTTTTTATAGCCCTAAAAATCCTCTGTGCTCTACCTATTCATATCTTCCTTCCCAAACCCCAGCTCTTGGCAACTCCTGAGTTTTTACTGTCCTCATAATTTAGCGTTTTCCAAAATGCCATGTAATTTTACAGTATGTAGCTTTTTCAGATTGGAATCACACAATATGTAGCATTTAAAAATGAACTTTTTTCACTTAGTTATATGCATCTAAGTTTCCTCTATATCTTTTCATGGCTTCATAGATCATTTCTTTTTAGCCTTAAATAATATTCCCTCATCTAGATGTACCACAGTTTATTTATTCATTCATCTACTGAAGGGCATCTTGGTTGCTTCCAGGTTTTGACAATCATGAATAAAGCTACTGTAAACATCCACGTGCAGGTTTTTGTGTGGGCATAAGTTTTCGACTCCTTTGGGTAAATACCAAAGAGTGTGAGTACTGGATTATATGGTAAGAGTATATTTAGTTTGTGGGAGATCTCCAAACTATCTTCCAAAGTGGCTGTACCATTTGCATTCACACCAGCAATGAATAAGAGTTTCTGTTGTGCCACTTCCTGTCTGCTTCTATCCTCTGAAAAAGATTGTAAAAAAATTAATATAATTTCTTCCTTAAGTGTTTGGTAGATATCACCAGTGAACCCATCTCGGCCTGGTATTTTTTCTGTTTTGAAAAGTTATTAATTATTGATTCAATACCTGTAATAGATATAGGCCTATTAAAATTGTCTGTTTCTTCTTATTGAGTTTTGGCAGATTGTGTCTTTCAAGAAATTGGTCCATTTCAGCTAGGTTATCAAATCTGTGGGCATACAGTTAGTTGTTCATAATATTCCTTTATTATCCTTTTAATGTCCATAGGATTTGTAGTGATATCTCCTCTTTCACTTCTGATATTAGTAATTTGTGTCCTCTTTCTTTTATTCTTAGTCTGTCTAGAAGTTTATCAATTTTATTGATCTTTTCAGAGAAGCAGGTTTTGATTTCATGGCTTTTTATCTATTGATTACCCATTTTCAACTAAATTGATTTCTTCTCTATTATTATTTCTTTTCTTCTGCTTGCTCTGGATTTAATTTAGTCTTCTTCCAAATACATGAGAGATTTAAATGGTAAAAAAAGTCTTATGAGTTGTAGGAGCAAACATGAGTGAAAATTTCATGAAATCCAGAAAGGAAAAGATTGTTTAATCTTATAAAAAGAAAGAACTTAGCATAGCAAAAGCAAAACAAAAGAAATATTTTTACCATACATAGAAAGACAAAAGGCAAATTGAAAAAATTTGCAATTTTTATCACAGACCAAGTACTAATATACAAGTAGCCTCTAAAACGGAGAAGAAAAAAAGACAACCACTCTATAGAAAATGGGCTAGTAATTTTTGTGTTTTTTTTTTTTGCGGTACGCGGGCCTCTCACTGTTGGGCCTCTCCCGTTGCGGGGCACAGGCTCCAGACGCGCAAGCTCAGCGGCCACGGCTCACGGGCCCAGCCGCTCCGCGGCATGTGGGATCTTCCCGGACCAGGGCACGAACCCATGTCTCCTGCATCGGCAGGCAGACTCTCAACCACTGCGCCACCAGGGAAGCCCTGGACTAGTAATTTGAATAGCTCATGAAATGGTTCTTAAAAATAAAAGCATAAAACAATGCCCATTTATAATGAGAGAAATGCAAATTAACATACCGTGAAACATAATTTTTACCTATCATATTGGCAAAAATCCAGAACTTTGATAACCTTCATTATTGGTGAAGCTATGGGGAAAATGGGTGTTCTCATGTATTGCTGATAGGAATCAAAATAATATAATAATTTGGAGAGGCATTTGTCAACATCTAGCAAAATTATATGTACATTTATACTTTGATCTAGCAATCTAATTTCTAGAGCTCTAGAAGGTACAGTAGCAAAATGGAGTAAAGAAGCAAAAAGGCAAAGAACAAAGGTGAAAAGCTTTTCATTCCAGTGTTATTTGTGATAGCAAAAAGTCTGGCAATTTCCAAACTTTTCCCTGTTCATCAGCAGGGCACTGTGGGCACTACACAATAAATTATCATGCGGCTGTAGAAGAGAATGAGGACTATCTTTTATAGAGGACCTCCAGTATATCTAGTATCAATAAAAAAAAAAGTAAGGTGTAGAAAAGAGTGCATTTATGTTACTGTATTTTTAAGGGGTGAATGTAGGAATACAGATGTATTTTTGTGTATGTGTATATATTTAATGGAAGGTTAAACAAAAAATACTGATTATTCTTTGGGAGAGGACACGGTATGAAGGAGACAGAAGCTAGATTTCTCTGAACATAATTTGATTTATAGATTTGACTTGGTAACAATGTTAAGTTTTATATTGTTATAAACAAAATGAAATTTAAAATAATGCTAAAAACCAGAAATAAAATAAATGAATCTAAATGTATGAAATTGGTAGCACAACCACAAAGAAGGGTGTTATGTCAATTAAATTTATATTATAGTTAATTAAACCAAAGTTGACTGTATATCCCCATGGATTATATACAAAGGACCAAAGGAAAAAGCAAAAAAAGACAAAATAATCTTACACTGTTTTTGGTAATCATATTGTTGGTGGTAATGTAGGTGCTATTTTGAGACTGGAGAGTATTGTGGGATAATGTAAATGGGATATAATATAATAATTGGATGTTGAGAGCTGGACTGTTTTATATAGGAGAAAGGAGATACAGATAATAAGATTGATGAAGTTAATAAAAGTCCTGTAGTTCTGAATTTGAAATATCAGTATAAACACATGATTTATTATATCATTTTTTTAAAAAGTATTTTGTAACTCTTTTCTCTAAAATGATCTGCAAAACAATGATGATCCCAAATCAATGAATACCTTTAGTGTACTGATTGTGGTCTCTATATCTCAATTCCCATTTAAAGGAACCAGAACTTGATGAAGAAATGCAGATTCCAGAATCTTGGACAGAAAATTTACAAGGTAATCCTGAAGTATCTTTTTATACAATAAAGTAAGGTAATTATCAAAGACAACTAGTATTGTTCCAAAAGGATAAAGGAACCATCTTGAATACATTCTTTTTGGACGAAATATGGAATACTTTTAATGTCATTAGGAAAAGAATCGCAGTGATTTGAAACACATCAAATTGGTTTAAATCCATGAATTCATAACGATAGCAAAGAAATCATTGGTCACTTTTGGACAATTCTAGGTTATCAACTCATTGTTCTGGAAAAAATAGCTGTTAAAGAGAAAGTGTTGTATCAAGCATTTATTCTTATTTTCTGATTCAAAATGTATCCCTGAGTAACCAAATATTTGGTGAGGGGAAATGTGTATTTATTAGTATTCCAGCTAATACATGAAGATGGAATAAGTAGAGTGTCACTATTTTGCAATCCTAATAAGTTAATGGGTCTCAGTAATGATCTTCATTGGTTTTTGGTAGTACATTACATTGCTTATGAGATATCCTTGCCAAGAAACCAAAAAGCCTCTCAATCTAGCAACCAATTTACAGGAGATGCTAGAAGGAGAGGAACATGCTGAATTATACCTTGGGGATGCAATCAGCAAGATCCATACTGTGGGGTAACCCACAGGGGAATAAAAAACACTTCTTGAACAAATCAATTGAAAAAAGAAAAGAGATAAGAGAAGGCACATATCAACCAATTACAATATATTGACCTTATTTGGATTCTGATTGTAGCATAAGAACTATAAGGAAAAGTGGCGAGGAAAACAAGGACAGACAGAAAGAGAAAAAGAGACAGACACTTGTAGAAATTTGATACTTGTAGAGATTTGAACATTGCCTGGATATTTCATAATATTAGGAATTATTATAAACTAGAAACAAGATACTGTAGTAGCAATAAGCACATCAAGTACCTGTGTTTTCTAAGTATCATTCTCTACTCAAGAACTGGCTGATTCCAGGTCTGGTTCAGGGAAAGTACAAAAAGTCTAGTGCTAAAAACACGGAAGTGTTCAAAGACTAATGGTGATATTTCAGAAAGAAACAGAAGCTTATGGGAAGATTCTTCCATTGTCCAAATTTGGAA
Organism: Leucopleurus acutus; assembly: GCF_964270905.1. NCBI lineage: Eukaryota > Metazoa > Chordata > Mammalia > Artiodactyla > Delphinidae > Leucopleurus > Leucopleurus acutus. The sequence goes on along the minus strand of NC_139153.1, from coordinate 30,948,947 downwards.
TAACTTGGGCATCAAAAATGATGAAAGTAATGGATTACAGAACATTAAATAGAAGAAATTTCTGAGTCCACGATGTACTTAAAAAGAGATAAATATAAATAGAGAAAGGGAAAATTGAGAGAAACCTCTCTTTTTGGGGTGGGAGGAGGCAAAAAATATGAATTAATAAAAGTAGAAGGAATTGTAGAATTAGGAAATTCTTCTTTTGAAACTGTCTATGTAATACTTGAGTTAGGCAAAGATCATTAACAGATGCTATGACTATTGGATCAAAGGTTGCTGGGGAATAGAATATTCATGTGATAGTATGGTATCTTCTCGCAGATCAATTTCTAATAACAAAAGAAAAAGTGTACCTTCAGCAAGTGATCAGATTTATTATTTCCAGTACAGGTACTGCTACCAATGACAATAATATTGCAACCTGGTATCATGCAGTAAGAAGTGCATGTCACTTATCCAATGCTCTTGGGGGAAAAAAAAGTTTCAACTTGAATCTGGTATTGAGAAAATAATCAGACATCTCCATAATATGAGGTAGTCAATAGGACAACTGTCCTGGACTCTTCATAAAAGAATCAATGTCATGAAAAAAAAGAAAATAAAAAAAGATGCTCTAAGTTAAAAGAGACTAAAGAGGCATAAGAAGCAAATGCGATGTGTAAAACTTGATTTGGCTTTTGGATGTGGGAAAAAGTAATATGGAAGACATTTCAGAAGCTTCTGGAATATTTAAATAAGGACAATATTTTAGATGACATTATTGAATTATTATCAAATTTCAAAATATGATATTAGTATTTTGGTCATGTAGGAGAATATCTGTACTCTTAGGAGATTCTGGCTGCAGTATCTAGAGGTGAAGTGTGGCAGTGTTGGCAACTTACTTTCAAGTGGTTCATAAAACATACACATATATGTGTATATATGTATGGAGATGGATAAAACATGTGGCAAAATATTAAAATTGGTGAAACTTGGTGAAGGTATACAGGTGTTTACAGTACCGTGGATTTGTTTTTTTTTCTATAAATTTGAACAGTTTTCTAACAAAAAATAGGAAAAATTAAAACCAGAAATATTACTTTGTGTATCTTAAGAATTTAATGTTTACTTAAAGCTTATTAATATAATTAAAAAATATTTAATGTAGGACCAAGTCCTTCTCTTTAGGCAAGAAATAGGCAGTTGGAGTTCTGAATCTATCTTCCATAAATCACACCATAATTATAAGGATGTGCATTTTCAGTTACTGTAAAACTAAGTAACGTCACTTCCAATGAGGCAAAATTATTGTAAATTTTTTCCTCTACTATTTTACATTTTTAAAATATTTTACATTTTTACATACTTTTACGTATTTATTACACATTTTTACATATTTTTACATATTTATTATTTTACATTTCTCTCCTACAATTCATTTGTATTTGAATCTTTCCAAGTTATTCAGACTGGTTTTTATAGAAGAAGCAACTCTTTCTTCTCACATTTACATTTTATTAGTTTATACGATATGTAATTAAATGTAATTAAAACAATAGGTACAACAAATATTAGCAAGTTTGGTGACAAATACATTTAATGCTTGGTAAATATACAGCTCAACTAGTGGGGACTGATAAAGTACATGGATGTCTAAAAGAGTAGCCTACCACTTGTAAGGTTTTATTATGCTGTCGTATTAGCTGGGATATTTCACAGTGACACTGTGGATAGTTGGTTAATCCAATAGATTGCTTGAGTGGAGATTGGTTAGAGAGGGTCTACTGTAGTCAAATGTTCACTAGCCTATGTTACAAACGGGATTCAATATTGTTCATACACAGTTAAGTTTTGTCCATAGTCATCCTCTGGTCAGATGAGTTTATGAATAATCTCTTCTGTCTCAATTACTGCCGAGGCCCTTCCCCTAGTTGAGTTAAGTAAAATGGCTTTAGACTTTGTTACAGTCACAAATGGGTACCTTTAGGTCACTTTCCTTTCCTTTTATTCTATAACGCCCCCACCCCCAATAATTTGAAGCTGCTCATTTAGGAATTATGTTGCTCAGACACTGTTTCAGTATCTGCTGGGAGCATGGCATAGAATCTTAGAGCTGTTAGTCAGTAGTCCTGTTGATTGTTTCCGAGGCAACTCCAATGAATTTCTGACTCTGTTAAAGCAGTATTGTAAGTTTTATAGCTCCCACATTGGAATCCTCTCAGAGGTAGGGCTCACTGTGAAGGGAATGTTGCTTTTCCTACTTGACCATTCCTTCTAAGAGAAGTTTTTCCTGCTTTGTGAGCCCTGAGAATGCTGTCCCGAGGAAGACTCTTTCCTGTGGTGGTATGCCAGATGGCTGGGTTAGATTTCTGTCTCTGTTCACTGAACTTGCTGCTCTGCTCTCTGAGGAGACAAGGGCGAGAACACCGCTGAGGGAGAGGCTTTCAACGGATTTGTAGGAGCCAGCATTTCTCTTCTCTAGAGCATGTTGTGCTTAAATGCTACTCTTCCCTTGAGGGCACCCTTCAGGTTCTGGCTTTTTCAGGCAAAGCAAGAGATCCTAGTTATTTCACTTTCAATCAATTCTGAAGCCACAAAGACCAAAATTGTCTCTTCAGATCCACTCAGACACCAAAGAGAGGCGTGGAAAGGAAATTGCTGCACATCTAGCGGCAGCTGTATAACTCAAATCCATCTCTCATTTTCTATGTGGCAGTCAGGAATTGAAGCTAACACTCAAATTAGCAAAAATAAAATGTTTCAAAAAATACCTTGGAGAATAAAGTCGATTTTCCATGGAAAACCTCCTATAGTCACTGTGGCAGTCTTTCCTACACTATTCATTGACCAGTTCACCTCTTGTACAAGGGAGAATTATACTCCCTCAATCCTTAAAGTCAGATGTGGTCATGGGACTTGCCTTTGGCCAGTGAAATGTGGATGCATTTAATTTCCAAAGCTTGAATCTCCACTCCTCTCTTCTCCAGACTATTGCCAAGCATTTATTCATGTAACCTGTGAAGATGAACCATCCATATTCTCAATCTGATTACTTGTTCCTTTTATTAACTTCATCTAAATGTATTATCCATTTATACATGCACCTCAATTTACTTTTTAGAAAGAAAACAGGTATAAATGGAATTTTTAAATGCTTTATATGCCCAAAGGAAGTCCTAGTGAATTCTTTTGTGTATTGAATATATCAGTATGTGTATTTCAACATTTTCACACATTGACTTGGTGTAAAGCAGAGCACATCAGATAATCTTCTTTTCTTAGCTGTTGTGTAGCTTTGTTTACTATATGTTGGTTGTTCACTCATCAAACAAATGCTTATTGAGCATCTGTCACATTCAAAGTGCTGTGCCAAGTCCTGGGTGCACATGTTTAGATGTAGGAATAGCTGTACCTAAACATTGTGTGTGATTTCCTGCTCTGGGCTCAATTGATTCCCCCTTAACCCAATTCATTTGTTGAAGCCCTAACCTCCAATGTGCTGTATTTAGAGCTAAGGCTTTTGGGAGGTAATTTGAGTTAAATGAAGTCACAAGGATAGGGTCCTAACCTGATAGGATTGGTGGCTTTATAAAAAGAGGAAGAGACCTCTCTCTACCTCTCTCCACATGCACATACCAAGGAAAGTTAATACAATCACACAGTGAGAAGGCAGCAAGACAAAAAGTCTGCAAGCTTGGAAGAGGGTGCTCATCAGAACCTAACCATGCTTGTACTCTGACCTTGATCTTCTAGCTTCCAGAACTGTGAGAAAATAAATTTCTGTTGTTTAGGTCAACTAGTTTATGGTGCTTTGTTATGGCAGCCTGAGCTAACTAATACATTTGTCAAGTCCAGGAATTCTATAAATAGAATACCTGTGACTCTTGTAAGAAATTAATCAAGGGCAACACAGTAATATAGAACTATGCTTTATATGACTGACCATAAACTTATGAAATTTGTAATCCTAAGAGGTATTAAAGGAAAATAAAATTATAACAAGTCTAAAGAAAAGACAGATAAATTCTTGAATGTCTGATTCATAATAGTATATTAAGGGAAACCAGAATTCCAACCTATTAAAAATAAAATGGGGAAGAACAACAACAAATCAACCAAAGTAATCAATTCATTTTTTCTTGAACAGGTGCTTAGGAGTGTCCTTAGACAATAATACCTCATAGTGTGGGTCAGAACTACCTGCGTCAGAATCACATTGGAGTGCTATTAGATGTCTCGTTTTCAGGACAGTGTCACAGTCATATTCAATTTTTCTGAGGGAATCTTCATTTCACACAAGTTCTCTAAGTGATCCTTAGACACACTAAAGTCTGAGATCACCTATTTTAAGCATTGTGGGGCTGCATAAAAAATGTTAGTCTCTGTCCCTGCAATGAGACACCTACTGATGCATGAAATAAAGGCAGACCAGGGTGGAAAGTGAGCAAGGGCTCTACCTTATGATACAGAATATAGAAGTAGTATTTTTAGTAGAAGAGATCAACAAAGAATAGAAAGTAGCTACTAGGGATCTGTTCCCAGCACTCTGGGACCTGAGAGGGAGTAATAGACAGTGGACCAGAGGAGTTTGGAGTCAGGGAGGCCTCAGAAAAGAAGTGGCATGTGCCACCACTTGAAGAGTAAAAAAGGCTCTCTCCCTTCAACACTTCTTAGAAAAAGACAATAAAGGAATAAAACAAAGGTTTTCTTTCACAAGGACAGAGAGCACAGAGAGGAGATAGGAATGGATGAAAACTTTTTGGAGGACAGAATGCAATGAGGTGGTAGGACTGACTAGACTAGAAGTATGCTGATTCACCCTGAACACCCTCTGGAGGCTCAGCCCTTGGAGCACCACAGGTTGTAGAAGGTGAGGAGGAGGGATATGTAAAGATAAAAGGAAGGAACGTGTAAGTGGTTGGACCCTGGCCACCTGTGTTTCAGGAGCAATAGGGTTATCCTCTAGAGGATTTAAACTGGAGGAGACTTGAAGTGAGTGACATTAAGCGGAGTAGAGTGAAGCACCAGGGCAAGGACTGAAACGGATTATTAAGTGAGTCCACTTACCGAACAATGAGACTCTCAGCACCATCTCTCATCTCCACTCTAATCTCAGAAATCTGACAGCCAGGCCCTCTATTTCTATCCTTAACTCTAAATAGCATTGATTTCTCAAATCTAAGAATTGATGCTAAAAAATATTGAAACAATACCTTCGAAATTTTAAGAGTATGTGCCCAGCTATTTAAGAGATTAATCAAGTAGGGTAAATGGTAGAATAAAGGTATTTTTTCAGATACATGAGTACTCAAAACACTGACCTTCTTAGGAGGCAACTAGAGGATGTATTTTAATCAAAATAAGGGAATAAACCAAGAATAGGAAGACATTGAGTCCAGGAAATGGGTTTGAATATAGGAGAATTGCAAAAGGAAATTCAGCATACAACTACACAGCCAGGACAGAATTAGGTCTAGAGTATGGGTGAACATAGATTGGAAGAGGGGCTAAGAGAGAGGGGACTGAAGGAAAAAAAAATGAATTTAGATGTTCAGAGGTTTTAAATCATGTGTGCATTCAATAATCTGTAAAGAGTCTGCTAGCAGTGCTCCGTCCTTCCATTTTCTTTTTACTTTGCTTGGCCCTATATAAAATTAATGTTTTTATACTTATTTTTTCATCTCTCTTTATGGTTTCCATTTTGATGAATAAGTATACCTTTTTTAAGGAATGATATAATCAAACATTATCAATGATTGAAGTAATTAGCACATAGTTTTAATATTACAATTTGAATCATTTCTCATGGACCTAACTAAAAAGTAAAAAAAAAAAGCCGCTAACATTTACCTACAGAAATCTAGGTGATTTCTTTGTTACCTTTTATTTATAGATATTTTAGAAGTTTACTACGTTATTCTCCAGATAGTTCACTAACTTGGTAAATTGGAAAGACTGATTTTCCATTTTTAAGGAAAAACCCCCAGTAACCACCATTTACAGCAAAGAATTTGCATTAGGCAATGCCTGAAAATAATTTTGAAATGTATTTATTTTCATCTCAAATATGACTTCTTTCTAAAATGGTCAAAGTCTCATTTCTCAGCTGCAATTAAATGACTTTTTAGGATAATGTTTCATTTGGCTGTATTATGTTAATAATGAGCTAGATGATGTATATCTTTTCCATCTTTATGTACCCATGAATTATTCAGAAGTGTTCTCTTGCAAATGCACAGTAGAGGAATTCAGTTCCTTTTTTTCCCAAAAGGGTCAGACATGCTTTAGTTTAGAAGGGAGAGAAAGAGAAAAAAGTAGAGTCTTTCCTTTCTTTTTAAATCTTTTAAAATGTATTGAAGTTAACAGTCGGAAATTATCTAAATATCCACTAAAGAGAAAATAAACTGTAATACTTCTACTTGACAAAGTGATGCAGCTCTCAAAAGGTAATGGTTGGAAAGACAGCATAGGTATATGGAAAAATGTTTAGATCAAAAAATAAGTAGAAAAAATCATATAAAAATGTATGCACATTATAATTTCAATTGAAAAAGTCATAGAAAAAAATTCCAAAAGAAAATACGATAAAATAGTAATGACAGTCATGTTACTGTGATAGGAATATAGGTGATTTGTATCTTCTCTGTATTCCAAATTATTTTAACGTGATACTATCTTTTTAATGAGGGAAAGCAAAACAAATAAGCACACGCTTATCGAATGACTAGTGTTTGCTAGAAACTGGGCTGTATGCTGAAGATATAAAGATGAAAAGATATGCATAGCGATATATAAGATAAATCAGGTTTTCCCTGGTGATACTAAAATGTATACTGTAAAATTAACACAAATTTTACTGAAATCTGGTTAAGGAGAAATGTCATTAATTAAATACCTAGTAGGTGTTTTTCATATGTACCTTGTCCAGTCTACTCAACAATCACATGAAGAAGGTGATTCTATTTTACAGACAGGAAACTAAGTCTTAGAGAGGCTATACCACATGTCCAAAGTGGCACAGTTAATAAGAAATTGAGTTTGGCCTAATTAGAAGTCCATTCTCAGTCATTTAGCAAGAATGTATTAAATGCCGACTATGTACCAGAAATTGTTCTAGATTAGGGATACTGAAATGAGGAAAACAAAGACCTTGCCCTCCTGGAGCTTACATACTAGTGTGAGAAGACATAAACAACAACAACAAAATGAGAAATGGTATATTAGAATCTAAAAAGTGCTTTAGAGAAAAATTAAGCAGAGAAAGGGGGTAATGTTGTGAAGTAGGGGAGGAGGGATTGCAATTTTGAATAGGAGTGTCAGGGAAGGCCTGGCTGAGAAAGCAGTGGTTGAGCAGAGGCCTGAAGGAGTTGAGGGGTTGATCCAACTCTGTAAGAGAGCATTTAAGACAGGGGAATGGTAAGCATTAAGGCCTTGAGATGAAAACGTGCCTAGAGAAACAGCAAGGAGACCAGTATGGCTAGAGCTCATGGAACAGTGGGGAGAGTGGAACAAAATGAAATAAAGGAAGACACTAGGGAACCAGAGACTTAGAGCTTTGTAAGTCAGGAAACCACTGGAGAGTTTTAAACAGAGGAGTTAACTTTATCTGACTTAGTTTTGAATGGATCATTCTGGCTTCCATGTGCAAAAAAGCCTGTAGGGAAACCCAGGTGGAGGCAGGAGACTGGTTAGGAGGCTACTGCAGTGAGAGATGATAGTCAGCTGTGCCAAGATAGGAGTGGAGCACTGTCAAGAGCTGTGAGGGCTTGAGATTTTATCCTGCTACTTACTGGTGAGCTATCAAGTTAGCTAGTTTCTTGCATGCTGGCAGGAAATATGAGCCTCAGGTTTGTTTCATCCCCCAATACCAACCTATAATAATATGAACGCCTGTATGCCTTCACTAAGTTTCACAAATTTTAATATTTTTTGTCACATTTTAAAATCTCTCTCCATATTTATATACATATGTACACACATATGTGTATGTTTTATGAACCATTTGAAAACAAGTTGTAGACACTGCAATAGTTCAGCACTAGATCCATGGGGGATGCAGAATGGCCCAGGTGGACACTGTGCATACAGGTGGTTTGTGTCACAGCTGAGGGACTCCAGACTTAGGAAACCCCAATCTAACGGTCTGCGAGCAGACGTGCCTAACCTTTGCTCTTTTTTGCAACGTTACCTATATGATCTTTATTATTCTGGGAGGCGAACAAACCTGTCCTCTGTTTCAGAGGCGACACTATCACTATCTTCCAAGGCTGTTTGCTACACAAATCTCCTTGAAAAGATAGTCCAGAACAAAAGCTATCAGTGTCTTCCCTTGTAAGATGGGCAGAAGAGTAAAAGATCCATGGAGAATTGTCTCTCAATAAGAATATAGTGTGAAGTGGCTAAATTCTGGAGGTGTTTTTCAGATAGAGCCCAGACCAGATATGGGATGTAAGAGAAAGAGAGTCCAGAATGATGCTATGGTTTTTGCCAGGCCCTGTACTTGGCGCTGGGGATAGGGTGGCAAATGAGACATTCTAAGCCTTGGCCACCATGGGGCTTACCTCCCTAATGGGAGACAGACCCAAAGTAGCTAAACATGCCACATAAGTGAAATGATTAACTTACGTTATATATAGTTTCTAGGGAATTTAGTTGTTAAAAAAAAGTGTGGTTTTATTTAAACAAGATAAAATTACAACCCGGATAGAAAGGGAAGAGGTAGATTAGACCCCATCAGTGAAGGCAAGTGTGCTTGCTTATAGAGTTCATCCTTGTCATCCTTTTTTGAAAAGTAGAATTAACTTGAGTTTGTGTCTTTTTTGCAATAGACACACTTAGCATTTATTTTTATCAGTAATCCAGACATGCTTAATTTGCAGAAAAGACATTAAAATTTTAAAAGCGTCTATTTTAGAAACAAAATTATTTTACTCTACTTTCTTATAGACATATATCTGGAGGTTGACTGTAATGAGCTGTTGTCATAGGTGGAAAACCATCATTAATTTTATTTCTTAGCGGTTTGTTGTCTGTCTCTACCCACTAGAATAAAGGCTCAAAAAAAGGAGGTTTGCTTTGTTTGTGGACACAGTCTCAGCTCATAGAATAGTGTCTGGTATACAATAGGTGTTTAATAAGTAGCTCTTAAATGAATGAATGTATGATACATGTATGTATTATTTTGTGTTTTGCTTATATAAATAGATTCCTTTCCCCAGTATTAATTTCATTTGCAGAAGTGTTAATGTCTGTTAACTTTCTATTAGTTTTTTGTACCATAACCATTCTTTAAGTATTGGACATTTAGATGTTTACAATGATACAAAATACTGAAGTAATGTTTTTGTGTATATTGACTTTTTAATTTCTTTTGAATTATCTCAAGTATAAATTCAAAGGAATGGGTCAAAGCTATTAACATCATCATTACTTTCCCTCCATATTGTCTTTTCCAAAAGGGTAAGGATAGTTTTCAATGGATGAGTGCACCTGTTACACCTCAAACTCAAATCCATTAGCACTAGTTGTTACGTTTTTTTTTCTTAACCTCCCCGTCTTTGTAGGTGGAAATAGAGGATCAAGTATGCTTTTATTAGCTTTTATTTCATGTCTCCTGATGTTGTATATATTTCCATGTTTATTTATTATTTTTTCCCTGTGGTATGAGCTGTCTGTTCATATACTTTGCCCAGCAGAGCTGCTTGTTAAAGTATCCAGTTCCTAAATTCTAGGCCGAATGATGACATTTAGGTTTTTAATGAAACCTTCTCCTTGGTAGTGGGGTTGTCTCAGATGGCAATTTCAGGTGATGTTCTCCTGGTGAGGCTGAGAGGCAGGAAGGTGAGAAAGGGACTCTTTTTTTTTTTTTTTAAACATCTTTATTGGAATATAATTGCTTTACAATGGTGTGTTAGTTTCTGCCTTATAACAAAGTGAATCAGTTATACGTATACATATGTTCCCATATCTCTTCCCTCTTGCGTCTCCCTCCCTCCCACCCTCCCTATCCCACCCCTCTAGGTGGTCACAAAGCACTGAGCTGATCTCCCTGTGCTATGTGGCTGCTTCCCACTAGCTATCTATTTTACGTTTGGTAGTGTATATATGTCTATGCCACTCTCTCACTTCATCCCAGCTTACCTTTCCCCCTCCCCATATCCTCATGTCCATTCTCTAGTAGGTCTGTGTCTTTATTCCTGTCTTATGCCTAGGTTCTTCATGACATTTTTTTTTCTTAAATTCCATATATATGTGTTAACATATGGTATTTGTTTTTCTCTTTCTGACTTACTTCACTCTGTATGACAGACAGACTCTAGGTCCATCCACCTCATTACAGATAGCTCAATTTCGTTTCTTTTTATGGCTGAGTAATATTCCATTGTATATATGTGTCACATCTTCTTTGTCAATGGACACTTAGGTTGCTTCCATGCCCTGGCTATTGTAAATAGAGCTGCAATGAACATATTGGTACATGACTCTTTTTGAAGTATGGTTTTCTCAGGGTATATGCCCAGTAGTGGGATTGCTGGGTCATATGGTAGTTCTATTTTTAGTTTTTTAAGGAACCTCCATACTGTTCTCCATAGTGGCTGTATCAGTTTACCTTCCCACCAACAGTGCAGGAGGGTTCCCTTTTCTCCACACCCTCTCCAGCATTTATTGTTTCTAGATTTTTTGATGATGGCCATTCTGACCGGTGTGAGATGATATCTCATTGTAGTTTTGATTTGCATTTCTCTAATGATTAATGATGTTGAGCATTCTTTCATGTGTTTGTTGGCAATCTGTATATCTTCTTTGGAGAAGTGTCTATTTGATGCTAACACCCAGGCACGGAGGATTTCCTTGCGTGGTGAGGAGCGCCACAAGGAGCCACCATTTGATTACATTTCCTCTTTCAACAGATATCTATTGGGCTTGCTGCTGTGTGAACAGCAAAATAAATATCTAATCACATTGTGTTATAAGTATGATAAAAGTGGGGTACGGTAAGAGACAATAATGAGGAAGGGATTAGTGCTTGGAAGCCTTACATCAGGGGAGTCTTTCTAAGGAAGTGGCATTTTACCTAAAACCCAAAGGAAGACATATCCACAAGGTATCATATCTCTGGTAGAAGCACAGTGTAAAATGCTGTTACTCTAGCCTGTTCAGCTGAGTTGTAATATCCTGTGGGTCAGAAGGTTGCTTTCATCTTGATGTCACTCAAGATGACTGTGCTAGGTCAGAGAGATGGAAGAATAATGTTCCTCCTTAAGTTCCTTACATGCCTGGTCACTCAGTGATATATAGCTAATAACCTGTGCTTCTTTGAGGCTGGCTACTTAGATAACCTGTGCTTGTTTGAGGATCAAATAATAAGATCATCACTGTGTGTCATTTCCCCTATTCTTTCCATATGATTGAAATAGTTAACAATTATCAGAATTCAGAGGAATCCACTTTCTCCTGATTTTATGAATCATGCTCTAAGAGCAGCTAACACAGCATAATACACAATACAGTCATAATGCAGTCTGCATAAAAGTAATCTCAAGTCACATAAATGCTTCATAAAGAGTCCCTGTCTGTACACAACATTTCCTACAGTACACAGGAAAAATGAAAATCAGTATCTTATAGTTGACTTTATTTGGTTTTCTAACTTTGATTACTTCTTCCATAATTTTGGCTTATCCATTTAAGCTTATTCTTAATATATGGACACTTGGGGGTCCAGTCGGTCCTTTAGAGGTAAGAAGGGTTTGAAGCCATATTGCTGTTACTGTTAATTTAAATAATCCTCTAAAAGTCCACATTGCAATGAAGCAAGAATACTGCCATGTGTAAAACAGGAGATTTTGTTTTCTGAACATTTAGCAGTTTATTTCACATTCTACATGTAACCCTTTGTTATAGTCTGTAATGTCTGAGGAGGCATGCATGTATAGTCCATTGCCAGGAAAAAATAGTCTTACTAGTAGCTGACTGCAGATATTCTCAGAGTCCAGAGTATGATGCAAATATATGTGTGTGTATATATATATATATTACTATTCTCATTGTGCTCTTTTAGCCTGAGTCAGCTTTAGCCCCCTTCTCCTCTAGACGTCTTCCCTTGCTCCCTTCTTGTTTCACTCCTCTAGCCACCCCATGTGGTCAGAGCTGGGGAAACCACTGTTCCTGGACCTCTTCTGGAAGGCAGTGAGGAATCAGAGTTGGCGGCACCTCACAGCCTTCCCTGGGATTTGGCTTAAACTTTTCAGATTCTTTGGAGTGGAATCTGTTATATAAAACCAGTCTTTCTGGTGTTAATAGAGCAACCCTCATAGCACAAGTCTGGTGTAACTGTGTCAAAAAGGACTCCTTCCACCAAGAAGGAGGCTGAGAAAGCAAAAAAAAAAAAAAAAGGTGTAGGGGACAAAGAACCTGGATCTGTCACAGATGATCTTCCCGAGTTCTTTGAAGTCGATTTATTCCATGGTAAACCTCTCAGAGCCACTTCACCAGAAACACGTCTTTACTAAAAAATGCTTTCTAGGTTCACGTGAGGTAATCACAGTTCCAACCTAGCACAGAAATTTAGTGAGGCAAGGATAATCAAGTTATCCGTACAATCAATAAAATGGCATGGGCACTTATCTTTTCCCAATTTCTCTGTAATGTGTGTAAAAGAAATTATTAATCCAATAGTGACACATAGTTTTACTCCACAGATGGGAAGGAAACTTAATTATTCGTAGGAGCTGCTATTTATTAGTCTGAAAGACTTGTTTAAAATTGTAGTTGCACTAATACAGCATTGTTAACTTGACAGCAAAAGTAACCACAGCTTAAGCCTTCATACAATCTGCCCTGCTCTCCAGGATCCCTCTTACTGCAGACTTTCAGTGGAGTTCTGAATGACTCATTCTCATATAAAAGATTTGACACTGAGCTGGATTCAAGTTTTAATTCTTCCCAGTTTGATCCATCATTGAAAAATGTATTGGTGGTACTGTTCAAACCTTAACATCTTACTGTATTAAAACTAACTTTTGTCAGATAAAAGTTGCTTCTCTAAATTGTTGAAATATGTATTCATGAATGCCTAATTTTCTAGATTTTTCCTGAAAATAGTATCTTAAAGTTATGGCTAAGAATTTGTATCCATTTCTCGTGTACTTATCTTAATTACACTAGGTATCATTGTTGCTTTTCAAAGAGACAGCCAACTAGGCTTTATATCAAGCTTTTACTCCAGGAACTAAAGAACTTTTTCCTTTGTAAACTGTATACAAAGATGCCACATATTATGTACCAAGGAAAATGGTTGTTTTTTTCCCCCTAAACCGCCAAAGAATCTCTTTCATCTCCTGGCATTCTGTCAAGCTCATTACTGCTTCAACATTTGAACTTGTCACCTCTCCAAACTCATCCAGTTGCATTTCATCATCTTTTGACAAATCTTAAAGTTTTCTAAAAAGCTCCTTTGGATTTTCTGTAAAAGCCCAGTTTTTGAGATTCAGAAAGCTTCTTTAATTAGTAGTTTTTTATAAAAAAATTTATAAAAGGATGACCAAAATTCAAATATCTGTCCGCATTTCAATTTTTGTTAAAATTTTTGTTTGCTTCCAACTTTGCCTGTGTTAGAACTTTATGGAGAGGCTGTCTCCCTGAGCAGGGCTATGGCCTAGTGGACCACTCCAAACACCGGGGGAAAACTTATGAACAGTTGGGAGAAGTCACCAAAAATGAAGAACTACTGCCTTGCTTACAAAGATTTTCACTCCCCTTCCTAAGTATCCCCAACTCCTTTGATTTGTCACATAAGCATCTGCTCTGGCAAACATCGTACTTTCTCTGCACAGAACTAGACATTCATGAGAATGAAAAACAAAAGATTACAAAAGAGAAGCAGAGTTCAGCAGGCTTCTTTAAAGCTCATTTATTGATTCTCATTAGGATTTATCTGACATAGAGCCCTTAAGCATAAGCTTATATCCAGTCAACATTCCTTTATAGAGTTTTTACACTTTTAGAGCCTTTTCGAAGGGAATTTTAAAGAAATAGAAGACATGGCCACTAATTTTCCCCTACTGACTGAAGGTGGAAAATATAACTGAAATGGCTTGAAACTAAGCATATCAATACAGTATAATGGCACCACTTTGCCATTAAGGTAGTACAAGCTCTTGGGTGGCCTAGATGCTCCCAAATTTAAAGAGCTTCATGTTATGCATTGAGGTCCTTAATAACCGCTCCCTCTCCCTCCTCCTTTGAATCACTGCGTCAGAGTTTCAGATGCCCCAGAGTTTCTGGACCCTCAGATTAGATTCAGATCCCACAGTGTACTTTTTTCTTTGACATTATGGGGATGATTTTGTGAAGCCGCCTCATTTTGTTAGTTTGGATTAATAGTTCAAGGGTGACTTGAAGTATGTTGGATTATCAGCTAGAACACTTCGAATAAGATATGTGATTCTATAAGTTTGGATGCTGCTGCACACTTTGGTGACTTTTTTTTGATATTAATTAATATTGCTATCAAGGGTTTATATTACTAATGTTATTTTAAAAAATTCCCTTTGTTTCTCAAATTTCAAATATAATATGGGCTTGTGGTTAAGGATGCAAATGATACAAAGTTATGTGTATGTGCAGATGTGTTTATGCATTATATGAAAATTGAACAATTCTCTATCTCCCTCCCCGATAGCCTGAAATAACCCATTCCATAATCATCTCCTTTTTACAAATATATGTAAGCATACAAGCACAGATTCATTGTTTGTTGTTATTGAAATAAAATCATGCTGAATGCAATTTGCTTTTTTCACCTAAAAATCACAACCTTGCACCTCACTAGTCATGGTACTATTATCTTTTGTACTTATAAACACACATATTTTAATTTTCTATAAGTGAGATCATAACACTTCCTGTAGGATATTACCTTTTGATTTTATTTTAACTTTTACTATTATTAATATTATTAATTTTCATTTTTATAATGCTTTACAGATCACAAACTCTTCCCACATATGCCGTCTTATTTATTCTTAAACACTCTGTGAGGTGGTTACTATTAACTCTATTTTACTTGATCAGAAACCTTAGAGAAGTTGATGCCTTCCCTCCATCATAAAGCTACTAAAGGTAGAGTCAAGATTCAGACTTGTCTTGTCTTACTCACTCATGCCTTAGAGGGCACTTAATTTTCTGATAATGTTTGAAAATGTTTGTGGGAAGTTAGGCAAATCCCTACTGAATGACATTTGTAATCCCTTCACCATATCAAAAAATTGTCAATATTTTTCTTTTTTTATTGGACCAATAAGCCTCTAGCAAGATAGCCATCACCTTATGTACCATATCTGTTTGTTTTGCTATCTGTTGTACAGACTAGTGGATTCTATGAGAATTTTTCTGCCTTAATTCTTTTTTTTTTTTTTTTGCGGTACGCGGGCCTCTCACTGTTGGCCTCTCCTGTTGTGGAGCACAGGCTCCAGACGCGCAGGCTCAGCGGCCATGACTCACGGGCCTAGCCACTCCGCGGCATGTGGGATTTTCCCGGACCGGGACACGAACCCGTGTCCCCTGCATCGGCAGGCGGACTCTCAACCACTGCGCCACCAGGGAAGCCCCTGCCTTAATTCTTAAAACAGCTTCCTATTAACCTGAAGCATTGTTCCATTTAATATGTATTTCCACATCCTATTATTTGCTCCTAAACTCATTTTATTTACATTTTCTCTGGACTGAGCTCAATTTGCTGTACATTAGTCCCAGAGCCTGAATGATTCATCTGAATCCAAGTACATTATTTCTCGTAGTATCTTTCTTTTCACAATTTAACTTAGCCTGTAAACTTGCTTTCCATGCATCCTCCAAATTAATAGCAGAAAAATAAACTTTTAAGGATGAAAGCAAAGCTTGCCCTTGGCCTCATGGGAACATAAATATTGGTCTGAGAAATGGCTTGGCTACCGTCCTGATGTATCTCAAGAGGCAATTCCCTTTTCCTATTTTATTTGTTAATGGTAATATAAAAAGGATTAATTATAATGCTGAGTTTTAAGCATCTAACCATGGAGATCCAGCCAGCAATGAATGTAGGAACTTTTAGGCAAAGATGTTGGTAATTAATTAAAAAACAGATGCTTACAGGTCCTCTGCCCATTAAAAAAATTGGGTTGTTTGTTTTTTGGATATTGAGTTGTATGAGTTTTTAATATATTTTGGATAGTTACCCTTATCAGACATATTATTTGCAAATATCTTCTCCCATTCAGTAGGTTGCCATTCGTTTTGGTGACGATTTCCTTCACTGTGCAAAAGCTTTTAAGTTTGATTCAGTTCCATTTGTTTATTTTTGCTTTTGTTTCCCCTGCCTGGGGAGACAGATCCAAAAAAATATTGCTAAGACCAATATCAAAGGGCATACTGCCTATGTTTTCTTTTAGGAGTTTTATGGTTTCAGGTCTTATATTTAGGTATGTAATCTATTTTGAGTTTATTTTTGTATATGGTATGGGAAAATGTTCTAATTTTGTTTTTCACAAGTAACTGTCCAGTTTTGCCAGCACCATTTATTGAAGAGACTATCTTTTTCCATTATATATTCTTGCCTCCTTTGTCATAGGTTAATTGACCATATGTGCGTGGGTTTATTTCTGGGCTGTCTATTCTGTTCCACTGATCTATGTGTCTGTTTTTATGCCAGTACCATACTGTTTAAATTAATTTAGCTTTGTAGTATAGTCTGAAGTTAGGGAACGTGAGGCCTCCAGGTTTATTCTTTTTTCTCCAGATAGGCCTTTTTCCAAATAACACATACAGATGGCCAACAGGTACATTAAAAAATGCTCAGCATCACTAGTCATAAGGGAAATGCATATCAGAACCACAATGAGATATCACCTCACAACAGTCAGAATAGCTATTGTCAAAAATTGACAAGAAATAACAAATGTTGGCGAGGATGTGGATGAAAGGGAGCATTTGTATACTGTTGGTGGGAATGTAAATTTGTACAGCCACTATGGAAAACAGTATGGAAGTTCCTCAAAAAGTTAAAAATAGAACTACAACACAATTCAGCAGTTCCACTCCTCGGTATTTATCTGAAGGAAACAAAAACAAATTTGAAAAGATATATGCACCCCAATGTTCATAGCAGCATTATTTACAATAGCCACGATATGGAAGCCACCTAAATATTCATGAACGGATGAATGGATAAAGAAGATGAATGGCTAATATTCCACTGTAAATAGTGGAATATTACTCAGCCATAAAAAAGAATGGAATTTTGCCATTTGTGACAACATAGATGGACTTGAGGGTATTAAGCTTAGTGAAATAAGTCAGAGAAAGACAAATGCTGTATGTTTTCACTTATATGTGAAATCTGAAAAGTAAAACAAACATACAAATATAACAAGACAGAAATAGACTCATAGATATAGAGAACAATCTAGTGGTTACCAGAGGAGAGAGGAGTGGGGCAGGGACAAAATAGGTGAAGGGGATTAAGAGGTACAAACCACTACGTTTAAAATAAATTTTACGAGGATAGAATGTACAGCACATGGAGTATAATCATTATTTTATAATAACTTTGTATGGAGTATAATCTATAAAGATATCAAATTACTATGTTGTACACCTGAAACTAATATAAGTCATCAATGATACTTCAATAAAAACAAACAAAAAACACATGCTTACACAGTGTAAGGTAATGTAGAATGAAATGGACTGTGGAGATTGAGAGATTCAGGTTTGAATCCTTGCTTTGGCACTGGCTAACTCTTAGACCTTGGAGAGTTTGATTACTTTCTCTAAGCCTGTTTCTTCAACTATAAAATAGGGATAATGCTCATAGGTTTTTTGGGAGCATTAAATGATACAATGCGTTGATTGCCATTACCACGTTTAGCATTTAGGAAATCTTGAGTATGTGGAAAGTTTAACCACATGTAATTATTGATTTTAAACTGCTATTTACCTACAAAACAACTCTTTTATGCCTATTATATTTATATCTAATGTACCTATATACCTGATATAACTAAATAGCTAAAAGTATTTTGTCATTTTAGTCAGGTTCTTCTGTATTTCTATTAGTTATTTTTTTCTTTGTCTCTTTTCCTGACAATATAATAAACTATTTTTTCCTATTTTGAAGACACGTTTTGGTACAAGAGCCTTCTTAAATATGCCTTAATTCTTTCTGTTAAATTAGTAATAATAGTTACATTATTAAACTAAATTATCATAGTACTGTGAAGGAGTTAAAATATCCTCCTTCCCATAACCTTATCAAGTAGATTCAAACTTTGATGACTTACAGTTCAACTGCACAGTTTATTATGGACTTAAAATCAGATTTTATGGCAATTAGCAAAATAAGGTCACAAAGTTTCAAAAAATTTTTTGAAAAATTTTGGTTTTAAATTTGGTTTTAGACTGGATCTGAGTGATTAGTTTCATTTGTTCATATTTAAGGGTAGTGGTATAATCCTTTGAGAATGAATAACTTTTGGTTAGCTACTCTATCCATAGAATTTCTGAGCGTAGAAGACTGTATTCTTGTTGTTAAGGAGTTTACAATCACTTATGAGTTTATAATGGACCAGGTGCTATTTTAAGCACAAGCAATAGTGGTAAACAAAGACAGATGTCCTGGCCTTGATGAACTAAGATTATAGTTGGAAAGAAACAAATCAACATATAAATAAGTGCATAAATAAGAATTTCAGACACTGTAAGTGCTATTTGAAGATAATATAGAGTCTGGTGGCATGAAGGGAAGGCCTCTCTTTGAATTGAAACCTGAGCGATAGGAAAGCTGGCATGTGCTGATCCAGGAAAGAGTGTTCTAGGCAGAAGGTAAATACTGTACAATGCTCTGAAATGGGAGCAAGATAGTTGGCATGGGGATAGGATGAGGGTACAAACGACTCTCACCAAAGACAGAATGTGAGTGAGAACATTTGGAAGCCATTTGCATCCAAGTGAAAAGTGAGGAACTCAGAAAATGCATTTGGATAGTGTCTCTTGTAAGGTACCATGTAGTCAAGGTTGATGAATTCCTGTTCAGCATTCTAATTAAAACATCAATTGGGATTCTGTTTTTCCATCCTAATGGAAATTTTATAAGTGCACTGGAAGAAAGAGGTTGTCTTTTCATAAAGGAAAAGACTGATATGCTTAGAGGTGTGAAAACAGTTTTTATGCCATATACACCTTTGATTTGGTTAATTTCAACTGGAATTGAAAGGCCCCAATTTTGGGATTGACTTTTTACAGCTTAGACCTGTCACTTTAGTCAAGCTGCATGTTGTCCTGCTACTAGGCAGGCAACAATACTGTAATTATAGATCCTATACAAGAATCCCTGAGACTGTCGAATCTCTGTTTCCTTCCCTAAATTGGCATATTCTAAGATCATCAAATTTTGGTACGAGCATGTCTGAAAATGAAGCCAGAAGTACTGAAAACATAACTTTAAACTATTTTTTTCACTCTTACTCCTCCCCTAATAAAAGGCATGTATTTTAACTAGGTTAGTGTTTTTCCTGGTTCTCCAGTTATAGTACATCTTCATTTTAAGCATGAATAAATAGCTTACATTTTCATTTCCTGAATTATCAGAGCTGAAAAAAAAAGCGCAGACGTACGCAGTTCAACTGAGTCTCAAAACTTTTTAGAGAAACTTTTCCCGCAAGAGAGAAAAGAAAGCAGAAGGATTTGGGGTCTGTATGAACAATGGCATTAGCAAACCTTGTAATGTGTCAAATTTTGAATATAAAGAACTTATCACAAGTAGTAATTTTTTCTCTAGATTCCTTGAGCAGGAACTTTTAACACCAAGACAGAAGACAAACTAAAATCACTCTCACCTATATTCCTTCCTCTACCCATTAATAGCCTTCCTGCTGTAATGCATCAAAGCATTATTAGCTCATTTTCTACACTGGCTTTTTTGATTCTCAACATGAGAATTTCTCAGCAAGGTAGTAGAATAATTGGCATTACTAGAGATTGAAATTAATATTAGAAATGTAGTCAATGATTGTTTATTTTGGCTGAAGATTTCTGGGGTAGGTCATTTGGTATTACCAAAGAAATCCAGTTTGCCAAATATATTTCCCTTAGAATTCATTAAAAAAAAATGAAGGAAGAATCTGAAGCAGTAACAAATTATGTAGATACCTAAAATCAGTGTATCTGTGATTTGCTTACGGCTGTGGTTGTGACACAAGAACACAGAGCTGGGTTTTGCTGGGAAGTTGAAAGTCTGATGCAAACAGGCAGAATTACATTTTGTTTTGTGTTGCTAATTGGCAGTTATATAAAGTCACAGAAAATGAAGGCATGGATGTGGAACTGAATCTATGAGTGATTTATTATCAAAAACATGAAAAATGACTGAGTATCATGCAAAATGTTTAGCCCTGATGGATAGAGTTTGGAGTAGAAATTTTAAATTTACTATGAAACCAATTAAAACAAAGAGGTACAGTAAAAAGTCTCACTTCTGTATTCTCTCATTCATCCCAGTTTTTCTCATCTCCCCAGGCCAAGAAGCTATACCATTTCCTACATATTTACTCTCCTAGGGTTTCTTTTTGCAAATTCAAGCAAATACAGCAATGTATTCATATTCCCCATTTCTTACTACTGTGAAGTATTTTATGAATGGGGCAATTATAGTGTATATGCTTACGAGATGTGTAGACCAGGCATGCCATCAACGTATCTTCAATGCTCACAACAATCATAAAGTAGGTAGTCTTTTCTCCATTTTACATATGAAGAAATTGAGGCTCAGGGGAGTTACAACATGCCCCAAGTTCATACATTATTGGAGCTAGGATTCAGAGTCCCTCTTTTTGCACTTATTGGTGTAACCTCAGCAGTTTAGCACTTCTGTATCAAAATGTCAGAATGGAATCTGTAGCTCTTGAACAACTAATTCTGTTATTTTATTTACACAACTTTATGGAAAGTTTAATCTTTTAATTTTTAATTTTAATTTTTTAATTTTCAAAGTAAAAGTGACTTTTTCCTAATATTATTTTTGTAAATAAGAGAGTGAAACTCACGTTAAACCCAATTGTCCAGATGAAATCACTGTTAACATTTTGGTATCTATCCTTGTAAACTGTTTTGTATATAAAGTGATATCTCATCATGCAGCATTTCAGGGGAGTTATGGGTTGGCAAGTGATCTTTCTCACACACACTCATGCAGATTGTTGGTTCCTCATTTGGTTACCCAAGAACCCAGAATGTTGTTATTGGTAGTTGAGTGGTCACAATGGGCAGGGCCACTATGTATCTTAGCATGATTCTTCCCCAGCCTCAAGTTCCTTAGTGGAATGCCCAGATGCCAGTGTCCATGCACAGTAGAGTCCTGCCTCATCTGAGAAAAGAAATGGTAGAATTTTTGCTCTGTCCTAACTGCTTTTATACAGCCTACAACACCATTCCAAAATAGCTTACCCTGACCATCTGCATGCTGCCACCTGAGCAAATCTCTGCAGACATGTCAGTTCTCGGTGCATGGTAGTACATCCAACTGCTATGGGTTTTCTTTTCAAGTTTTTAAGGGGTCACCTGTACATTTATCTACCAGTTCCATTGTTTCTCCCTTTCGAACATCATCATATACTCATAGTCTTTCTGAGACTCAAATAGTTCCAGTCTCTAGTTATAAACCGTTTCTTTTTGATTCACATTCACACTCCTCACCTTCTGGCCGATGAGAATCCCTTCAAGCTAGCTCCTTGTAACCACCACCACAAAGCTTTGGAAGTATCCTTGCCACCTGTTAACTAGATGAGCCCGCCCCACTCTAAGTTCTTCTGTCCCAGAAACAGAATCAGCTTCTAGAAACTAAATTTGGGCGTTGGGACTGCATAATATACTGTTTCATGTGATCTAGGGGCTAGAGCATGACAACAAAGACCTACAAGCCTTTAGTGATAGAACATTTACTTTTTTGTCAATATTAATGAATTAATGTTTCTATGCCTGACTTACCACTTTTAAAATATTGCTTAAAATGATAGTTTATTAATGTAAATTTTCCCTCATTTGGGGCTATAGTTTTTTCTTTGTTTACTAAGCTTTGATTTTCCATTATATATATTGTCTTACCAAACTGTGTATTTAAATTTCTAAATTACTCCCAAATTCATTTTCTTTCTTTCTGACTCTTGGCTCTAGCATCCTGGGACTTTAGTGTGCAGGAATCAGTTGTCCCCTGTGTCAAGCATCACTGGAGCACCAATGAAAAGGAAAATAAGGCCAACTTCTTTTCAAGGGGAATACTAAAGAAATAACGTTCTGGGCCAAAAGGCAAAACTATAGAGATAGTAAAAAGATCAGTGGTTAGCAGTGGTTGAGAAGGAGGCAGGAAGAGAAGGATGAATAGTGGAGCACAGGGAATTTTTAGAGTAGTGAAACTGTTCTATATGATACTCTAATAGTGGATAATATGGCATATATTTACCAAAACCCATAGAATTACAGCAATAAAGAATGAACCCTAATGTAAACTATGGACTTTAGTTAATCATAAGTTATCAGTATTGGTTCATCAATTGCAACAAATGTACATTAAGGCAAGATTTATTGTTTTACAGTCCTTTATTTCTTTTTTTTAAACATCTTTATTACTCTAATAGAGTATAATTGCTTTACAATGGTGTGTCAGTTCCTGCTTTATAACAAAGTGAATCAGTACATATGTCCCCATACCTCTTCCCTGTTGCATCTCCCTCCCT
This sequence comes from Leucopleurus acutus, assembly GCF_964270905.1. Taxonomy (NCBI): domain Eukaryota; kingdom Metazoa; phylum Chordata; class Mammalia; order Artiodactyla; family Delphinidae; genus Leucopleurus; species Leucopleurus acutus. Next base: position 30,926,196 of record NC_139153.1, on the reverse strand, counting down.
CCCACCCTCCCTATCCCACCCCTCTAGGTGGTCACAAAGCACCGAGCTGATCTCTCTGTGCTATGCGGCTGCTTCCCACTAGCTATCTGTTTTACGTTTGGTAGTGTATATATGTCCATGCCACTCTCTCGCTTTGTCACAGCTTACCCTTCCCCCTCCCCATATCCTCAAGTCCATTCTCTAGTAGGTCTGCATCTTTATTCCTGTCTTGCCCCTAGGTTCTTCTGACCATTTTCTTTTCTATTTTTTTTTTTTTAGATTCCATATGTATGTGTTAGCATATGGTATTTGTTTTTCTGACTTACTTCACTCTGTATGACAGTCTCTAGGTCCATCCACCTCACTACAAATAACTCAGTTTCATTCCTTTTTATGGCTGAGTAATATTCCATTGTATATATGTGCCACATCTTCTTTGTCATTGGACACTTAGGTTGCTTCCATGCCCTGGCTATTGTAAATAGAGCTGCAATGAACATTTCGGTACATGACTCTTTTTGAATTATGGTTTTCTCAGGGTTTATGCCCAGTAGTGGGATTGCTGGGTCGTCTGGTAGTTCTATTTTTAGTTTTTTAAGGAACCTCCATACTGTTCTTTGTAGTGGATGTATCAATTTACATTCCCACCAACAATGCAAGAGGGTTCCCTTTTCTCCACACCCTCTCCAGCATTTATTGTTTGTAGATTTTTTGATGATTGCCATTCTGACCGGGTGTGAAATGATATCTCATTGTAGTTTTGATTTGCATTTCTCTAATGATTAATGATGTTGAACATTCTTTCATGTGTTTGTTGACAATCTGTATGTCTTCTTTGGAGAAATGTCTATTTAGGTCTTCTGCCCATTTTTGGATTGGGTTGTTTGTTTTTTTGATATTGAGCTGCATGAGCTGTTTATATATTTTGGAGATTAATCCTTTGTCCATTGATTCGTTTGCAAATATTTTCTCCCATTCTGAGGGATGTCTTTTCGTCTTGTTTATGGTTTCCTTTGCTGTACAAAAGCTTTGAAGTTTCATTAGGTCCCATTTGTTTATTTTTGTTTTTATTTCCATTTCTCTAGGAGGTGGGTCAGAAAGGATCTTGCTGTGCTTTATGTCGTAGAGTGTTCTGCCTATGTTTTCCTCTAAGAGTTTGATGGTGTCTGGCCTTAGATTTAGGCCTTTAATCCATTTAAGGCAAGATGTTAATAGTAGGAAAACTATGTGTAGAGAGTGGGGACTTATGGAGAGAGGATATGTATGAGAATTCTCTGTACTTTATGTTAAATTTTTCTATAAACCTAAAATTTAAAAACTTTTATTAATTTAAAAAAGTTGCAATTTTATATTATTTCACTTATTGTATATCTCCAGTCTTAATCTGGGTAACAATCATTCAGTGTTATATAAAAAAGAGCATAGTCATTTTAAGTTTTGGTGGGAAAATCCAAATCCTGATATGGACTAAAAGCACTGTCTTCTGCTTTTTGTGGTAATTGTATGGTCATCAGAGAGTAGAAATTGGTGGTCTGTTATCTACTTTTTCTGTGTTAACAAGACCCCCTTTGTGATTTAGTCAAAAGCCAAACAGGCTGACCAGACATTGGGCTATGAGTTTAGATCTGGATGGGGTCAGAGGCAATAATTTATGCTTCATTGCCTGTAGTATGTCAGGGTGGGCCCTGCCCATGTGCTTCACAGAAACTTAGCTGGTTTGGATGAACTGTCTCCCAGTAACACTGAAATTTCCATTTTACATGGCCATTTAGCATGTGCATTCAGGCAGGGGGAAGACGCCATTTCTTCCACTTTCTATGCAATTCCACCCCAAAACAATTTACTGTTAATTCTGGGAGTATCTTTGGTTTCCTGGGAGTGAGGATGCAGTATGGATTAGAGTAGATCAGAGAGTCTAAGAGAGACTTCTTCAGAAGGAAAAAACTGATAGAAACTTGACATGTCTATCTTGAGAGGAGATTTAGAAAATTGTCCAAGAGTTAGGGCTTGAATTAGAGATAAATATATAGAATGCTAAGCAAATGATGACATAGTAAAATAATTAGTAGCTCCAGAGAAAACAAAATGATAGCAGGAAAAGAATATAGTTCACTTCATACCTCACCTGTGGATGTTCCTTATATAGTCATAATATCAAAAATAGTGATTATTGATCTTCCCCATTTATCTGCATTAGTGGTGAGCAAAGGGACAAAGGTGTGAGCGTGTGGCAGGAGCAGGAGTAGCAAAAGGTGCTAAATTGCATCTTCTTTAGGAGGAAATTAAAAATGGAAGAATAAAAATAATACAAATGTTAATTAGAGATATGGAGGCAAATTCTGAAATTATTACCTAAAGGAGATGCAAGTTGTTGTCTTTGGAAGGCGAAGAATCAGGGGTGAGGGGCCCAGGGAACTGCTGTTTTTCATAAGCAACTCCCCTCTCCCCATAGTGTCATTTGATTCCTTCAACTATGTCTCAAGTATAACTTTCATGAACACAACTAAAAAGTAAAAATAATGCTTAAATGAAAAAGTTAACACAGTAATTTTCTAGTTAAAACTTCCCAGGTACATTTTGTCCTATTTTAAGTTATGTGCATGATTATTTTGATAACATTTAAAAATACTTTTAAAGGTAGCATGAACTTTAGCAGCTCCAGCTTTCCTTAATAGCAGCACAGTTTCAGAACTGAGCACAGGTTCTTCTTGGATTGTGTGCATACTTCTTCCCACCACACTAGGATAAGTATGTAAATGCTTTGAGAGATGTAAATAGGAGGTGATGGTACTGACATGGGAAATGATTCAGGATTCAGATAAGTAGTTTTTCACTTTGGGTTCATTTTCAATTGGTGGAAACATATATAAAAAGCAAGCACACCTGCTCTATTTTTGTTCTTGTTCCATTTCTGGCCTCAAGCACAAGTACTAAAAATTGATGAGCTATTCTGAAATTTCCAAGTGCCAGTGTTCATATTCAAGACATTAATAAGTTCAAGTCAGTTTGGGGAAAAGCAGCTCAACTCTGATTTAGACTTCTGTCCTGGGAAGGTTGACTTCCTGCTTTTTATCTTCTCACATCTTGTTAAAAGGTATGTTCTTTCTCTCTTATACAAGCCTGCTATTAGTTTGTATCAAAGTCTTTTCCTCTTCTTTCAAAATGGATCTGTTCCGTGAAGATTTCATGGACAGGTGACCACCTACTATTTTACACTGTCCCATTAAACGTGTCTCTGTGTCATCTTTATGCATCCCTGTAGGCTTTTAAATCCAAAGTCCCTCAACAATGGCATCTTTGTTCCCTATTCTCTGAATGGCTCTTAACTATTGTAAAGCAGTGAAGGGATGGTACTAATTTATGTAATTCAGAGTAGAGAAGTGTAATCCTGACATATAAGGGGATAAAATATGACTTAGGTAAATGTGTATATTCTTTAATATCTGAAGGATTTTGATGCAACTTGGTTTCATATTTTGTTGATAAAAACACATGTTTTTCCCCCCTGTTAGTTATCAGTTATGTCATAAAGCTTTGGGCATTTTTGGACATGGCTGTTCACGGTCCTATGATTTAGTTCTCCCCTGCCAGCCCATGCCCATGTATTTGGTCAAGTATGTATAATATGTAGTATGTCCCATACCTAGAGAGAAAGAATCAGGGTCCCTGCAATTCAGATACTGAATTGTATACAATTATATATTGTTCAGATACAACAATAACTATTGTTTGTTGAACATATTTGCATCCACACTCTGATAAATATGTACAACTGAGTATACAAGTGACTTCTAATATTCTTGATGACTTCTTCCTTGCTAAGGTACCTGGTGATAGCCCTAACAAAATATGGCTAAATGAATGTCATTGCAGTATAGATACTCATCTTTATTTTATTTTTCCTGTTGGTCTGGTTTACGTTGTGATACCCATTTCTTGCTTCCAGACCTTTATAGTTGGATACTGTTACCTGTTCTTGCACTTACTCATAGTGTGGCCATTAAGTCCTGAGAATTTATCAGCTAATGTCTATGTAAAGCTTTGCTCCTCCCACGTGCGCTCTGCAGATTGCTCTAAGGATCACTAGAACCCCTCAAGTTTGGGTTTTTTTGTTTTGTTTTGTTTTTTCTGGTGATGTACTCTCTCTGCAGGATTAGCATGCTAGTGTGGTTATGCCCTTTTTTTTCTGTGGCCATTGGAGAGGAGATTGAACACTCCTTTGCTCGGAAGAGTCTTTTCCTACTTAGAGTCTTGTCTTAAAGCTCATCTGTTATTTACTCAAGCCTGAGCACTTCCTGTGAGTTAACATTAGCTCTGGTCCATGCCACTTAATTAATTAATATGTGTGCTTAATTAATTAATATGTGTGTGTGGGGTCATACATACATATACAAACATACACATATACATGTGTTTTATAAATGTGTGTGTATATATACATGTTACAAATACATTACATATATGCATAAAATCATGAAAATTTGGAATGTTATGCTGAGTATACCAATGGGAATGGGTCTTCCAGCTCAGTATTCAATTTTCATGGCAAGAACTCTAAGGGAATTTTTGGGGGAGAGAATATAGCCTTTATTCTCTCAGTTCTATGTCTCAAAATGGGCAGAACTCAGGATATTCTTAGCTTTTCCTTTGTTACCTCTTATGAAGCTATTATCTATGGATTTTTAAATGAAATACTTTTGAGTTTTTTCTTTACATATTTCCCATATTTTCTGTGTGAATTTATAACTTTTATAATGGGGAATATATGATACACTTTTACTTTCAATGTATTTGTCTTTATATTTAAAATGTTTCTTCCAAACAGCAAAAAGTTGGGTCTTGCCTTTTTAAATCTGGTCTGACAATCTTTGCCTTTCACATGGAGTACTTGGTCAATTTAAAGTAAATGTAACGGGCTTCCCTGGTAGCACAGTGGTTGGGAATCTGCCTGACAATGTAGGGGACACAGGTTCGAGCCCTGGTCCGGGAAGATCCCACATGCCGCAGAGCAACTAAGCCTATGTGCCACAACCACTGAACCTGTGCTCTAGAGCCCGCGTGCCACAACTACTGAGCCCGTGTGCCACAATTACTGAAACCCGTGTGCCTAGAGCCCGTGCTCTGCAACAAGGGAAGCCACCTCAGTGAGAAGTCCACGCACCACAACAAAGAGTAGCTCCTGCTCGTGACAACTAGAGAAAGCCCGCGTGCAGCAATGAAGACCCAACGCAGCCAAAAATAAATAAATAAAATAAATAAATTTTAAAAAAAGTAAATGTAACTATTTTTATGGTTGGATTTTAGTGTATCATCTAGGTTATTTAATTCTATTTGTCCTGTCTGTTCCTTATTGCCTTTACCCCCTTTTCTACTTTTTTTGGTGAATCAGTATATTTATTATTTCTTTTTATTTCCTCTATTGACTTTTTATCTATATCTCTTTGTATATTTTTAGTGGTTGCTCTAGAGATAATATAGTTTAAAGATAAATTCTCTATATTTAAATAAAGGACGTGAACAATGTAAGAACCTTATATCAAAAGAATACAGTTCTCACCACTGCCCCCTCTTCTACTTAGTTCTTGGCTATAGTTTCTACCTCTGCAAAATTCCTCATCTATTCACACATGTTGCTCAACTTTTATAGTAGTTCCCTTAATGCATTTGTCATAATTATTTTAAAGTCCCTATCTGATAAATCTAATATATGAGCTCTCTCCTGATTTGCTTCTATTGCTTTTTTGTCTTTATTGATCACGGGTCACATTTTTCTTGCTTCTTCATGTGTTTCATAGTTTTTCATTTTATGCCAGACATTGTATGTAAAAGGATAAACATATTTATATAAATAATGTTTACCACCATAACAGCGATGTTGCTGCTTCTCTTAGGCTGTTAGTATGAGGGACTAATTTGATCTCATCTGTAGTGGAGCTGGATCTGGGCTTTGTCCTAGCTTTAGTTTTTTTGTAGTCACCACTGGCTTCAAACGTTTTGATGATGGGATCTAGACATGCCCCTCAGCAGGGTTTAGTGAGACTCCAGAGATGTCAGTTGACAGCTTTATTTGTCTTTGGGAATCCTCTTTACTTTCTAGTCCTGCCCCCAGCTTTCTGTACCTCAGGGGACATCTCTTCACCTAGCTACCCTGTTCTAGCCTCTGGAGGACTGCTGTAGTACCCTCTGTTAAGGCCCAGAGTAGCTTGGATGGATTTCTCTCAGTATTTTAAAAAATGGTTTTAGGCATTTTATTATTTATTTATTTATATAATTTACTGAGGTGATATTCATGATCTATAAATTAACCATTTAAAGTGAACAATTCGGTGACATTCAGTACGTTCACAATGTTGTGCAAACACCACTTCTACCTACAGTAGTTCCAAAACAGTTCCATCACTCCAAAATAAAACCTGTTACACATTAAGCAGTTTCCCTCTATTGGCATCCTCCTCCCAGCCCCTGGTAACCACCAATATGCATTCTCTCTCTTTGGACTTATCTATTCTGGGTATTTCATATGGTGGACTCATACGATATGTCCTCTTCTGTGTCTGGCTTCTTTCACTTAGCATAATGTTTTGGGGGTTTCCCTTGGTGTTTCGCCCTGCCCTCAGCTTTCAGCATCCACTGCCTTCATTTGGTGAAGGCTCAGAGTGAATTCTCTCCATTCTTCTGTCTTGCCCTCAGGCCTCAGTGGGCCACTGCCTGGTGTTTGTATTTGGTACAGATTCTGTCAGCTCTGCTGACCTACTCCCAGCATTTGACATTTGATTAAATCCCATGGGAAAGAATTGACAGTTGGGGAAAACTAGCTTGTGAGTAGGGTTCCTCAGGATCTAACTCATCACAGTAGCCCCCATGGAGCTGTTCAGAGTTCTTCCAAAGTTCTGCTAGTTTCATTTGTTGATGAACACTTAGGTTGTTTCTGTATCTCGACTATTGTAAATAATGCAGCAATGAACATAGGGGTGCATATATCTTTTTGAATTAATGTTTTTGTGTTATTCAGGTAAATACCGTACAGTGGAATATTTGGGTTATATGGTAGTTCTACTCTTATTTTTTAAGGTATCTCCATATTGTTTTTCATGGTGGCTGCAGCAATGTACAGTCCCACCAACAGTGTGCAAGGGTTCCCTTTTCTCCATACCTTCTCCAACATTTGTCATTTCTTGTCTTTTTGATAATAGCCATTCTAACAGGTATGAGTTGATATCTCATCGTGCTTTTGATATGCACTTTCCTAACACCGTAAGTCCCCTACATACGAATGAGCTCTGTTCCTAGACCACATTCGTGAGTCCAATTTGTTCATAAGTCCAACAAAGTTAGTCTGGGTACCCAACTAACACAATTGGCTATATAGTACCATACTGTAATAGGTTTATAATACTTTTCACACAATACAGAAAAAAAAACCAAACACAAACAATAAAGAAAACATTTTTAACCTTAACAATACAGTACTTTGAAAAGTACAGTAGTTACAGTACAACAGCTGGCATACAGGGCCTGTCATCGAATGAACAGGCAAGAAGAGTTACTGACGGGACGAGGGAGAGGAGGTGGGAGACAGTAGAGCTGAAGGATCTCAGAAGTAGGAGACTGAGGGTAAGCTGAAATTTCACTCACGCCTGACGTTGATGGAACACACGTTCACATCTTTGAAAGATTGCAACTTGAAGGTTCTTATGTAGGGGACTTACTGTACTTAGTGATATTGAACATGTGCCTCTTGGCAATCAGTGTTTTAATCAGGATTTTTGTTTTTTTGTCGTCGAGTTGTAGGAGTTCGTTTATATTTTGAATATTAATCCCTTATCAGACATGTCATTTGCAAATATTTCTCCCATTCAGTAGGCGGCCTTTTTTTTTTTTTAACATCTTTATTGGAATATAATTGCTTTACAATGGTGTGTTAGATTCTTCTTTATAACAAAGTGAATCAGCTATACATATACATATATCCCCATATCTCCTCCCTCTTGTGTCTCCCTTCCACCCTCCCTATCGCAGCCCTCTAGGTTGTCACAAAACACCGAGGTGATCTCCATGTGCTATGTGGCTGGTTCCCACTAGCTATTGGTTTTACATTTGGTAGTGTATATATGTCCATGCCACTCTCTCACTTTGTCCCAGCTTCCCCTTCCCCCTCCCGGTGTCCTCAAGTCCATTCTCTAGTACATCTACATCTTTATTCCCATCCTGCCACTAGGTTCTTCATGACCGTTTTTTTCTTTTTTTTTTTTTAGATTCCATGTGTATGTGTTAGCATACAATATTTGTTTTTCTCTTTCTGACTTACTTGACTCTGTATGACAGACTCTAGGTCCATCCACCTCACTACAAATAACTCAATTTTGTTTCTTTTTATGACTGAGTAATATTCCATTGTATATATGTGCCACATCTTATCCATTCATCTGTTGATGGACACTTAGGTTGCTTCCATGTCCTGGCTGTTGTAAATAGAGCTGCAATGAACATTGTGGTACATGTCTCTTTTTAAATTATGGTTTTCTCAGGGTATATGCCCAGTAGAGGGATTGCTGGGTTGTATGGCAGCTCTATATTTAGATTTTTGAGGAACCACCATACTGTTCTGCATAGTGGCTGTATAAATTTACATTTCCGCCAACAGTGCAACAGGGTTCCCTTTTCTCCACACCCTCTCCAGCATTTATTGTTTGTAGATTTATTGATGATGGCCATTCTGACTGGTGTGAGGTGATGCCTCGTTGTAGTTTTGATTTGCATTTCTCTAATGATTAGTGAGGTTGAGCATCCTTTCATGCGTTTCTTGGCAATCTGTATGTCTTCTTTGGAGAAATGTCTATTTAGGTCTTCTACCCATTTTTAGATTGGGTTGTTGTTTTTTTTTTTTTTTAATATTGAGCTACACGAGCTGCTTGTAAATTTTGGAGACTAATCCTTTGTCAGTTGCTTCATTTGTAAATATTTTCTCGCATTCTGAGGGTTGTCTTTTCATCTTCTTTATGGTTTTCTTTGCTAAGCAAAAGCTTTGAAGTTTCATTAGGTCCCATTTCTTTATTTTTGTTTTTATTTCCATTTCTCTACAAGGTGGGTCAAAAAGGATCTTGTTGTCATTTATGTCATAGAGTGTTCTGCCTATGCTTTCCTCTAAGAGTTTTACAGTGTTTGGCCTTACATTTAGGTCTTTGATCCATTTTAAGTTTATTTTTGTGTATGGTGTTAGGGAGTGTTCTAATTTAATTCTTTTACATGTAGCTCTCCAGTTTTTTCAGTGCCAGTTATTGAAGAGGCTGTTTTCTTCATTGTATATTCTTGCCTCCTTTATCAAAAATAAGGTGACCATATGTGCATGTGTTTATCTCTGGGCTTTCTATCCTGTTAAATTGATCTATATTTCTGTTTTTGTGCCAGTACCATACTGTCTGAATTACTGTAGCTTTGTAGTATAGTCTGAACTCCAGGAGCCTGACTCCTCCAGCTCCATTTTTCTTTCTCAAGTTTGCGTTTGCTCTTCAGGGTCTTTTGTGTTTCCATACAAACTGTGAAATTTTTTATTCTAGTTCTGTGAAAAATGCCTGCTAGTTTGATACAGATTGCACTGAATTTGTAGATCGCTTTGGGTAGTATAGTCATTTTCACAATGTTGATTCTTCCAATCCAGGAACATGGTATATCTCTCCATCTGCTTGTATCATCTTTAATTTCTTTCATCAGTGTCTTATAGTTTTCTGCATACAGGTCTTTTGGCTCCTTAGGTAGGTTTATTCGTAGGTATTTTATTCTTTTTGTTGAAATGGTAAATGGGAGTGTTTCTTTAATTTCTCTTTCAGATTTGTCATCATTAGTGTATAGGAATGCAAGAAATTTCTGTGCATTAATTTTGTATCCTGCTCCTTTACCAGATTCATTGATTAGCTCTAGTAGTTTTCTGGTAGCATCTTTAGGATTCTCTATGTGTATTGTCATGTCATTTGCCAACAGTGACAGCTTTAATTCTCCTTTTCCAATTTGGATTCCTTTTATTTCTTTTTCTTCTCTGATTGCTGTGACTAAAACTTCCAAAACTATGTTGAATAATAGTGGTAAGAGTGGACAACCTTGTCTTGTTCCTGATCTTGGAGGAAATAGTTTCAGTTTTTCACCATTGAGAATGATGTTGGCTGTGGGTTTGTCATATATGGCCTTTATGATGTTGAGGTAAGTTCCCTCTATGCCTACTTTCTGGAAGGTTTTTATCATAAATGGGTGTTGAATTTTGTTGAAAGCTTTTTCTGCATCTATTGAGATGATCATATGTTTTTTCTCCTTCACTTTGTTAATATGGTTTATCACATTGATTGATTTGTGTATATTGAAGAATCCTTGCATTCCTGGGATAAACCCCACTTGATCATAGTGTATGATCCTTTTAATGTGCTTTTGGATTCTGTTTGCTAGTATTCTGTTGAGGATTTTTGCATCTATGTTCATCAGTGATATTGGCCTGTAGTTTTCTTTGTTTGTGACATCTTTGTCTGGTTTTGGTGTCAGGTGATGGTGGCCTCATAGAATGAGTTTGGGAGTGTTCCTCCCTCTGCTATATTTTGGAAGAGTTTGAGAAGGATAAGTGTTAGGTCCTCTTTAAATGTTTGATAGAATTCTCCTGTGAAGCTGTCTGGTCCTGCGCTTTTGTTTGTTGGAAGATTTTTAATTATAGTCTCAATTTCAGCACGTGTGATTGGTCTGTTATATTTTCTGTTTCTTCCTGGTTCAGTCTCGGAAGGTTGTGCTTTTCTGAAAATTTGTCCATTTCTTCCAGGTTGTCCATTTTGTTGGCATAGAGTTGCTTGAAGTAATCTCTCATGATCCTTTGTATATCTACAGTGTCAGTTGTTACTTCTCCTTTTTCATTTCTAGTTCTGTTGATTTGAGTCTTCTCTATTTTTTCTTGGTGAGCCTGGCTAATGGTTTATCAATTTTGTTTATCTTCTCAGAGAACCAGCTTTTAGTTTTATTGATCTTTGATACAATTTCCTTCATTTCTTTTTCATTTATTTCATATCTGCTCTTTATGATTTCTTTCCCTCTGCTAACTTTGGTGTTTTTTTGTTCTTTTTACTCTAATTGCTTTAGGTTTAAGGTTAGGTTGTTAATATGAGATGTTTCTTGTTTCTTGAGGTAGGATTGTATTGCTATAAACTTCCCTCTTAGAACTGCTTTTGCTGCATCCCATAGGGTTTGGGTCATTGTGTTTTCATTGTCATTTGTTTCTAGGTATTTTTTGATTTCCTCTTTGATTTCTTCAGTGATCTCTTGGTTATTTAGTAGTGTATTGTTTAGCCTCCATGTATTTGTATTTTTTACAGTTTTTTTCCTGTAATTGATATCTAGTCTCATAGCATTGTGGTCAGAAAAGATACTTGATATGATTTCAATTTTCTTAAATTTACCAAGGCTGGTTTGTGACCCAAGATCCTGGAGGATGTTCAGTGAGCACTTGAGAAGAAAGTGTATTCTGCTGGTTTTGGCTGGAACATCCTATAAATATCAATTAAGTCCATCTTGTTGAATGTATCATTTAAAGCTTGTGTTTCCTTATTTATTTTCATTTTGCATGATCTGTCCATTGGTGAAAGTGGGGTGTTAAAGTCCCCTACTATGATTGTGTTACTGTTGATTTCCCCTTTTATGGCTGTTTAGCATTTGCCTTATGTATTGAGGTGCTCCTATGTTGGGTGCATAACTATTTACAATTGTTATATCTTCTTCTTGGATTGATCCCTTGATCATTATGTAGTGTCCTTTTTTGTCTCTGGTTATAGTCTTTATTTTAAAGTCTCTTTTGTCTGATATGAGAATTGCTACTCCAGCTTTCTTCTGGTTTCCATTTGCATGCAATATCTTTTCCCATCCCCTCACTTTCAGTCATATGTGTCCCTAGGTCTGAAATGGGTCTCTTGTAGACAGCATATATATGGGTCTTGTTTTTGTATCCATTCAGCCAGTCTATGTCTTTTGGTGGGAGCATTTAATCCATTTACATTTAAGGTAATTATTGATAAGTGTGTTCCTATTACCATTTTCTTAATTGTTTTGGGTTTGTTATTGTAGGTCTTTTCCTTCTCTTGTGTTTCCTGCCTAAAGTAGTTCCTTTAGCATTTGTTGTAAAGATGGTTTAGTGGTGCTGTATTCTCTTAGCTTTTGCTTGCCTGTAAAGGTTTTAATTTCTCCACCGAATCTGAATGAGATCCTTGCTGGGTAGAGTAATCTTGTTTGTAGGTTCTTCCCTTTCATCACGTTAAATATGTCCTGCCACTCCCTTCTGGCTTGCAGAGTTTGCTGAAAGATTAGTTGTTAAGGTTATGGGGATTCCCTTGTATGTTATTTGTTGTTTTTCTCTCCTTGGATTTTTCCTGTATTGGACTCTCTGAGCTTCCTTGACTTGATTGACTATTTCCTTTCCCATATTAGGGAAGTTTTCAACTATAATCTCTTCAAATATTTTCTCAGTCCCTTTCTATTTCTCTTCTTCTTCCGGGACCCCTATAATTCAAATGTTGGTGCGTTTAATGTTGTCCCAGAGGTCTCTGAGACTGTCCTCAATTCCTTTCATTCTTTTACTTTATTCTGCTCTGCAGTAGTTATTTCCACTATTTTATCTTCCAGGTCACTTATCCGTTCTTCTGCCTCAGTTATTCTGCTGTTGATTCCTTCTAGAGAATTTTTCATTTCATTTATTGTGTTGTTCATCATTGTTTGTTTGCTGTTTAGTTCTTCTAGGTCCTTGTTGAACGTTTCTTATATTTTCTCCATTCTGTTTCCAAGATTTTGGATCATCTTTACTATCATTACTCTGAATTCTTTTTCAGATAGACTGCCTATTTCCTCTTCATTTGTTTGGTCTTGTGGGTTTTTTCCTTGCTCCTTCATCTGGTGTGTGTTTCTCTGTCTTCTCATTTTGCTTAACTTACTGTGTTTGGGGTCTCCTTTTCGCAGGCTACAGGTTCATAGTTCCCATTGTTTTTGGTGTCTTCCCCCAGTGGTTAAAGTTGGTTCAGTGGGTTGTGTAGTCTTTCTGGTGTAAGGAAGTGGTGCCTGTGTTCTGATAGATGAGGCTGGATTTGGTCTTTCTGGTGGGCAGGACCACGTCCGGTGGTATGTTTTGGCGTGTCTTTGACCTTATTATGATTTTAGGCAGCCTCTCTGTGCAGATGCTTTTTAGTTTGACAAAGTTTCATTTGTTTATTTTTGCTTTTGTTTCCCTTGCCCTGTAGTCAGATCCATAAAAACATCTTTAAGATCCATGTCAGTGAAGTTGCTGCCTATGTTTTCTTGTATGAATTTTATGGTTGCGGTTTTACATTGAAGTCTGTAATTGTTTTTTTTTGTTTGTGTGTGTGTGTGGTACACAGGGCTCTCACTGCTGTGGCCTCTCCCATCGTGGAGCACAGGCCCCGGACGCGCAGGCCCAGCGGCCATGGCTCACGGGCCCAGCCGTTCCGCGGCATGTGGGATCCTCCCGGACCGGGGCATGAACCCGCGTCTCCTGCATCGGCAGGTGGACTCCCAACCACTGCGCCACCAGGGAAGCCCCTTTAATTCATTTTGAACTAATTTTTGCGTATGGTATAAGATAGTGGTCTAGTTTCATTCTTTTGCATGTGGCTGTCCAGTTTTCCCAACACCATTTATTCAAGAGATTACCCCTTCTCTATTGTATATCTTTGTTCTTTTGTCATAAATTAATTGCCTATATATGTGCCAAACCCACATATGTGTGGGTTTATTTCCAGACTCTTAATTGTTTCACTGATCTGTGTGTCTGTGTTTGTTCCAGTTCCATACTGTTTTTATCACTATAGATTTGTAACATAGTTTGAAATCAGGGACTAACTTCATTCTTTTTAATGTGGGTATCCAGTTTCCTAGCATCATACATTGAAAAAACTGTTCTTTTCTCATTGAATGGTCTTGGTGCCCTTGGCAAAACTCATTTGACCATATTTGTGAGGGTTAATATTTGAGTGCTGTATTTTATTCAATTGCTCTATATGTCTGTCTTATGCCAGTACCATGTTGTTTTGATTACTGTAGCTTTGTAGTAAGTTTTGAGATTAGGAAGTATGAGCCCTCCAACCTTGTTCTTTGTCAAGATTCTTTTGGCTATTCAGGATCTCTTGAGATTCCATATGAATTTTAGGATTGATTTTTTTAATATTTCTGCAAAAAAATCATTGGAAATTGGTAGGGATTGTGTTGAATCTGTAGCTCACTTTGATAGTATTGACATCTTAACAATATTAAGTCCTTTTTTTTTTAATATTGTCTTCTAATGCATGAACATGGGATGTGTTTCCATTTATTTATGTCTTTAATTTCTTTCAGCAATCTTTTGTAGTTTTTTATGTACAAGTCTTTCACCTTTTTGATTAAATCGATTCCTAAATATTTCATTATTTTTTGATGGCATTATAAATGGAATTGTTTTCTTAATTTCCTTTTTAGGTTGTTCATGGTTAGTGTATAGAAGAACAACTGACTTTTGTGTAGTGATTTATTATCCTGTTACTTTCCTGAATTTGATCATTAGTTCTCACAGTTTTTTTGTGTGGAATCTTTAGGGTTTTCTACATATACGGTCATATCATCTGTGAACAGCGATAATTTACTTCTTCCTTTCCAGTTGGTATGCTTTTTATTCCTTTTTCTTGCCTTATTTCTCTGCTAGAACTTCCAGTTCTTTGTTGAATAGAAGTGGCAAAAGCAGGAATCCTTGCCTTGTTATTGATCTTAGAGAAAAAGTTTTCTTTTTTTTCACCATTTAGTATGATGTTTGCTGTGAATTTTTCATATATGGCTTACATTATGTTGAAGTAATTTCTTCCTATACCTAGTTTTTTGAGTATTTTTATCATGAAATTATGTTGAATTTTATCAAATGCTTTTTCTGTACCATGTGAGATGATCATGTACTTTTTTCCCTTCATTCTGTTAATATGGTGTAATACATTGATCAATTTTCATATGTTGAACACTTCCACGAATAAATCCCACTTGGTCATGGTGTATAATCCTTTTAATAAGCTGTTGAATTTAGTTTGCTAGTATTTTGTTGATGATTTTTGCATCAGTGTTCATAGTGAATAGTGGTCTGTTGTTTTCTTCTAGTGTCTTTGGGTTTGGTGTGAGGGCAATTCTCATCTCATAGAATAAGTAGGGAAGTGTTCTCTCTTCTTCAATTTTTTTGAAAAAGATTTTGAAGGATTAGTGTTAGTGTTTTGTAGAATTCACCAGTGAAGTCATCAGCTCCAGGGATCTTTTATCTGGGAGATTTTTTTTAATACATTTATTTATTTTTTATTTTTGGCTTCATTGGGTCTTCATTGCTGCACGCAAGCTTTCTCTAGTTGTGGCAAGAGGGAGCTACTCTTTGTTGCAGTGCGCGAGCTTCTCATTGCGGTAACTTCTCTTGTTGTGGAGCATGGGCTCTAGGTGCTCGGACTTCAGTAGTTGTGGCACGTGGGTTCAGTATTTGTGGCTTGTGGGCTCTAGAGCACAGGCTTAGTAGTTGTGTGGCATACGGGCTTAGCTGCTCCGCAGCATGGGGGATCTTCACAAACCAGGGCTCAAACCTGTGTCCCCTGTACTGGCAGACAGATTCTTAACCACTGTGCCACCAAGGAAGTCCATTTTTGTTTTTGTTTTCATATTACTGATTCATTCCTCTTACTAGTTACAGATATATTTAGGTTTTCTATTTCTTTGTGATTCAATTTTGGTAGGTTTTATGTTTCTAAGAATTGATTTTACCTAGGTTATCCAATTTGTAGTACAATTTCTCATAGTACTCTCTTATACTTTTTATTTCTATAGAATAAGTAGTAACATGCCTACTCTCATTTCTGATTTTATTATAGTAATTTGAATCTTTTCATTTTTAGTCAATCTAAAATTTGTCAATTGTGTTGATCTTTTCAAAGAACAAACTTGTTTTCCTTGATTTTCCCTATTGTTTTTCTATTCCCTATTTTAGTTTTCTTTGATCTATAATTTATTATTTACTTTCTTCTGTTAGTTTTGGGTTTAGCTTATTTTTTCTCTAGTTCCTTACATTATAAAGTTAGGTGTTGATTTGAGACCTTCTCTTATTTTTTTAATGTAAGAGTTTATTGCTATAAATTTCCCCTTTAGCATTGCTTTTGCTGCACCCCATAAGTTTTGCTATGTTGTGGTTTGGTTTCCACTCATCTCTAAGTATTTTCTAATTTCCCTTTTGATGTATTTTTTGATTCATTAGTTGGTTAAGAGCATGTTGTTTAATTTCCATGAATTTGTTACTTTTAAAGTTTTTCTTATGTTACTGATTTCTAACTTCATCCTGTTGATGTCAGAGAAGATACTTTGTATGACACCTATCTCTTTTAAGTCTTTTGAATCTTAACTTTCAGCCTAACATATGGTCTGTGCTGGAAAATATCACATTTCCACTACAGAAGGATTTGTATTCTGTTTCTGGGGGGTGTAGTGTTAAGCATATTTCTGTTAGATCTAGTTTGTTTCTTGTGCTATTTATGTCTTCTGTTTCCTTACTTTTCTTCTGTCTGGTTGTTCTATTCATTACTGATAATGGGATATTGCAGTCTTCATCTATTATTGTGGAACTGTCTATTTCCATCTCAGTTCTGTCATTTTTTGCTTCATATATTTTGATGGTCTGTTAGGTGCATAAATCCTTATAGTTGCTATATCTTCTTGCTTTATTGAACCTTTTATTAATATGTAATGTCCTTTTTTGCATCTTGTAAACTTTTTTTGATTTAATGTATTTGTCTGCTGTTAGTATAGCCAACCTCTCTCTCTTGGTTAATATTTACATGGAATATCTTTTTCCATCCTTTCATTTTCAGTCTCTTTGTATCTTTAGATCTAAAGTGATTGTCTTGTTTACAACATAGAGTTGGAGCATTTTATTCTGCCAGTCTCTGTCTTTTAATTGGAGAGTTTAATCAGTTTACACTTAAAGTATTTCCTGATAAGGAGGAACTTACTTGTGTCATTTTGCTGTTTGTTTTCTGTGTATCTTGTAGCACTTTTGTCCTCATTTCCTGCACATTTCCTTTTTGTTTAGTTGATTCTTTTTGTAGTGAAATATTTTATTCTCTTCTCATTCCCTTCTGCATAATCTATAACTATTTTCTTTGCAGTTACCATGGGGGTTACATTTAAAATCTTAAAATGATAACATTATAATTTGAATTTATACCAACTTAATTCAATAACATGCAAAAACTGTTTCTTTTTAGCCTCTATTCCTCTCCTTTCAGCTGTTGATGTCACCAAGTTACATCTTTACACATTGTGTGTCTGAAAACGTAAAATAATAATTGTGTTTTTAAAACACGTTAGTCTCTAAACTATGTAGAAAAAAAAATGTGGAGTTACAAACCAGTTATCTTAATAATAGCTTTTAGACTAATAATTATTTTTAAATGTATTAGTATCTTAAATCATGTAGAAAACAAAAGGTGGTGTTACAATTTGTTGTTCCAATAATAGTGTCTTTTATAATTCTTCATGTATTTACCTTTACAGAGATCCTTATTTCTTTATACAGTTTTGAGTTACTGTCTAGTATCCTTTCATTTCAACCTACAAATGCCCTTCAGCATTTTTTGCAGGGCAGGTGTAGTGGTAACACATTCGATCAGCTTTTGTTTATCTGGCAATTTCTTAGTTTCTCTCTCACTTTTGAAGGACAGTTTTGCCAGATATAGGATCTTAGTAGGTTTATTTGTTTGGTTTTTAGTGCTTTGAGTATTTCCACCCATTGCCTTTGGCCTCCAAAGTTTCTGATGAGAAATCTACTGATGATCTTGTTGAAGATCCCTCATATGTGGTTGTAGTGTAAACCCTAACAGTTGGCTTTTCTTTCTGTACCGCAAGCGCCTGACTTCAACTTTCATTGCCAAGTCATCCACTTCAAGGAGGCATCTGCTTCTTTGAAGGCTGCATTAAATGAACACATTGCCAGGCACAGCCACATGTCTAGATAAAGAGCCAGGATGCATACCCAGCAGCCCCCTACCATGAGGCTTCTTTTTTTATTTTATTTTTTAAATTTTTTTGCAGTACGCAGGCCTCTCATTGTTGTGGCCTCTCAGAGCACAGGCTCCGGACGCGCAGGCTCAGCGGCCATGGCTCACTGGCCCAGCTGCTCTGTGGCATGTGGGATCTTCCCGGACTGGGGCACGAACCCGTGTCCCCTGTGTCGGCAGGCGGACTCTCAACCACTGTGCCACCAGGGAAGCCTGAGGCTTCTTCATTTTAGAGATTCTCGTTGCAATTTCCTTACATTCAGTCTTCAAAATATATTTCATATTCTCTGCTTCTCACAGTCTCTACTACTATCAGCGTGATCAATATTATCACCATCTCTTGCCTGCTTTTCTGCAGCAGCCTCTTAGTTGATTTCTCTGCTCTACACTTGTTCTCTTCCAAAACAGTCTCTACAAATCAGCCATAGAAGTCTTTCTCTAAACATAAATCTAACTATGATACTCCCCTGCTTAATACAGTTCATTATAATTAAAATAAAATCCATATTTTATTATAATTTAAATATAATTAAATATAATTAAAATAAAATCCGTAATCGTCATCATGGCAACCATGTTTCTACATGGCTTCCACTTACTTCTCCGTTTTCGTCTTGAGTCACGCTCCTCTTCGCTCACCATGTTTCAGACACTTTGGCCTTCTTTCTGTTCCTAGAAGAGGTGAAACTTTTTCCCAGCTCAAAGCCTGCCTGTATCTTGTTCCCAGTAACTGGAGCGCTTTCCCCAGTCTCTTCAAATGGCTAGCACCTTCTTCTTTAAATCTCAGGTAAATGTAGCTTTCTCAGATAGACTTTCCCCGATCATTCCACTCAAGTAGCTTCCTCTCCCCACTTTATCTAAATGCCACTCCAAACCACCTCTTTCCACCATTAAGCTCTGTATTAGTTTCTGAGGGCTGTTATAACAAATTAGCACAAAGCGGGTGGCTTCAAACAACAGAAATTTATACTTTCACAGTTGTGGAAACCAGAAGTCCAAAATCAAGGTGTTGTCAGGACCATACTCCTTCTGGAGGCTCTAGGGAAGAATTCACTCCCTTCTCTTCCAGCTTCTGGTTGCTGTGAGCATTCCTTGACTTGTGGCTGCATCTCTGCAAACTTTGCCTCCATACTCACATTGCCTCCTCTCTTCTTTCGGTGTTACCTTCTTTTGCCTCTCTCCTTGAAGATACTTGTGATGTCATTTAGGGCCCACCCAGATTCTTCTCAACTCCAGATCCTTTATTTAACAACACCAGTAATGATCCTTTTTCCAAATAAGATTACAGCTTCCAGGCATTAGGGCTTGATATCTTTGGGTGGCCATTATTCAGCCTACTACATGCTTTATCATCAGATTCAGAAAGCTTTTTTTTTTTACATAAAATAAATTATCTGTATCCATATATATAAATATATGTATATATCCTGTTTATTGTCAGTTTCCCTTAGACCAGCACTATCCAATAGAAATACAGTGAGAGTCACATATATAATTTAAATTTTTCTAGTATCCATATTAAAATGTGGAAAGAAACATGTGCCATTAATTTAAATAGCATATTTCATTTAAGTCAGTACATCCAGATATTATCATTTCAACATGCAATCAACATAAAAATTATTACTGAGGTATTTTCCCTTTTTGGTACAAAGTCTAAATCTGATGTGCGTTTTATTCGTCATGGCACATCTCAGTTTAACCAAGCCACATTTCAGGTGCTCAGTAGCTACAAATGGCTAGTGGGTACTATTGAGTTGGACAGCCAGCTTTAGACATGTAAAACACGTCTATTTTGCTTTTCAGGGCCAAAACAGTGCTTGGAACATTGGGAATGCATGATATATATTTTTACTGAATGAATAAGTTATTAAATGAGTAAAAGGAGACCAGCAAAATGTCATGCTAAGCTGTATCACAATTCCCCTAACATCAAAGTGGATATGTTTTCACAGAATCATATTCATCTGAATTTAACTTTGAGTAAAAAGTTAAGTATTAGTGATTATGAAACTTCTCTAAGTGTCTCTAAACCAACTCACATTTTTGTTTGCACTATTTCTCTGGATGATAAATTTTACAAATTTGTATTCTATAAGAATATTTAAATTTTAGAGGCTTTTGTGAATGTTTAATATTCTGGGATTTGGTGAAATGGATATTAATACATATTTATTACAATATTTTTCTTAGTTATGGTGAATTCTGTTAACCAAAATTGCTGTGGAATTATCCTCTTAAATATTTATTGTCACACAATATTTTAGATTCAAGCAGAGGGGAAATAACATAGTAGCTCATAGAGAAATTAGAACACTAATGAAATTCAATCTTTTATAGTTTATACATCATTTTGAACTGAATAATGTTAGGTAAAGCATGCATATTCTATTAAAAATGTTAAAGTTATTGAGAGCAAATTTTAATTTAATATTAAAATATAAAATCTCTTTAATCACTGGGAGGAATCCTCAGAAGTGAAAGGAAAACTCTACATCAACTTAAACATTTCAAGACAACCAGTTTCACTAATTTAAAACAACTTCCAGAGCTAAGGATCTAAGCGAATGAACCATTTTCTTAAAAAATTCTGACTCATCTTGGGAGCATTAAAATTAATAGAACTTATGATCTTGAGTTCTACTCATTTGTGAATGTGTTTTCAGTAAGGACACATAATTGGGGTTGGGATCTGACGGTCCCTTATATATAACCATCACGAATACACATAGAGTTTTTTTTTTTTTTTTTTTTTTGCGTTACGTGGGCCTTTCACTGTTGCGGCCTCTCCCGTTGCGGAGCACAGGCTCCGGACCCGCAGGCTCAGCGGCCATGGCTCACGGGCCTAGCTACTCCACGGCATGTGGGATCTTCCCGGACCGGGGCACGAACCCGTGTCCCCTGCATCGGCAGGCGGACTCTCAACCACTGCGCCACTAGGGAAGCCCCACATAGAGTTTTATATTAATATACCATTAATATTTCAGGGGTTTGATTCATAATTTTAAAAAATGAACACACCCATGAAATGAACTAATGTAGAAAACAAATCTTATTGCAGGCCAGTGGGATGCACTATGCTTATAAAACATTAGGATTATACGTACTAAGACAGTATTTCAGCCCAAAGCCTGATTCTTTTGTATAGCACTCTGGAGAAAGGAAAGTGATAGAGGAGGTGCAGTAGCGTGAAGGAGGAAAGGGTCAGGGAAGTCCCCTCATCACATTTTGTAAGGATTTCATGGATGAGTAGGTCAGTAATTCATTTCTGAGAGGCAGTCTTTTGGCACTGGTTATCACAATATCTTTCTCTAGACATGATCGTTTTGCTTTCTATTAAAGTGTACTTTCCCCAGTCTTGCCTGCTGTAGTTCCCAATACCTTACTCAGATTCCGAGGCAGTTTTGATGATGGCACGAGGGATACTAATGTTCTGTACCTCAACCCTACCAGTCAGTAGTGTATGAATTTAGTTACACTACCGCAGAATTATTTATCGTTGTGCCTAGGAGGAGCTTGAAGGGTTCACAGCGTGGTACTTTCCTTAGCTGCTCCGCTTAGTACTGTGGTTCCCCAGTGAGACACTGATAGTCTATCTTTGACAGACCCCTATTCCCAGAGGTGGATATTATCCTTTAATTAAAACAAAAGACAAGCAACAACAAAAACCTTAGACTTATTTCTTCAAGATATAGCTGTGCTGTCTTTGGTTTTTAAGTCTGTGGTTTTTACAAGATTATGTTACTAGAATGGGCCTTCAGTAATTTATGAAAACCATATCTAATAACATATAAATGTTAATATCAAAGGGTGAGAAATAGGTAGTGACTGCTTTAAGAATTACATAAATTTCTGAGTAGTAAGCACAAGGTTTAAGAGATATCATATATTATGAACTTAATATAATGTCTAAGCAATTTATAAGAATTAAGTGTGTTTATGAAGAACTTTTACTAAAAGAATTTTAAATATTTTCAGTATTTACTTATGTAATCAAAGTAAAATAAATGTATAATGCTTAACCCTGAGAATGAAACATTAAAGGAGAGATCAGGGCTTCCTTGGTGGCGCAGTGGTTGAGAGTCCGCCTGCCGATGCAGGGGACGTGGGCTCGTGCCCCAGTCCGGGAGGATCCCACGTGCCGCGGAGCGGCTGGGCCCGTGAGCCATGGCCGCTGGTCCTGCGCGTCCGGAGCCTGTGCTCCGCAACGGGAGAGGCCACAACAGTGAGAGGCCCGCGTACTCCAAAAAAAAAAAAAAAAAAGTTAAAAAAAAAATTAAAAAAAGGAGAGATCAAATATATCAAGTGTCAAAAATGAAAGTTCATCACACTGAATAAAAACATCTGTGGAGAAAGAAAAATGACTTGGAATGAGAGGAAAAAACTTCATAGGACTAAAGAAATAGGAGAGTACCCATAAATGATCATAAACTGTAATGTGTAAAATAGCATAAAACAGTAAATTTGTGTTATAATGTGATTTTATTGTATGTTATAGAATATACATATTACATATAATGTATATTACATAGCTACATATGTACATCATAATAAGATATAATGTTTTTTATTGTAATAAATATATTAATCCTGAAATAAATGTAAATCATTGTTGAATTGTTGCATATTACATTTACTGGGGTACAAATGTATTTTCTTATTAAGAAGAACATAGTTTTTCATGTATTTAGCTATTTCAGTGTCATTCAGAATGGCACAGTACCATTCACAATTCCCAGGGACAGGCTGGACTTTATCTGTTTATATCTTTAAAAACTCATGAGTATAGACAATTCAAATTTTGATGATTGGATTCAGATACTGTATCTAAGAAGAATTAGGTATTTAATTATCCTAATAATCAACTTTATAAATAGAAAATAACTAAAATATATTCAAGTTTTATTAATAATTATTAGGATATGCAAGAATAATGAATATAATGTCAAGTCCGCTGAATTTTCATAAATTCCAACTGCTCTTTGATTTCAGGAAGTGTTTGCTTTATAATTATCAAGCTCATGAAAGCCATTTGAAATTTATATGTCATGTCCTTTTCCAGTCCTTTGTTTAAGCTCTCTCACAAAGTTAGACCTCCTTGGAAGATGACATCTGCAGGAAGTAGGTTCAAATTGACCAGAGGTCTTTGGACACTGTTCATTGCACTGTTGACTGCTCTAAACTGGGACTAACCCTACAACAACTGAATCAGTTTTGTTAGCTCTCTCATTTCTTCATATTTTCTGTTCATCCTTCTTCCCTTTATTCTGTATTAATTAGGCAGTAGATAAGACAAAGAATAATACCTCTTTGTATTCTTACAGATTCAGCTATTGTCACTAACTGAATTCCCAAGTTAGCAACTTGGAATCTCTCTGCATATCTCGAAGCATGTTGCAGAATTGTTAAGACTCTCAGATCCCATTTAATTTTCATTTATTTTAATATTGTACAAAACAGAGTTCTTCTAAGAGAAGTAAAGGAAATTCTGTTAAATCAAATAAGTAACAATAGGGTATTAGGGTTCCCAAAAGTCTGGAACTCATGAGTATTGACAATATAAGTGGCAAATCTATCCAATAGCACAGTGGTTAAGACCCATTCATTTCCAGGGAGGGGAATAGATGAGCTGCTCCTCCTCTAGTTTATACCACTCCCAGTCCATCTAATGATGGGATGTCATTTCTTAGCCACCCGCTAGTGGTGCACATTCTGGAAGGGACTGCAGAGTTCACAGAGGCATCAGCAATAAGCTCTGCTTACGAAAGCTTCCCTGCTTCCCTAAGTGGGTGGGTGAGGGTGGATTTAGATCTAGGTTGAAAAAAGGACCTTTATTCTTGTATTAAGATTTTACAAATTATAAAGTAATGTGTGCACTGGACATCTTCACTCCATTCTTCTAACTTATTTCTTACTCCACCCCCTCCACAGCCCATGCTCTATTCCTGACTCTGTCCTTTAGCTTCATTCAATCCCTGTCCTCCATTCAACCCTGAGCCTGACTCCATGTTTTACTCCATCTCTGAGTGAGGTGTTAGACACTCAGGGTTGGATGACGGATGAAGTGAGGATGAAGTTAGGGTGAGGGGTGAAGGGAGCCTCTCTGAAGGTAATGGACAGGGGTATTATTGCAAACATTATTTGTAATTTTTAATAGTGTTTTTACATTCTGATATATCAATCAATATGGTACTATTGGAACAGCTGCGTGAAAATATGCTGCCATTCAACCACACAAAAATATCTTTCTTTGGCCATCAATGACCTCAACACTTCATATTGAACATTGATAGGAGAGAGAATATTGGTGCTGTTAAAGATTGCTTTATAAATTTATCACAAGAAATAAGGAAAAGGAGAAGTTCTCTGAATTGTTACCAGGATAATAGTCTACCTCTGTATTTCTTCATCTGCCTTTGGCCTTTCATCTCATGATCTCTGCCCTATGTGGACCTTTGTAACTGCGCTAGCAGTTTCTGGTTCATCAAAGTCATTGCTGCCAGGGGTAATTATTTACACATGGAAATTGGTAGAAAATTAGGTGTCACTAAGAGGCTGCTTTATACACTGTGGTGGCATGAATGTAAATATATTAATTCATATTGAACAAATGTAAAATACCAGCTTGACTGAGTGGTGAGTAGAGCTGGCCATAGTCCAGAGTTTCATGAGGTAGAAGAGGCCCTGAGAGGCAGAAAGTGGTGTCAAATAACTTGTTTCTAAAATTTGAGCTCAAATTCATTTATAACATCCTCAATAAACTGTAGGACACATCAAGTGACCAGGAATGCCTACCTCATATGATAGAACACTCCATTTCCCAGTTGGTTCTAATTCAAGCCATTGCTTATTTTGAGCTGAAATCTGCCTGCGTGATCCTTCTTTTAGTCCAAATGTAGCTCTGCAACCACAGGTTGAGACTAACGATCTTCCCCATGACAACTGTTAAAGTATTTGTAGACAGATATAGCTGATTTTTGGTTTAAATGAAAAGTTCCCTTTAATTTGCACACTGGGGGGCAGATCAACAATAATAGAATCCTGATGTTGAGCAATCAAATGCCACAATTTTGAGTTTTCTCAAAATTCACCACTCTATCCATTACAGCATAAATAGCCATGGAGGTGTTTGAAATCAAGTGATTATTTATAAAATTCCTGATGTATGCAAATTCTTAGAACGTATAGTTTCATTTATAACTAGTCAAATAGTACATGCTAGTAGACAAGGAGAGTTTCAAACAATAAGCGAAACTTCAGAAGACACCTGCACCTCCAGAGAAATGTGAGGTTTTTGAAAGGTAGTTTTCAAATATGTTATTCTGATACTTTAATAAAATAATCTATAAATTAATGAATATTTAGATGAATATTATCTAAATATTTCTAACTTCATTATAATTCTGCACCAAGAGAATTTGGAATTTTGTCTTTTTTCATAGAAAATACTCAGTTGAAATTTCTCATATTTTATCTGTTATCTGAGTTAAAATTCTTGAGACTTTGCCTCAATATTTTATGTTTTAACATAGAGCTTAAAGTAATCCTTTTTGAAATTATGATGATAGTAAGCCATGATGAAATATTTATCAAACATATTCATAATCTCTTTATTATGTGACTCATTTATTTAATAACTAAGACTTGTTTTAGATAGAAAAGGATAAGATTAACTTTTCCTATGAAGAGAAATGAGAAGGATGTATGTATACATACATAATTTACTACTACTCTGTCAGTTCTTAAAATTACCAAAGAATAGCAGTGAAAATAATTGCAAGAAAATTGGAAAGAGAACTTCCATATTTTGAGATGATGAAATGTTTTGTTAGTTATCTGTAAGGATGAGTAAATTACTTCATATAGTTGAACATGTATTTCAAATTTTCACAAACTGAGTTGGGGGAACATTTTTAGGAAGAGTTGAATCTTTGGAAGGAAGTTGTGATGCTCATAGGAAAGCTTATACAATCCATTCATTTTTCTCATCATTTGTTCAATATTTATTGACATCAACAAAATGTTATTTTAATACTTATCATATTTTGTCTTATAAGGATACTCATTTGTATATATGTATTGCTTATAATTTCCTGAGGCAGGGTCTGTGTCTTGTGCATATTTTTGTTAACTCTTTCATGTACTTCTTTTTTTAATTGAAGTATAGTTGATTTACAGTATTGTGTTAGTTTCAGGTATATAGCAAAATGATTCAGTTATATATATATGTATATGTGTGTGTCTATATATGTGTATGTATTCTTTTTCAGATTCTTTTCCATTATAGGTTATTACAAGATATTGAATATAGTTCCCTGTGCTATGTAGTAAATCCTTGCTATTTATCTATTTTATATATACTAGTGTCTATCTGTTAATCCCATGCTCCTAACTTATCTCTCCCCTGCCCTTTCCCCTTTGGTAACCATAAGTTTGTTTCCTATATCTGTGAGTCTGTCTCAGTTTTGTAAATAAGTTCATTTGTAAATTTTTTAGATTCCACGTATAAGCAATTATCATATGATATTTGTCTTTCTGTGTCTGACTTACTTCACTCAGTATGACAATCTCTAGGTCCATCTGTGTTGCTGCAAATGGCAATATTTCATTCTTTTCATGGCTGAGTAATATTCCATTGTATGTATGTATTGTATAAATATACATACCATATCATCTTTATCCATTCATCTGTTGACAGACACTTAGGTTACTTCCATGTCTTGGCTATTGTAATAGTGCTGCTATGACACTGGAGTGCATGTATCTTTTCAAATTAAAGTTTTCATCTTTTCCGTATATGTGTTCAGGAGTGGGGTTGCTGGATCATATGGTAACTCTATTTTTAGTCTTTTAAGGAACCTCCATACTGTTTTTCATTGCACTGCACCAATTTACATTCCCACTAACAGTATAGAAGGTTCCCTTTTCTCCACACCCTTATTATTTATAGACTTTTTGATGATGGCTGTTCTGACCAGGGTGAGTTAATACCTCATTGTAGTTTTGATTTGCATTTCTCTAATAATTAGCAAAGTTGAGGATCTTTTCATGTGTCTATTGGCCACCTGTATGTGTTCTTTGGAGAAATGTCTATTTAGGTCTTCTGCCCAGTTTTTGATTGGGTTGTTTGTTTGTTTTTTATATTGAGTTGTATGCACTGTTTGTACATTTTGGAAATTAAGCCCTTGTCAGTTGCATCATTTGCAAATATTTTCTCCCAGTCTGTAGGTTGTCTTTTTGCTTTGTTTATGGTTTCCTTTGCTGTGCAAAAGCTTGTAAGTTTGATTAGGTCCCATTTGTTTATTTTTGCTTTTATTTCTATTGCCTTGGGAGACTGACCTAAGAAAACATTGCTACAATTTGTGTCAGAGAATGTTTTTGCCTGTTTTCTCTTGTAGGAGTTTTATGGTGTCATGTCTTATATTTAAGTCTTTGAGCCATTTTGAGTTTATTTTTGTGTATGGTGTGAGGGAGTGTTCTAACTTCATTGATTTACATGTACTGTCCAGCTTTCCCAACACCATGTGCTAAAGAGACTCTCTTTTCTCCATTGTATGTCCTTGTCTCCTTTGTCGAAGATTAATTGACTGTAGATGTGTAGGTTTATTTCTGGGCTCTCTCTGTTCTGTTCTGTTGATCTATATGTCTGTTTTTGTGCCAATACCATGCTGTTTTGATTATTGTAACTTTGTAGTATTGTCTGAAGTCTGGGAGGGTTATGCCTCCTGCTTTGTTCTTTTTCCTTAGGATTGATTTGGCAATTCTGGGTCTTTTGTGGTTTTATATAAATTTTAGGATTATTTGTTCTAGTTCTGTGAAAAAACGTCATGGGTCATTTGATAGGGATCACATTAAGTAGATTGCTTTGGGCAGTATGACCATTTTAACACTATTAATTCTTTCAGTCCAAGAGCTTATCTTTCATTTCTTTAAATCATCTCCAGTTTCCTTTATCAGTGTTTTATAGTTCTTGTGTGTAAGTCTTTCATCTCCTTGGTTAGGTTTATTCCTAGGTGTTCTTTTCTTTTGATGAGATTTTAAATGGGATTCTTTTTTTTTTTTACTTTCCCTTTCTGATATTTCATTGTTAGTGTAAAGAAATGCAACAGATTTCTGTATATTAATCTTTATCCTGATACCTTGCTGAATTTGTTTATCAGTTCTAGTAGTTTTTGTGTGGAGTCTTTAGGGTTTTCTATATAGAATATCATGTCATCTGCATATAATGACAATTTTATCTCTTCCCTTCCCATTTGGATACCTTTTATTTCTTTTTCTTGTGTGATTGCTGTGGTCAGGACTTCCAATATTATGTTGAATAGAAGTGGTGATAGTGGGCATCCTTGTCTTGTTCCAGAATTTAGTGGGAGGGCTTTCAGTATTATATTGGCTGTGAGTTTGTCATAAATGGTTTTTATGATGTTGAGATATGTTCCCTGTATACCCACTTTGGTGATAGTCTTTATCATGAATTGATGTTGAATTTTATCAAATGCTTTTTATGCATCTATTGAGATGATCATGTAATTTTTCTCTTTTCTTTTGTTTATGTGGTGTATCACATTGATTGATTTGCCTATGTTGAACCATCCTGTAACCCTGGGATGAATCCAACTTGGTCATGGTGTATGATCCTTTTTATCTGTTGTTGAATTTGGTTTGCTAATATTTTATTGATGATTTGCATCTATATTCTTCAAAGATATTCCTGTAATTTTCTGTTTTGGTAGTGTCTTTGTCTGGTTTTGGTGTCAGAGTCATGGTGGCTTAATAGAATGACTTTTGGAGCCTTCCCTCCTCTTCAATCTTTTGGAAGAGTTTGAGGAGGATAGGTGTAAGTTCTTCTTTGTATGTTTGGTAGAATTCCCCAGTGAAGACATCCGGTCTTGGGCTTTTGTTTGCAGGGATTTTTCTTTTTTATTACAGATTCATATTTTTATTACATATGAGATTGAGTACATAGTACTCACTCAATGTGATTTCTATTTCCATGGATTTTTGATATTGCTACTAATGTATCATTTCAATATGTTTTTAATATGTGTCCTAAATAACTATCAAAGAAAGACGGTCATTTACAATACAAGTTTATTTAACTTGAAAAGAATTTTAAATGACATATATATTCTAGTTTTCAGAATTCATCAGAGCCCTGCGAAGAAGAACACTTCAGAATGTGTTTAACTCATGGTTGTATTCTGAGTGATGCACACTTGAAAAGGGTGTGGAGAACCAACGTTAAATACCAAATCCATACAATGTGAATGATTTGTGTGAGAATATAGGCAGAACACAATATATTTTCTTTAGCTCCCAAGCTAAGTTGAAAAGAAATTTGAATTTGTATCCCACCTCTGATTTTATAAGCCTTGCAAAACTATTTCTTGATTTGGCACCATTATCAGACTGATTGGAGGCTACAGTGTTTACCCAACCAGATCCAATGAATTGAAAATTGGAGTGAGTGAGTTTTAAGATAGCAACATATGAACAGAGCTGCATTACAGAAATCACACCAACAAATGACAGAGTTGCTGTACTAAAAAATCCTTGGGAGCTATGATGTAGATTTATTCATGACAGTCATGGGGGTTGGGTTTTATCCAGATTAATTGATAAAAAGCAGATTTAAGGAAGTAGTAGAATTTTAATTCAATGAAATTGAATGGCAGGAAATCATTGAACTGGATCTTTTTCATAATAGACATCATTTTAGATTTTAAATAATATAATACATGCTATTCATAAACAGATAATTTATTGACAGCATACTTAATTCTACAAGGTGCTAAACCATGACACAGTTGTACAATCCAAATGAGTATTGATTAGAGAACAGCTTCAACCAAACTTATGCCACTGTATAGGAATATAGAAAACATGAAATTTTCAAGAATGATTTGAAGACCAAAAATTATTTGAAAGGCTGTTGCAATAAGGAATTTTCCATCTGCAATTCTGATAGCTCAGCAGGTAAATCTTTTGCCAAAGAGAAGACGATCTCTTCCCTTTCTGCAGAAGACTTAAACAAGACAGTCAATTAAAAAACATGTATGTGAAAGAAATGTATAGATAAATAGATGTATAGATAAATAGATCATGAAATAAATTAGAAGAGTTATTTATGCAGAGTTCTCGAACATGGAGGTATTGCGTCCTGCAGTAAAGACCAGAAGATATAAAATCACTGTTATCATGGAGTTGACATGTTAGTGCTGGTGGTAGTGAGATGACAAACAAATAATAAGTGAATTGCATGATGTATTTAAAGTGAAAAGGTATATGGGGAAAAATTAAGTGAGGAAGAATGATGAGAGTAAACGCAGAGGCAGAAAGAGGGATGGTGGTGGCAGTATTCCATGGCATAGTAGGTGAAAGCCCCAGCTGAAAAATGATGTTTGGGCAAAGCCTTAAAGGTTTGAGGGAGCCATGTAGATATCTGGGGGAAGAATGTTCCCGTTAGAGGGAACTCCTGAATCAGGAGTGTGTTTATCCTATTTTGGGGAAAGTAAGGAGATCCAGTTCAGTTGGAACAGAGTAAGAGAGGTGGGGAAAGATAAAGGTAACAAAGGCACAGAGATAAGGGGGCTGAGGGCAGATCATGTGGAGACTTACAGGCTATTTAATGACTTTGACTTCTGCTGTGGGGTGCCATTAGAGAATTTGAGCAGAGGAGTTAAATTTAGAAGTTATTTTTATTTTCAGTTTTAGTATAGAAAATCTGAACTATATTTTACATTTGGAAATATCCTGTGATATTTTTTTAATGCACAGGTTGAATGTCCTTTATACATGTAGTGAGATGAAAACAACTGTTATTTAAAACCAAATGTGTCTATACTTGATTCTGCCTTCTAAAACAAGTGACACAGTTCGTATCTGTTGGGAAATAAATTTCTATATTGCTCTTCCATTTTCAGAGGACACATAGAAAGAGAATTCTACTAATGGAATACTGAATTGGAACTTGTCAGACATTTTATTCAGAAACGTTTTATATTTTAAAAAACTGCAGGGAAGTACTCTTTTATTCTTTGTACTATATTTTAGCCTTTATGTGTTAAATGGGCTTTATTAGGCTACCTTGGAAGCATTTGTTGAATTATTTCTATGAAAAAATGCCTGATTTCTAAATCATTGACTTACATATGAACTTTAGGAACATACTTCATTGTTTGGAAATTACCTGGAAATTGCCTATACAAAGAGGCACAAACAGGTAGGTAATGTTAATGATTGACCTTCACTAGATCAAATTGTCCTAATAAATTTTTAAAATCGGACAATCTTTCTTATGCATTTTGAAATGAGTATTGGGGTTTAGTATCTAATCTTTGGATACACAACAAAGTTTTTCTTGATTTGGATTGAAATTCAGACTGCTTCAAAGATTTCATCCTTAAAGTGAAATCTAATACTCAGGATAAAGCTTGATTTATAGAAATTAGGAATAGTAAAAGCCCTCCACCTCCTCCATCTTATCTATACCATCTACGAAACAGTTTCTGGTATCTTTTCTGAAGTTTTGAGATGGAGCCCTAGACTCTGAGGCAGAAGCATTATGGAATGAACATTTTAGTAGTAAAGAGAAATGACAAAGCAGATGCTGTGGAGTCGATTGGAGTAAAGCTTGAATTCCACCTCTGCAACTGATTTTGGCTGTGGGACTTTGGTCATGTTACTTAACTTCTCTAGGCCTCAGTTTCCTCGTCTTCAAAATTAGGATTTTGCCTAATCCTACTTGATTAGAGGTGTAATGAGAATCAAACAAAGGAATATTTGTATTGCCTAGTATACAGCAATGCCTGCTACTTAGTAAGTGTGGTAGATTAATTGCAAAAACGATCATGATTCTATTCCCTTTCCTGTATCTATACCCTTTGAAATACGATCAAGACATAGAGTCTATTTTTTTATCCCTTGAATCTGTGGTGGCCTTTTGATTTATCTTGGCCAATGTAATAGGGCAATTCCAAGCCTATATCTTACCAGTCATTGTGTTCTTCCCCTCTTCCTCTTGGACCCTTGTGTTTGCCATTAGAATAAGCTTTGGGTAGACTGCTGGAGGATGAGAGAGCCCGTTGAATTGATCTGAGTTGTCTCCTTTGACTCCATCCTAGATCAGGCAGACCACTGCTAACTTATCAATCCAAAGACTTATCAGAAAAAAAAAGCTGGTTGTTGTTGGTGTTTGAAGTATAATTGACATATAGTAATCCTTACATATTTAAAATATGCAATATGATAAATTTTATATGTGTAATGATATGAAAACAATATATATACAGCAGTGAAACCATGACCACAATCAAGATAATGAATACATCTGTCATTCCCCTGAGTTTTCTTGTGTCTCTTTTTTGTCCCCATTCTGTCATTGGTTGATGTCTGTCACTTTAGATCCAAAATTCCATTATAAATGGAATCATACAGTATGTGCTTTTTTTTTTGTCTTGCCTATTTCACTCAGCATAATTATTTTTGAGATTCATCCATATTGTTCTGTATATATTGCTGAGTAGTACATCTTTTTATGGACATACCATAATTGTTTATCCATTCATCTGTTGATGGATATATAGGTCATTTCCAGTTTTTGGCTACTGTAACTAAAACTGCTATAAAAATTTTTTTTGCAAGTCTTTGTATGAACATATGTTTTAATTTCTTTGGGGAAATACTTAGGACTAAAATGGCTACATCATATGGTAAGTGTATGCTTAACTTTTTAAGAAATGGCCAACTATTTTCCAATGTGATTGTACCATTTTACATTCTTGCCAACAGTGGTATTGTTTCCTATCTTTGCCAGCTCTTGATATTGTTAAGCTTTTTAATTTTAGCCATTCCAAAATGTGTGTAGTGGAATTTCAGTTTTGTTTTAGTTTGTATTTCACTAATAACTAATGATGCTGAGCATCTTTTTATGTGTTTATTTACCATTATCTTGATGAAGTGTCTATTCAAATATTTTGCTGATTTAAAAAGTTTGATTGCTTATTTTCTTAGTTTTGAGAGTTCTTTACATATTCTGTGTACGTCTTTTATCAGATATATGATTTGCAAAAATTTTATTTCCAGTCTGGGTTTTATCTTTCATTTTCTTAGCAGTGTCTTTTGAAGAGAAGTTTTAAATTTTCATGAGGTCCAATTTATCAATTTTTTTGGTAGATAATGCTTTTGGTATCATATCTAAAAACTCTTTACCTAATCCAAGGTCATGAAGATTTCCTCCTATGTTTTCTTCTAGAAGTTGTCTAGTTTTCAGTTTTACACTTAGATCTGTGATCCATTTTGAGTTAATTTTTATATATTGTGCCAAGTATGGAGCAAAGTTTTTCTTTCTCCTTTTTTCTTCTCATGGATATCCAGTCTTAGCATCATATGTTGAAACAAAACTGTCTTTTATTCATTAAATTGTCTATGCATTTTTGTTGAAAATCAGTTTATATATTTGTGACTCTATTTCTGGACTTTCTATTCTATTCCTTTGCCTATGTTTACACCAATACCATACTGTCTTGATCACTGTAGCTTTACAGTAAGTCTTGAAATCAGGTAATATTAATTCTTCCACTTTGTTCTTCATTTTTCAAAGTTGTTTAAGTTATTTAAGAACCTTTGTATTTCTATATTAATTTTAGAATAATTTTTTTCAGTTTCTACAAAATAACCTGCTGGGATTTTTATTGGGATTGCAGTGAACCTATAGACCAGTTTGGGGAGAATTGACATCTTATCAATATTGAGTCTTCTGACCCATGAACATGGAATATCTTTCCATTTATTTAGGCTTTCTTTAGTTTCTCTCAAAAGTGTTTTGTAGTTTTCAGTGTATAGTTCTTACGTAGCTTTTCTTAGATTTATTGTTAATATTTCACTTTTGATAACATAAATGATACTTTTAGTATTTCAACTTCTGATTATCTGTTGTTACTTTATAGAAGCATAATTAATTTTTATATATTGATCTTATATAACAAAACCAATTAATTATAAAGCAAAATTTTAAAAAATTGTCCATATTAAAATCGTGAAATTCTGTTCATCAAAAGATATTACATAATGAATGAAAAGATAAGGCACAGAACAGAAGATATTTCTAACACATATGACCAACAAAGGACTCACATGCAGAGTATATCAAGAACTCCAACTAATTAGTAAGAGAAAGATAGAAAAATAAAATTGGAAGTAGCAGCGTCTGAAAAGTGGGAATAGAAATTTTAAAAACAGAAAATCCAAATGGCTACTGAACATGTGAAAAGGTGCTCATTCTTATTCTTAGTAGTGGAATACAATTAATGCCACTATGAGATACCATTACCACTTAACAATTTAAAAGTTTGACAATATAAGGTGTTGGGAGAGATTTGGAGCAATTAGTGCTATCATACACTGCTTGAGGTTGGGGTGAAAGTTAATAAAACCATTGTCAAGCCATTTGGCTTTATCAAGTAAAGTTGCAGATATATATACCTTGTGACTCAGTGTTTCTGTTCCTGGGTGTATATCCTAGAAAAATGAGCAGATATGTACACATGTATGTACAAGATAGTTCATAAACACAGGAGTATTTTTTACAACCCAAATCTAGAAACCATCCAAGTGTTCATCAGCAATAGAATGGATATATAAATTGTGGTACATTTGCAGAGTAGGATATTATAAAGCAATGAAAATGAATGAAACACAGCTATGTGCATTAACATAGATCAATCTTCCCAAGATAAAGATTAGCAAAAGAAGTGAGACATAACTTAATATATATTTATGATTCCACTCATATAAAATTGAGAAAACATTACCAAATCTATAAAGAAAATTAAAGAAATTATTGCTGGAAGAATCAGGAATGTGTTCATCTTTAAGGGGAAGGAAAACATGGAGGCTTCTGCAATGCTAGCAGTGTTGTGATTCTTGACCTGGGTAGTGGTTAAGGGTTATTACCTGTTGAAGTATACATACATGTCTTCACTTTTCTCTATGTATGTTATGTTTCACACATACAAAAAAAATTAAAACAAGAATACATCCTGATGAAGACATTCCCTCCCCTCCCAGGAATGCCAGGATGGCTTACTATTAGGAGATTTATTAATAAACATTATCATTAGATCTAAGGAGAAAACTCCTCTCATCATTCCATAGCTACTGAAAAGTAATTTGAGAAAATTTAGCAGTCAGTTGCAATAAAAGTCTGGTATACAAATAAAACAAGATGAATTCTTCCTTAACGTATAATAGTTAACTCTCTCAGCCCCAAAGCCAGCATTTTGCTTAGAGGTAAAATTCTAGAGGTATTCCCACTGAGGTTAGAGACAGGTTTTTGCCCATTATCGACACTAATACAATATGGTACTTGGCTAAACCAAAGCAATTTTTAAAAGCTGAGTAATTACAAGTATAAAATCAGGGAAAGAGGAGGCAAAACTATCAATGTTTGCAGATGATAGGATTCTATACCTGGGAAACCAGGAAATCAGCTGGAAAGCTACCACAAACAGAAAAGAAATTTTAAAACGTGTTGCAGGACAAAATGAATATTCAATCAGTAGCTTTCCTGTATGCAAAAAAGTAATAAACAAAGCGTATGATGGACAAAAATAGAATTTATGATGATATCATATAAGAATAAAGAATAAAAAGACAATGTGTAAGAATAATCTTAACAAAAAATGTTTGGATGAGTGAAAAAGCATATAAAATAACCCTGAAATATACAAAATAAGACTCAATCATAGGAAAACTCAATAGTATCATAAAGATTCCAATTCGCCCTAAATTAAATTTACAACTTACCAGTTTTAAATATGTTATAGAGTTATACATTTAATAGCATTCCAATAACAGGTACCCGTTTTTTATTTCTTTGTTTGTTTGTTTTTGCGGTATGCGGGCCTCTCACTGTTGTGGCCTCT
Organism: Leucopleurus acutus; assembly: GCF_964270905.1. Classification (NCBI taxonomy): domain Eukaryota; kingdom Metazoa; phylum Chordata; class Mammalia; order Artiodactyla; family Delphinidae; genus Leucopleurus; species Leucopleurus acutus. Next base: position 30,890,225 of record NC_139153.1, on the reverse strand, counting down.
CCCGCTGCGGAGCACAGGCTCCGGACGCGCAGGCTCAGCGGCCATGGCTCACGGGCCCAGCCGCTCCGTGGCATGTGGGATCTTCCTGGACCGGGGCACAAACCCGTGTCCCCTGCATAGGCAGGCGGACTCTCAACCACTGCGCCACCAGGGAAGCCCCAGATACCAGTTTTTAATTTTAGCTAGACAAGGTGATTATAAATTTATATGGAAAAATAAACCAACATGAATAATAAGGAAAACTAGCCTATCAGATAGTGTATTAGTCATGGTTCTGCAAAGTAACAAAGCCAACAGGATATACACATATATATGCGCACCCCGCGCCCACCCCACACCGTAGTGACTCTTGGTGGCAAACTTAAATAAGGAACCTCAGACTTGAGCTACTTTGCCCTACCTTCCCCACTCCCCCTTTCAAAGGAAGATATGGTTTTGAGCCAAAGACAAGTAATTCAGTCAAATATTTGTAGATAATTCTAGCGGCTATTAACTAGAACAAGCCCTCAGCTCTCATTAATTTAAGTGAAAACTGCTTGTCAGTGGCGTCCTTTAGCAAGAACGATCCAGATTACTTCTTGAAGGTTTTTAACATTTCTCCTGGTTTGAGTCCTATCCAAGAAATCGGGGAAAATTACACAAATGGAGATCCTATGTTCTCCAATTCAAAGCATGCAACCTCATGTAACCAAAAGGAAAGAAGGAAGACGGGGAGGGGGAGGAGGGGGAGAAGGAGGAGGAGGGGGAGGTGGAAAGATACTGCGTAATGCTGCCGCAGCAAGCATACCTGGCCTTTATTCCATGTACCAGGCTCACTCACCTGTCACCTGGAACGCCAAGCCTCAGTTATTACTGTTAACATACCCCGTTTCTTGGATGTCTTTTTCAGAAATATCCCTTGTGTGTATTTGTGTATTAAAAACCACTCTTCTGAGCCTTTCATTTTTACTTAACAATGTATCTCAGAGAGTTTTCTTTTGTAATGGCTCCATGCATTTCAGGTTGTGAGCAAATTGTATCCTGGAGGCTGAAATCCGGGCTGTGCATCACTGGCATGAGCAGTGAGACCTGAGGGGCAGGGACATCTTTATCTAACTTTTACCCAAGGATGCAAGTGGAGGTCTGGGGTGGGGGATGGGGGCAGTGGAGTGGTGGTGGTGGTGGAATGGTCTGCTGTTTTGCTACTGGTCTGCCACCAGAGGAGGCACTTTTCCTAACTCACAAAAGGGTAGCTTGCTAGCAGTAGCTTGTTTTGGATGTTCCATAATATATTTAATGTGTCTCTCATTGATTGACACTTTTTTGGTCACCCCTTCCTCCTCTCAATACAGCCAGTGCTGCAGTGAACAGCCTTGTGATATTTTTAAGGCTGGGTGACATGGATTAACATGTGGTATCTTTGCCAGCAGGGCCTGAGTTATTTCCTGGTTTTAAAAGGCTACAGTTTGGTCACATACCATTTCTTATTTAGCATTTCAGACGTCCTCCTCGCCTCTTAATCAGTTTTACAGGTCTAAGATCAATTCCCTAAGTTTCAGAGCTGCCCTTAACTTTGGCAGTGGCACAGGAAACTGTGCCTGCACTGACACATGTCTCTCCATATGTCTCAAACAGAAAAATTAATAAAAGGAGAGGGGAGAAGGAAAAGCATGACATGTGCAACAGGGGCGCTTTGGAAAGGCAGCTGCATTTATTGGCAAGGTGACGAAGACAAGGAAAAAAGAAATGCTGCCATCTGTATCTCCTTTCTGAAGTGATGCTGGAAAGAACTCACAAACTCTACTGGACAGAACAGTCAAGGCAATGGAATCTGTCTGTTCTCCCTAAAGGAAGAAAGCATTACATGCTTGGGAAATTGCAGTTAAATTAAATGTCAAAATACTTTCGACTGAATTGCTTGGCTGCTCTGCTTTAACTGGTGTCATCTACATCTTCATCCTTTCCTCATGACTGCTGCTCCGCTTACATCAGAGGGAAAGAGCACAGAACTCCCACAGGCAGATCCTTCTTGTAGAGCTCAATATGCATTGTCTGTGGCACGTGGAATTTTTCTTGTCTTGTTAAAAATTGTGGTAAAATGTACACAACAGGTGTACGCAGTGGTTGAGAGTACGCTTGCCGATGCAGGGGACACGGGTTCGTGCCCCGGTCCGGGAGGATCCCACATGCCGTGGAGTGGCTGGGCCCATGAGCCATGACCGCTGAGCCTGCGCGTCCGGAGCCTGTGCTCCGCAACGGGAGAGGCCACAACAGTGAGAGGCCTGCGTACCGCAAAAAAACAAAAAAAATGTACACAACATAAAAATTACCATTTACACCATCTTTAAGTGTACAGTTTAGTGGCATTAAGTACACTCACATTGTTGTGCCGCCATTACCACTACCCATCTCCAAAACTTGTTTATCTTACAAAACTAAGACTCTATACCCATTAAACTACTCCTCACTCCCTCCTCCCACTAGCCCCTGGAAACCAACAGGGTTTTTATGAATTTGACTATTCTAGGTGCCTCATTTGAGTGGAATCATACAATATTTGTCTTTTTGTGACTGGCTTATTTATTTCACTTAGGATAATGTCTTCAAGGTTCATCCATGTTGTAGCATGTACCATAATTGCCCTCCTTTCTAGGGCTGAATAATATGCATGTACCACATTTTGTTTACCTATTCATCTGTCTATGAGAATTTGAGTTGTTTCCACCTTTTGGCTATTATGAATAATCCTGCGATAAACATTGGTGTACAAGTATCTGTTTGAGTCCCTGCTTTCAGTTCTTTTAGTGTATACCCGAAAGTGGAATTGCTGGATCATATGGTGATTTACTATTTAAATTTTGGGGAGAACTGCCATACTGTTTTCCATAGTGGCTGTCCCATTTTGCATTCCCATCAGCAATGCACAAGGGTTCCAATTTCTCCAAATCCTCGTGTGGCACATGTAACTTTTGACACTACTGACAAATGGCTCTTTCCCATTTCTTTGTTTTAATTGTATGGTATTTAGAGACCTAACTAGCTGTTCTGAGGAACTTTCTAGAGTTGCCCCTCAAAGTCCTTTATTCAGAAGTAGGTAATGTATAGACAGTGCCTATCAAACGGACTAATAAGTACAAAAAATGTAATTTCTCTTTCCCACTTGTAATTCCTTCCTTTTTCCTTCCCTCTTGACACCATCACCATCTCTCTTATAGTGAGCATCCACACACCATATGACAGTGGGTATAAAATAGTTAAATTAAAACTCCTGAGCTCTTGCAAGAAATGTCATAGAATCTTCTTTTGTGCCTAATATATACTTTTCAACTTAGATTCTACTTGGCAGTTACTCTTTGTCAAAAAGTAAGGGAGGAAACATTCCATTATCACAAGGCAAGGAATAAAGGTAGAAAACTCAGAGGCAGATTCAGTGGCAAGAGAAATATATCCAAGACACAGAGAGAGAGAGAGAGGGGACCTGCCCCGGTTCATAAATAGAGGGTGATGTTTCCAGCTGGCATTTGGCAGGCTACCTTGGACCAAAGCCACACTTACTTAAATACACTATTTGACACATATTCTGTACCGAAGAGGTTGAAACATTTCTGCAATAGTAATAAATTTCCTGACAATGTAAACTAGAGTGGGTTAAGAGCATCCTGTGGCATGGAAGGGGGAGCAGCAGGACTTAATCAAAAACAACAACAATAATGAAGGCAATCATTTATTGAACTCTGTGTGCAAAGTACTTAATTATTATCATTTTGTACCATATTATTAGGTACCACCTGACGATGATAATGTAAGAGCTTTTAATGTATATAATCTTACTTAATCATCACTACAGCCCTATTATATCAGCTAGGTTCATCTGAATTATGCTACAGTAATAAATAATCCCCAAATCCCAATGGTTTAGCAATTGTATGTTTATTTCTTGCTTATGTAAAGTCCGCTGGAGGCTCAGGAAAGCTCTCTGGAGCTGCTGTCCTTTGTTTGAGCTCAAAATTCCAACCTGCTTTAATCATATCACATTTGCATATCATTGCATCCTACTATGGCCACCAAGGCTGGGGAAGAGAGAGAGGTGGAGAGCCAAACATAAGCCATTAAATGCTTCTTTCTGGAAGCAATACATGTCAAAGCTGCTCACATTTTATTGGCCAGAGCAAGCCACACATTCATGAGTAACTACAAGAAGGTAAAGTGTAATCCTCCCAAGTACTCAGAAGAAAAGGGAAACAGATATTGGAGAATATATGTATTCCTCATCAGTGACATAAGTTCCATTACTATCTTCATTTTATGGATTCTGAAGCCAATACTCAGAGGGATTAAAAATACTCATCCAAGGCCACTCTGCTCTGGGGCCACATCATGACTTTCATGGGCCCTGTGCACTTCTGCTTTCGTGGGCCTTTTCCTCCATAACAAATGTTTAAAATTATATTTTATGAATATATTGGCACAAATATGGAAATAACCCAAGCTTTACTCATTATTATTATATTAATTTCCCCCTTATTTTAAAAGAAATTAAAATAAAACATTTCTGTGGACTCCTAAAAGTATTGTGGGCTCTAGGCACTGAACCTATCATGCTTAGGGGATAAATCAGCCCTGCTCAGATAGTTGAGACTGGAATAAAAGTCTGTCTGACTCCGAAGCATGGTTTTTTGCCACAGCACTAAAATACCTGTCTAAACCAAAGAAACCACATTTGAACCAAAACCAAGGCAGTTCTCTTAATCACATTTAGTTGAGTATTTTCAGCAATTTCTGAGTGGGAATTGGCATTTAATATCAGAATCCACTGTAGCACTGTTTGAAAATTAGGGTATTTGTTGAAATGTTCTATGGGAGAAAGGAGATAATTCAAAGCAAACACTGGCTATAACCTTTCTTTTGGACTCGCATAGTTCATCTCTGGGGTTAATGTAACCATTTTAATGAGCCTGTGTTGCTGTGGAGGAGTGAAACCCTAGGGTCTAGAACAGCACTGTCCAGTAGAACTAGGATATGAGTCACATATGTAATTTAAAATTTTCTAGTAGTCATTAAAAGGCATTAAAAGAAGTGGATATGTTTTAATATAACTTTATTTAACTCAATATATCTATAATATAATTTCAATGTATAATCAATATAAAATTATTAATAAGATATTTTATTAATAAATCTTTTAAAAAATACTAGGTCTTCAAAATCGGGTGTGTGTTTTACACTTACAGCACATCTTAATTTGGATTTGCCACATTTCAAATGGTCTTTGGGCATTTGTGGCGAGTGTCTACTGTACTGGACAATTACAGGTCTAAATTAAGAAGTCAGAAAAAGAAAGGGGTGCATTGTTCTGCATTAGACAATGTATAGGAATTTTGAGTTTCCTAAAAGGCGGTGGCAGTGGCGGTGGTGGTACAGCCAGAGAGGACATGAGGGGTTTCAGAGGAGGAGTGATAAGGAGAGTGTGAAGAAGAGGAGGCATCTAAAGACAAGAGGTAGCCATAGAAATAGTCCAGAGGTTGGAAAGGCTTGGAGTGTGTTTAGGCTTGAGTTTTAATTTGTTTGCTGTGATGTGATGCCGTCTCTCTCCATTGTTACTTTTGAATATTAAAAGTGTTATACACAAATGCCTATTACAGGTAGAATTTTGGGGAAATCCAAAAAAAAAAACTGGCTGTGTTTCCTCCCGGTTAATATAGAGTCAGAGCAGTCACAAGATGAGACCACGACTCAGTCCAGAAGAATTGAGGGTATTGAAAATCAGAGTAGGAAGGAGTACTGAGTTTTTCACCATGCCTGCAATGGAGCTATGAACCACTTGAGTTTAAGGTTAAAGAACAGGGTCACCTTCTACCCCCACCCCTATTTCTATCCTCAAGGATATACCTAGCAGCCAGATAACATTTAAAGAGAAGAGTCTGGGCTTCCCTGGTGGCGCAGTGGTTGAGAGTCCGCCTGCCGATGCAGGGGACACGGGTTTGTGCCCCGGTCCGGGAGGATCCCGCATGCCGCGGAGCGTCTGGGCCTGTGAGCCGTGGCCGCTGGGCCTGCGCATCCGGAGCCTATGTTCCGCAACGGGAGAGGCCACAACAGTGAGAGGCCCGCATACCGCAAAAAAAAAAAAAAAGAGAAGAGTCTTTAAGTAGAGGTATCACAGCTTAAACACAATTAAATATTTGCTGTTTTTCTGTTGTATTACCAGATACTTTGCCAGGTGCTAAGATTAAGTACAGGAATAAATATGACCCAATCCACAAGATATTATATCCTGAGAGAAAGACACATTATCCAAAATATAACATGGTCCCCAAATTGTCCTGCAACTGTGATAATTTTGAAAATAAAGTGTAATTTTAATGACTTTTTCACTAAAGCAGAAATAAAAGTCTATATTTATGTCCTTTTATTTAAATGCATTGTAATATAATTTAAAGGCTAATTCTATACCTCTGAACAAAGCACATTGCTTTATTTTACAATGAGAGGCTTGTGTAGACTCTAATCTTCTGAGAATTTTCTGAATTAGGATCCTTGCGATATCTTTTCTTATCCCAGTCATTTATTTTTCCTCCAAACTTTTGATCATTTTTTAATTGGGGAATGTTTCTTTTTCTTTTTCCTTGAAGACCTTAACTTTGACATTTATATTCTCTTCTCTGAAATACACAGGAGTGTTTTAGTGGAATCTAAATCTGGATTAGGAAAAATAAATATGGTTTATTAGGAGATGAAGGATGTCAGGGCTTTCAAGTTTGATTAACTGGTGACCCTTTGCTTTTGTGTGGTGCCTGACCAGTGTAGGTAGGTTGTCCTCACAAGGAAAACCAAAATGAAAGAAAGAAAAGAAGGAAACAGGCATGGTAAAAAGAAGAAAGAAACCATTTTGATGAGAGAAAAATTTGAAAAGAGAAATTTATTTCCCAATGAAATAAAGCTAAAAGGACAATTTATTTTACTATATAGAATCTCTATTTGATAAGACATTCCCAGAGAAAGATGTCAATAAATGGTGTTAGCTCTTCTTATTTGAGGTTTGTATTAAATTTTTGATCATTTCTAAGTAAAATTTTGTGCTGTTTCATCTGCCAGCTTTTGGTATGGTGAATCAAAGTGCTTAGAGATTTTTCTTTCTTCTGGATATTTTATTTATTTTTTGTGAATTTATTTATTAACTTATTTTTGGCTGTGTTGCGTCTTCATTGCTGCATGTGGCCTTTCTCTAGTTGCGGTGAGTGGGGGCTACTCTTCGTTGCGGTGCGTGGGGTCCTCATTGCAGTGGCTTCTCTTGTTGCGGAGCATGGGCTCTAGGCTCACGGGCTTCAGTAGTTGTGGCACGTGGGCTCAGTAGTTGTGGCTCGCAGGCTCTAGAGCGCAGGCTCAGTAGTTGTGGTGCACGGGCTTTGTTGCTCTGTGGCACGTGGGATCTTCCCGGACCAGGGCTCGAACCCGTGCCTCCTGCATTGGCAGGTGGATTCTTAACCACTGTGCCACCAGGGAAGCCCCCCTCTCTGGATATTTTAGAGCCTTGAAAATTACTGGTATCAAAAAGAGAGAGAGAGAGAGAATAGAGAACATGAACCTTGGTGACTAGCAAACTGGCCAGTGAGCAGAGTGGGAAGATAAGTCTTTGGTCTGTACTTTCACACCTGGCTTTGAGGGATAAATTCTCCGAGGTGGAATGGGTGGCTCTGTTGTTCTTTCTGCTGAAATTCTTTCTTCCAGCTGAGAGATCATGAGAAAAAGGCAGCTTTATATTTTCTGATGGTCTGTTCAGATGGTCCCTTCAGTTAATTTTAGCTCAATTTTTAAAAAGCCTATTTTCATGTGAGTTTTTTTTGCCTTTCCGGTACTCAAGCACTCATCTTTAACGACCCAGAGAAAGCCAACAAGAAAGGGTGCAGATGCTTAAGGCCCAGCCACTTCCCTAAGGCCAAATATATTATCCTTTGGGCACATCTTATGAACTTTTGTAAGAAGGAGAAATGAAGGAAAATCTGTTCACCTTTTATCTTAATAAAGTATCAAGCCAGAAAGAAAGAAAGCTCCAGAGAGACACAGAAAGATCATAGTGCCTTGTTTCAACTAACAAAACTCATGCTCAGAAAAAAGAATAAAAATATTTCTGGAGGCATATTGTGCCCACTAGGCATTTTGTTGTAATTAGGGAAAAGTCATACAAGGCCACTGGAGTGAATAAAACTTTAGCTATATTGGCTTCCCTCTTTGATGAATTTTATTTTTTTGAAATCGGTTTGGGGTATGTGCGTGTGCGTATGCATGTATGTGTGTGTGTGTGTGTGTGTGATCATAATAAACGGTGATCTGACAATGAATGATCTGTTTATGCAGATTATCAGAGTTGAAGAGATATCAAACTTGCCTCAAAAGATAAAAAAAAAAACTCATAGAAAAGAACAAATGAGAGCTTATTTCTTAGAAGGACTTTGATTTTGCTTTGATTCACTTTTTTTTTCCATGAAGAATGGTCTTCAGGCAAGAAGGACAGACTAAAACACAGTAAAAAAATCCATTAAGAATGATTTTCAAGCAAGAAGGATAGAGTAGAACACAGTAAAAAAAAAAAAAGAAAAGAAAAAAATTAAAATCCAAGAGAAATTTGGAGAAGAGTGCAGGGGCATTTATAAAAGCCCAGATCAAAAGGCAGCTTCTGTTTCATGACCCTGATCAAAGAACTGTGGTTATAGGTAATAATGTTTGAGAAATCATGGAGTGTGGGAAAATTTCCAGAATCCTAGAGAGGGGTTAGTGTCCCAATTTTCAAAAGGAGAGGATTTAAAAATAAAAACCAGTTGGCTAATAAGCTTGACCTGGATCTGAAGTAATTAAAAATGACTATTTGTGAATAATTGGAAGAAAAGTTGTGATGACTCATTCTTAACATAGGTTTTTCAAGTCAGGCCAAATTAGTATTGTTTTATCTTTTGATTTTTTCATTAGACCAGTGGGCTAAGGAAATGCCATAGGCAGTGTAGAGCCTCATCATTTGGGGCTGCTTACACACAGCCACCTCTTCAGAAAGACAGTTCCTAAGCACCTGCTCTAAAATAGCTACCTAGGTAATCTCCATAAAAGATTATATTATTGTTTATATTTAAGACATTTATTAATATATAAAAAATTATATTGTAATGACCTTGTTTGTTTACTGTCTGGCCCCTTTCCCACTGGAATACAAATTCCATCTGGTTGAAAATCACACGTGTGTTGATTTTCACTGTATTCCTACCATTTTAAACAATGCCCTGGCTCAATAAATGCCCATTGAATGAATGAATGTTGCTTAAATACGTTTTTCTCTGGGTGCAAATACTTTCTAAAATATGAGGTATGGTGATTATTTTGGCAAGACATTTGTTCAAGTTGTTCATTATTTCCCTGATGATGATGTTACCAACCTGGGTTCTTGCACTCTTCAATCAATAGAAATTGACAAGAGGCCAGACGAGGAATTTAGGCAAGGCTTTATGGGACTCCAGCACGAGGGAGCAAAAACAAATAATAGCTTCCCTTGCTTGCTACCCGAGAAGGAGTGGTTGGTCCCTTAAGTGGGGTGAGGGTAAGGGTGGAATGGTGGGTTGGGCCAGAGGGGTGGCTTATGTGGGCTGCCCACTTTCTTGGTGGTGCTGTGTGCATGGATCATACACAGTACCCTGCTTTTGATCCCAGTATCTCAGAAGTGGCAGTTGGGTTTTGGCCTTTTAGTATCTTGTTGTCCATAATTTGCCCCAGCTGCATACGTATCAATAGTTATTTTTAGTCCCTTATAGTTTCTTCGTATTTTGTTGCTCGAGGAGACGTTTGACGTTTGCCCAGGTGCACGCACTGCAGTAAAGGATCCCAGGTCCCAGATCCCAGCCTGTCTCAATGAGATGGGGAAATTTATTGGATGGTTTTATAGCTGCCAATTTGTGTATAGCTGCCAGTTATTGTAGGCGTTTCAGACGAAGTAGGGATAGTGAGCAGTTGCAAGGCAGATTAGGGATAGAGGCTAGCTTCTGATTCCCTTCACATCTTCAATTGTGATTCTGTCTATGACCATATGAAACATACCTGACATTACAAGCAAAGGGCTGATCCCAGAAAGAAGCTTCATCCCATCAAATTAACCTTTATTTTCTTATGCTTGTGTATCATGCTGCTTGTACTGTTATTTAACACTTACTTAATTCTGCATTGTTTAATTATTATTTATTTTCAAATTGTTTATAGTTTTAAATAGGCTTGAAATTCAAAAGATAAAGTACAGTTTCAGAAAATTAGCTTTTTAGAAAGGATACAGATTATATATATATATATATATATTTGTAGTAGAATTTTAAATGTTTCTTCATATAGTTTCTGCCCATTTCTTTTCTAAATTTTTCTTTCATCTTTAGGTGTTACATATTTTCTGTCGTTATTGTCAGTGGGGTTATAATTAGGCTTTATGTATCTTAGTTGCTTACTATACTGTATATGCCAGAGGTTGGCAAACTATAGCTCTTGGGCCAAATATGGCCTGCCACCTGTTTTGGCAAGTAAAGTTTTATTGGAATACAGCCATGCCTATTTAATTATATACTGCTTATGGCTACTTTTGTGCTCCCAAGGCAAAGCTGAGAAAGTACTCAACTTATAATACTTACTCTTAGCAACAGAGACCCCATGGTCTACAAAACCTAAAATATTTACTGTCTGGACGATTACAGAAAAAAATTGCTAATCCCTGCTGGTAAGCTCCTTCTTTGAGGATTTATTCAATTCTTTAAGTATTCAAATCTTAGTAAATAGCACATATTCAGTGCTCTGAATAGGACATAGTTTGTTTAATTGAATAAAGCAAAGCTTAAGCATTGATTGACCATTTGATATAGACATGACCTTATCCTAAGTGATACTGGCATTTATTTCACAAATATTTATTGGGCATCTACTATATGCCTGGCACTGTGCTATGTGCTGTGGATATAGCAATTAACAAAATACATAAAAATTCCTATCTTCAAAAAAGTCACTTGAGATTGCTGATGGAGACCTTCAAGATGGTGGAGGAGTAAGATGTGGAGATCACCTTCCTCCCAATAAATACATCAGAAATACATCTACATGTGGAACAACTCCTACAGAACACCTACTGAATGCTGGCAGAAGACCTCAGACTTCCCAAAAGGAACAGAAGCCCTCAGGCGCCCCACATGCAGAGGCGGGGCCAATCCAAAGCTGAACCCCAGGAGCTGTGCAAACAAAGAAGAGAAAGGGAAATTCCTCCCAGCAGCCTCAGGAGCAGCGGATTAAATCTCCACAATCAACTTGATGTACCCTGCATCTCTGGAATACCTGAATAGACAATGAATCATCCCAAAATTGAGGCGGTGGACTTTGGGAGCAACTGTAGACTTGGGGTTTGTGGTATGCGATTGACTGGTTTCTGGTTTTATGTTTATCTTAGTTTAGTATTTAGAGTTTATTTTCATTGGTAGATTTGTTTATATAGATACATATATATTTTTCCTTATTCTCTTTTTGTGAGTGTGTATGTGTATGCTTCTTTGTGTGATTTTGTCTGCATAGCTTTGCTTTTCGATTTGTCCTGGGGTTCTGCATATCCATTTTGTTTTGTTTTGTTTTAATATAGTTTTTAACATTTGTTATCATTGGTGTATATGTTTTTTGGTTTGGTTGCTTTCCTTTATTTTTATTACTTTTTAAATTTTTAATAATTAAACAAATTGTTTTATGTTAATAACGTTATTTCTTTTTATTTTATTTTTTCTTTCTTTCATTCTTTTTTTCTCCCTTTTCTTCTGAGCTGTGTGGCTCACACCCAGTGCTCGGCCAGGTGTCAGGCCGGTGCCTCTGAGGTGGGAGAGCTGAGTTCAAGACATTGGTCCACCAGAGACCTCCCAGCTCTGCATAATATCAAATGGTGAAAGCTCTCCCAGAGATCTCCATCTCAATGCTAAGGCCCAGCTCCACTCAATGACCAGCAAGCTACAGTACTGAACACGCTATGCGAAAAAACTAGCAAGACAGGAATACAACCAAATCCAAGGAGAAACACACCAAGACACATATTAATCAAACTATCAAAAATTAAATACAAAGAAAAAATATTAAAAGCAACAAGGGAAAGACAACAAATAACATACAAGGGAATCCCCATAAGGTTAAGAGCTGATCTTTCAGCAGAAACTCTGAAAGCCAGAAGGGAGTGGCAGGACATATTTAAAGTGATGAAAGGGAAGAATCTACAACCAAGATTACTCTACCCAGCAAGGATCTCATTCAGATTTGACAGAGAAATTAAAACCTTTACAAAAAAACAAAAACAAAAACAAAAACCTTTACAGACAAGCAAAAACTAAGAGAATTCAGCACCACTAAACCAGCTTTACAACAATTGCTAAAGGAACTTCTCTAGGCAGGAAACACAAGAGAAGGAAAAGACCTACAATAACAAACCCCAAACAATTAAGAAAATGGTAATGGGAGCATACATATTGGTAATTACCTTAAATGTAAATGGATAAAATGCTCCCACCAAAACACATAGATTGGCTGAATGGATACATAAACGAGACCTGTATACATGCTGTCTATAAGAGACCCATTTCAGACCTAGGAACACATACAGACTGAAAGTGAGGGGATGGAAAAAGATATTCCATGCAAATGGAAATCAAAAGAAAGCTGGAGTAGCAATTCTCATATCAGACAAAAGAGACTTTAAAATAAAGACAATTACAAGAGACAAAGAAGGACACTACATAATGATCAAGGGATCAATCCCGGAAGAAGATATAACAATTGTAAATATTTATGCACCCAAAATAGGAGCACCTCACCTCAATACATAAGGCAAATGCTAAACAGCCATAAAAGGGGAAGTTGACAGTAACGCAGTCATAGTAGGGGACTTTAACACCCCAGTTTCACCAATGGACAGATCATGCAAAATGAAAATGAATGAGGAAACACAAGCTTTAAATACTGCATTAAACAAGATGGACTTAATTGATATTTATAGGACATTCCATCCAAAAACAACAGAATACCCTTTCTTCTCAAGTGCTCATGGAACATTCTCCAGGACAGATCATATCTTGGGTCAGAAAACAAGCCTTGATAAATTTAAGAAAACTGAAATCATATCAAGTAACTTTTTGGACCACAATGCTATGAGACTAGGTATCAAAAACTGGAAAAAAGGTGTAAAAAATAAAAACACATAGAGAGTAAACAATACACTACTAAATAACCAAGAGATCACTGAAGAAATCAAAGAGGAATTCAAAAAATACCTAGAAACAAATGACAATGAAAACAAGATAATCCAAAACCTTTGGGATGCAGCAAAAGCAGTTCTAAGAAGGAAGTTTATAGCAATAAAATCCTACCTCAAGAAACAAGAAACATCTCAAATAAACAGCCTAACCTTACACCTAAAGCAATTAGAGAAAGAAGAACAAAAAAACCCCCAAAGTTAGCAGAAGGAAAGAAATCATAAAGATCACATCAGAAATAAATGAAAAAGAAATGAAGGAAATGATATCAAAGATCAATAAAACTAAAAGCTGGTTCTTTATGAAGAGAAACAAAATTGATAAACCATTAGCCAGACTCACCAAGAAAAAAAGGGAGAAGACTCAAATCAATAGAATTAGAAATGAAAAAGGAGAAATAACAACTGACACTACAGAAATACAAAGGATCATGAGAGATTACTAGAAGCAACTCTATGCCAATAAAATGGACAACCTGGAAGAAATGGACAAATTCTCAGAAAAGCACAACCTTCCAAGACTGAACCAGGAAGAAATAGAAAATATAAACAGACCAATCACAAGCACTGTAAATTGAGACTGTGATTAAAAATATTCCAACAAACAAAAGCCCAGGACCAGACAGCTTCACGGGAGAATTCTATCAGACATTTAGAGAAGAGCTAACACCTATCCTTCTCAAACTCTTCCAAAATATAGCAGAGGGAGGAACACTACCAAACTCATTCTATGAGGCCACTATCACCCTGATACCAAAACCAGACAAAGGTGTCACAGAGAAAACTACAGGCCAATATCACTGATGAATGAGCATAGATGCAAAAATCCACAACCAAATACTAGCAAACGGAATCCACAGCACATTAAAAGGATCATACACTATGATCAAGTGGAGTTTCTCCCATGAATGCAAGGATTCTTCAATATACGCAAATCAATCAACGTGTTACACCATATTAACAAACTGATGGAGGAAAAACATATGATCATCTCAATAGATGTAGAAAAAGCTTTTGACAAAATTCAACACCCATTTATGATAAAATACCTCCAGAAAGTAGGCATAGAGGGAACTTACCTCAACATAATAAAGGCCATATATGACAAACCCACAGCCAACATCATCCTCAATGGTGAAAAACTGAAACCATTTCCACTAAGATCAGGAACAAGACAAGGCTGCCCACTCTCACCACTGTTATTCAACATAGTTTTGGAAGTTTTAGCCACAGCAATCAGAGAAGAAAAAGAAATAAAAGGAATCCAAATCGGAAAAGAAGAAGTAAGTTGTCACTGTTTGCAGATGACATGTTACTATATATAGAGAATCCTAAAGATGCTACCAGAAAACTACTAGAGGTAATCAATGAATCTGGTAAAGGAGCAGGATACAAAATTAATGCACAGAAATCTCTTGCATTCCTATTCACTAATGATGAAAAATCTGAAAGAGAAATTAAGGAAACACTCCCATTTACCATTACAACAAAAAGAATAAAATACCTACGAATAAACCTACCTAAGGAGCCAAAAGACCTGTATGCAGAAAACTATAAGACACTGATGAAAGAAATTAGAGATGATACAAACAGCTGGAGAGATATACCATGTTCTTGGATTGGAAGAATCAACACTGTGAAAATGATTATACTACCCAAAGCAATGTACACATTCAGTGCAATCCCTATCAAACTACCAATGGCATTTTTCACAGAACTAGAATAAAAAATTTCTCAGTGTGTATGGAAACACAGGTGACCCCGAATAGTGAAAACCATCTTGGGAAAGAAAAATGGAGATGGAGGAATCAGGCTCCCAAACTTCAGACTATACTACAAAGCTACAGTAATCAAGACAGTACCGTACTGGCACAAAAACAGAAATATAGGTCAATGGAACAGGATAGAAAGCCCAGAGATAAACCCACACACATATGGTCACATTATTTTTGATAAAGGAGGCAAGAGTATATGATGGAGAAAAGACAACCTCTTCAATAAGTGGTGCTGGGAAAACTGGACAGCTACATGTTAAAGAATGAGATTAGAACACTCCCTGACACCATACACAAAAATATACTCAAAATCGATTAAAGACCTAAATGTTAGACCAGACACTATCAAACTCTTAGAGGAAAACATAGGCAGAACACTCTATGACATAAATCACAAGATCCTTTTTGACCCACCTCCTAAAGAAATGGAAATAAAAACAGTGATAAACAAATGGTAGCTAATGAAACTTTAAAGCTTTTGCACAGCAAAGAAAACCATAAACAAGATGAAAAGACAACCCTCAGAGTGGGAGGAAATATTTGCAAATGAAGCGAGTAACAAAGAATTAATCTCCAATATTTATAAGCAGCTCATGTAGGTCAACATCAAAAAAGCAGACAACCCAATCCGTAAATGAGCAGAAGACCTAAATAGACATTTCTCCAAAGAAGATGTACAGATTGCCAACAAACACATGAAAGGATGCTCAACATCACTAATCATTAGAGAAATGCAAATCAAAACTACAATGAGGTATCACCTCACACCAGTCAGAATGGCCATCATCAAAAATCTACAAACAGTAAATGCTGGAGAGGGTGTGGAGAAAAGGGAACCCTCTTGCACTGTTGGTGGGAATGTAAATTGATACAGCCACTATGGAGAACAGTATGGAGGTTCCTTAAAAAATCTCGAAATAGAACTACCATACGACCCAGCAATCCCACTACTGGGCATATACACTGAGAAAACAGTAATTCAAAAAGAGTCATGTACCACAATGTTCATTGCAGCTCTATTTACAATAGCCAGGACATGGAAGCAACCTAAGTGTCCACTGACAGATGAATGGATTAAGAAGATGTGGTACATATATACATTGGAATATTACTCAGCCATAAAAAGAAATGAAATTGAGTTATTTGTAGTGAGGTGGATGGACCTAGAGACTGTCATTTAGAGTGAAGTAAGTCAGAAAGAGAAAAATATATACCGTACGCTAACATATATATGGAATGTAAAAAAAAAAAAATGATTCTGAAGAACCTAGGGCCAGGACAGGAATGAAGACGCAGATGTAGAGAATGGACTTGAGGACACGGGGAGGGGGAAGGGTAAGCTGGGACAACGTGAGAGAGTGGCGTGGACATATATATACTACCAAACGTAAAATAGATAGCTAGTGGGAAGCAGCCGCATAGCACAGGGAGATCAGCTCAGTGCTTTGTGACCACCTATAGGGGTAGGATAGGGAGGGTGGGAGGGAGACACAAGAGGAGGGAGATACAGGGATATATATGTATGTATAGCTGATTCACTTTGTTATACAGCAGAAACTAACACACCATTGTAGAGCAATTATACTCCAATAAAGATGTTATTAAAAGCAAAAGAAAAAGTCACTGGATATAGACAATTCTGATTCCACTTGTAAAGTAGAATTACATTTCAAACTAGTACCATTGTCTAAATAGTCATTGTTAATATATAATAATCCTGTACATCATTTGTTGATTAGCTGTTTTAAAAATAAATTTGTTAAATATTATAATATTTTAAACATTTAAATTCATATCATCATTAATCTTCTACATGTGCAGTGTTCAGTTAGGTAGCCACTAGTTACCTGTAGCTATTGAGCCCCTGAAACCCAGCTAGTCTGAATTGAACTGTTCTGTAAGTGTAAAATATACACTGAATTTTAAAGGTTTATTACAAAAAATATATTTCTTTAATAATTTTATATTGATTATATGTTGAAAAATATTTTGTATATATTGAGTTAAATGAAATATATTAATAAAATTAATTTCAGCTCTTTTAATTTATATTTACATGGCTATAAGAAAATTTAAAATTACATATATGGCTTACATTGTATCTCTATTGCACAGTATTCCAGATACCTCCTTTATGCTTAGGTGGTGTTTATCAAATATGGATTTTTAGTAGATATGGGAACACCAGATGAAGCAAAGTTTTAAAAGTTTATTTCTGGGTTCACAGAGTCTTTAATGTGTTAATTTGCAACATGAATTCCTATGGGGATATGAGTTGTTTATAGTGTTCCCCAAATCCCTTTTACTGGGAGCTTTCTTGAAATGCCCTTTGCTAGTCTCTGATCAAAGTTGCAGCATTGCGCTGCTCACCTTGGAACCTGGTACAAGGCATTGATAGCAGAACAGGGTTTAATTCACAAGGCCAGTCTTCAGTTCATTTTCTGGATTTTTGTAAATAAAAATCAAAACGGGCGTCTCTGGTGGCGTAGTGGTTAAGAATCCGCCTGACAATGCAGGGGACAAGGGTTCAAGCCCTGGTCCAGGAAGATCCCACATGCCATGGAGCAACTAAGCCCGTGCGCCACAACTACTGAACCTGTGCTCTAGAGCCTGTGCTCCACAAGAAGAGAAGCCACCGCAATGAGAAGCCCATGCACCACAACGAAGAGTAGCCCCCGCTCACCACAACTAGAGAAAGCTTGCACGCAGCAACGAAGATCCAACGCAGCCAAAAATAAATAAAATAAATAAATTTATTAAAAAAACAATCCTGATTATTTGTAAATGTAATTATATTGTTTGAATATAATTCACCAAATTTTGGAAAGTTTGGTTGATTAAAAAAATATTGAGATCAACTGAACTTGCAGAACTGATTCATTTTCAAAATGTGTAGTTGTAAATAGACTTGTCCATTTGGGTGGTGATACAGAGAGAAGTCCAGAATTATTAGTTGATGAGTCATATTTTTGACTGAAGAATATACCACTTGTAAGATCTACACACTAGGAAATGATAAATTCCAGAATGCAGTTGAGGTGGGAGTTACTTCACTGACAAAGGTTATCATGTGTTATATTCAAAAGTTTTTCTTATAGAGGCATCCAGGAGATAGCTAGGTGTAAGCCACGGTGTCATAAGCCTCAAATGAGCCTTCTGTCATTCAACCCATTTTGGAGTATGAGAGTCTCTTCTCTGAAGACGTCAATATCATACTTTCAGATCAACACATTTGCAGCTCTGCACTTCTCGTAACTCAGAATGGTTCTCAGGCCTTTCTGGAAACATTTCCCCAGCATGAAATCCAGTAGTTATATGGCCCAGGGATATACTATATTGTTGACATTTTGGTAAAGACTGCATGGACTTTTTTGTTAACATGCTGAATGTGGATTTTGGTTTCTGGCAGAAACTAAATGGAGTAGAAACTGTCTATCTTAATGATTCACCAATGGCAGCCCTTCCCCACAGTGAGAGAAAAGAATCAGTTGCTCTGGTAAAGTCCCCCTTATTTGCAAGGTTGCATGGAAACTTTAATCTAAAATTGGAATATATTGGCTTGCTATGAAGACTGTCATTTCATCATATTTACCTATGTGTGTGCTTGTGCATGTGTAAACATATCTGCTTAATGAAAACTGAAAATGCCATCTCATACACTAATAATTAAATTGTGATAAAACTGATCCAAGATGACACTTTTCACTTCCTTAGGGAAAACCACTTTTTGAGTGTGTTTATGTGTTTAATACAAAATAATACATTTCACTGTAGAAAATTTAGAATTATAAATAGGCAAATTAAGGGAAAAATCAGCTGAAATTTCACCACCCAGAGACAGCCCCACTAAGATGCTGATGTCTGTCTTTCCTGATTTTTCTTTCACATTAGAATATGAGATTATACTATACACATTGGTTTTCTAAACTGCACTTAGAATGTAAGTAAATCTTTTACCTTTTCATGTCAATATAGATTTGAATTATAAAATCAATGGATGTATACTATTCTATAGTATGTATAGACCATATTTCATTTAACCAATCCTCATTTGTTTGCTGTTATAAACAATGCTTCAGGGAATATCCCTGCATATATTTGTGTTTACTTGCTCAGTTATTCCTCTGGATATATTCCTAAAACTCGAATAGATGAATTAATGAGCAAGTACATTTTAAAGTTTTTTGGGATACATTTTGCCAGACTGCCCTTCAGAGTTGATATCAGTGCATAACTAATTGTCTTATAAGCACTGTAATAGTGAAGGAGGCAATCTCTGACTTTAGAAAACTGGCAACCTAGGAGAACAATGCTTAGCTATATTCTGAATAGTCAATTATTGTAATTTAGCAATATTGTTACCACTTAAACAAAAAAGTAAATACATCTGACATTAATTTTAAATATTTTGAAAATAAGCATTTAAAAATAAATATTTTATATAAGTAAAACTGATTTTTGGTCCTATGTAATGGCTGATTTCTGCAGTCAATTGACTTAGCACAGGAGTGGTCTAAATTGATCACTAAACCAGACCAAACACACTAAACTGACTATCCTTTTAACCTCTGTTTTCCAGTCATACAAACATACAGAATGCGTAACCAGAAAAATGCACAAATTATAAATGTGTAGAACACTAGCAGCACCTCAGAAGCCCCTCTCATGCTCTTGATCATCCTCTAATTCCTCTCTCATCATCAAAGATGATAACTCTTCATAGGCAACAAAAGAAAAAATAAATTGGTCTTCATCAAAATTAAAACCCTTTGTGCATCAAAGGACACTGTCAAGAGAATGAAAAAGCAACTTACAGAATGGAAGGAAATATTTCCAAATCAAGGATTAATATTCAGAATATATAAAGAACTCCTAAACTCAAAACAACTTGATTAAAAAATGGGCAAAGGTCTGGAATAGACATGTCTTCTAAAGAAGATATACAAATGGCCAATAAGTGCATGAAAAGATACTCAGCATCACTGGTCATTAAGGAAATGGAAATCAAAACCCTAATGAGATACCACTTCACTTTCATCAGGATGGCTATTATCAAACAAAACAAAACAAGACAAAGACAGACACCCTGGGAACTAAGTGTTGGTGAGGATGGAGAAATTGGAACCCTTGTGCATTGCTAATGGGCATATAAAATAGTGCAGCCACTGTGGAAAAGTGTGGCAGTTCTCCCCCAAATTAAACACTGAATTAGCAAACGATTCAGCAATTCTACTTTTGAGTATATACTAAAAGAATTGAAATCAGGGACTCAAACAGATTCTTGTATACCAATGCTTGTAGCAGCATTTTTCACAATAGCCGAAAGGTGGAAACAACTCAAATGCTCGTTGACAGATGACTGGATAAACAAAATGTGATACATATATATTATTCAGTCCTAAATTCTGATACGTGCTGAAACATGGAAGAACCTTGAAGACATTATGCTAAGTGAAATAAACCAGACACAAAAGGACAAATATTGTGTGATCCATATGAGGTACCTACTGTAGTCAAATTCATAGAGCAGAAAGTAATTAGTATATACCAAGGGGCGTGGGGGAGGGGAGAATGGGGAGTTATTGTTTCATGGGTATGGAAGTTCAGACTGGAGATGGATAGTGGTGATGGTTGCACAATAATGTAAATGTACTTAATGTCAGGAATCTGTACACTTAAAAATGGTTTATTTTATATTTTGTATATTTTACCATACACACAGAAAAAGATAATTCTAACTTCCAACTCCTTTATTAGTGTTATGCATTTTTGCACTTTAAATATATTGAATTGTACAGTACATCGTCTTTTGAGTCTAGCTTTTTACCTCAACGTTCTTTGTAAAATTCATCCATGTCGTTGCATGTGATAGTACCCTGTGTATTTTAATAGCTTTTAAAGTATTTGTTATGTGAATAAACTACATTCTTCTGTTGATAGACATTGATTCCAGTTTAGTTTTGTTTTTTGCTTTTTTGAATGAGGCTCCTATGAACATTCTGGCACATGTCTGTGTCGGTGACACGTGAACATATTTCTAGTGAGTATGTACCTAGAAGAAGAATTGCTGGGTCATCAGATATGCATACCACAGTCTATGAGAGGTCCACTTGTTCCATATCCTCATCAACAATCAGCAGTTGAGTATTCCAGTTTGTTTAGCTATTGCAGTGGGTTTGTGGTGGTATCTCATTGTGGGCCTTTTTTTTTTTTTTTTCGGTACGCGGACCTCTCACTGTTGCGGCCTCTCCCGTTGCGGAGCACAGGCTCTGGACGTGCAGGCTCAGCGGCCATGGCTCACGGGCCCAGCCGCTCCGCGGCATGTGGGATCTTCCCGGACCGGGGCACGAACCCGTGTCCCCCGCATCAGCAGGCGGACTGTCAACCACTGCGCCACCAGGGAAGCCCCGATGTTGACCATCTTTTAAGAGTTAATTGGCCATTTGAATATACTGTTTTGTGAAGTTCCTTTTACCAATTTTTTATTGGATTGTCTTTTTGTTTTCCTGATTGATTTATAGGAGTTCTTTATTCTGCCTTTGTGGGATACATGTAATCCCCCAAATAGTCCCATGCAGTGACTTGCTTTTTTACTGTCTTAATGGTGCCTCTTGATGAGCAGAAATCTTTAATTTTAATGTAGCAAAATTCATCACTCTTTTCTTCTATGGCTAGTGCTTTTGTGTTTTGTTTAAGAAACTTTTGCTTAACTCAAAGTCCTGAGGATATTCTCCTATGCTATCTTCTAGTACTTTTGTGCTTTCACTGTTTCCATTTAGATGTACAAGGTACTTGGAATTGATTTTCGTGTATGATGTAAGTTTGGTGGGGGATGGATTGAGATTTATTTCTTTTTTCATTTGGACAACTGACATAGCATCATGTTAAAAGGACCAGTTTTACCCACTATACTTCAGTGCCACCTTTGTCCAAGAGAAGTGAAAGCATATGTCCATCCAAAAACTTGTATACTAATATTCATAGCAGTGTTATTTGTACTAGCCCAAAACTGAAAACAACCTCAAATGTTTGTTAACAGATCAGTGGATAAATAAAATGTGATATAACCATACAATGAGATACTGCTGAGCAACAGAAAGCAATGAACTACTGATGCCTGCAGCAATATGTATAAAACTCAAAAATAATTATACTGAGCGAAAGAAGCCAGACAAAATAGTGCAATTTAGATGTTTCCATTTCTGCAAAATTCTAGAAAATACAAACTAATCTATAATGATAAAAAGCAAATCAGTGGTTTTCTGGGGAATAGGGGACAGGGAGGGGCACAAGAAAACTTGGGGGGGGTGTTGATTTCACAGGTGTGTAACATGTCAGGTCTGCTTGATTAAACATTTTAAATATGTACAATTTTTGTATATATAAAGGTGTTAAAAATCAAACTAGAAACATCTGTGATTTCTTCTTTGCTTCATGGATTATCCAGAGTATTGATAAAGTTCTAAACATTTGTGGATTTTTTAGTTATTTTGTTGTTGTTCATTTTATTATTGTTCTTGTTGCCTTGATTTGTAGCTTAATTTTGTTATGGGCAGAGCATGCTTTTAACATGTTAATCCTTGAACATTTTTGAGACTTGCTTTATGGACCAGAATATGGTCAGTTTTGGTAAATGTCCCATGTATATTTGGAAAGAATGTATATTTGCAGTTGCTGGTTGTAATTTTCTGTAAAAGTCAGTTAGGTCAATTTTGTAAAATGTAAATCATCTAATTATTTCATGATCTTATCTATTTATTTATTTTTAAATTGAAGTATAGTTGATTTACAGTGTTTCAGGTGTATAGCAAAGTGATTCAGTTATATGTATATGAATTTACAATATATACATTAATATATTCATTCTTTTTCAGGTTCTTTTCCATTGTAGGTTATTTGCAAGATATTGAATATAGTTTCCTATGCTATACAGTGGGCCCTTGTTGTTTATCTATTTTATATATTGTAATTTATACAATTCATTCAGCTGTTGATGGACACTTAGGTTGCTTCCATGTCTTGGCTATTGTAAATAGTGCTGCAATGAACTTTTGGGTACATGTATCTTTTTGACTTAGAGCTTTCATCTTTTCTGGGTATATGCCAGGAATGGGATTGCTGGGTCATGTGGTAACTCTACATTTAGTTTTTTAAGGAACCTCCATACTGTTTTCCATAGTGACTGCACCAATTTACATTCCCACCATCAGTGTAGGAAGGTTCCCTTTTCTCCACACCCTCTCCAGCATTTATTATTTGTAGACTTTTTGTTGATGGCCATCCTGACCAGTGTGAGGTGGTACCTCATTGTAGTTTTGATTTGCATTTCTCTGATGATTAGTGATGTTGAGCATCTTTTCATGTGCCTGTTGGCCATCTGTACGTCTTCTTTGGAGAAATGTCTATTTAGGTCTTCTGCCCATTTTTTGATTGGGTTGTTTGTTTTTTTGATATTAAGCTGTGTGAGCTGTTTGTATATTTTGGAGGTTAATCCCTTGTCAGTTGCATTGTTTGCAAATATTTTCTCCTAGTTTGTATATTGTCTTTTTGTTTTGTTTATGGTTTCCTATGATGTGCAAAAGCTTTTAAGTTTAATTAGGTCCCATTTGTTTATTTTTGCTTTTGCTTCCATTACTCTAGGAGACGGATCCAAAAAAATATTGCTGTGATTTATGTGAAAGAGTGTTCTGCCTATGTTTTTCTTTAGGAGTCTTATAGTATCTGGTCTTACATCTAGGTTTTTTAATCTATTTTGAGTTTTTTTTTTTTTTTTTTGTATATGGTGTTAGAGAATGTTCCATTTCATTCTTTTACATGTACCTGTCCAGTTTTCCCAGCACCCCTTATTGAAGAGACTGTCTTTTATCCATTGTATATTCTTGCCTCCTTTGTCATGGATTAATTGACCATAAGTGTGGGTTTATTTCTGGGCTTTCTGTCCTGTTCCATTGATCTATGTGTCTGTTTTCGAGCCAGTACCGTACTGTTTTGATTACTGTAGCATTGTAGTATATCGTCTGAAGTCAGGGAGCCTGATTCCTCCAGCTCCATTCTTCTTTCTCAAGATTTGTTTTGGCTATTTGGGGCCTTTTCTGTTTCCATACAAATTAAAAATTTTTTTGTTCTAGATCAGTGATAAATGCCATTGCTAATTTGATGGGGATTGCATTTTATGATCGTTGCTTGTTCTATCAGTTATATAGACAGATATTTTGATCTCCAACATCAGGTGAATTTGTCTATTTCTCCTTTTAGTTCTCTGTCAATTCTTAGTACATTTGCAAGTGTGAAGCAGAATTGCCATAATGCCTAGCGTATTGTCCCTTTTATTATTTTGAATCTTTCTTCCCATTTCTAGTAATGATATTTACCTTAAACTTGATTTTACCTGTTGTCAGTAAAGCTTTAAGCCAGTTTTTTTTTAAACATCTTTATTGGAGTATAATTGCTTTACAATGTTGTGTTAATTTCTGCTGTATAACAAAGTGAATCAGCTATAGGTATACATATATCCCCATATTCCCTTCCTCTTGTGTCCTTCCCACCCTCCCTATCCCACCCCTCTAGGTGGTCACAAAGCACTGAGCTGATCTCCCTGTGCAATGCAGCTGCTTCCCACTAGCTACCTATTTTACATTTGGTAGTATATATATGTCTTTTTTTTTTTTAGATTCCATATATATATATATATATATATATATATATATATATATATATGTTTGCATATGGTATTTATTTTTCTCTTTCTGACTTACTTCACTCTGTGTGACAGACTCTAGGTCCATCCACCTCACTACAAATAACTCTATTTCATTTCTTTTTATGGCTGAGTAATATTCCATTGTATATATGTGCCACATCTACTTCATCCATTCATCTGTCATGGACACTTACTTAGGTTGCTTCCATGTCCTGGCTGTTGTAAATAGTGCTGCAATGAACACTGTGGTACGTGACTCTTTTTCTTTTTTTAACATCTTTATTGGAGTATAATTGCTTTACAATGGTGTATTAGTTTCTGCTTTATAAAAAAGTGAACCAATTATACATATACATATATCCCCATATCTCTTCCCTCTTGCGGCATAACTCTTTTTGAACTATGGTTTTCTCAGGGTGTATGCCCAGTAGTGGGATTGCTGAGTCACATGGTAGTTCTATTTTTAGTTTTTTAAGGAACCTCCATATTGTTCTCCATAGTGGCTGTATCAATTTACATTCCCACCAACAGTGCAAGAGGGTTCCCTTTTCTCCATACCCTTTCCAGCATTTATTGTTTGTAGATTTTTTGACGATGGACATTCTGACTGATGTGAGGTGATACCTCATTGTAGTTTTGATTTGCATTTCTCTAATGATTAGTGATGTTGAGCATGCTTTCATGTGTTTGTTGGGAATCTGTGTATTTTCTTTGGAGAAAAGTCTATTTAGCTCTTCCACCCATTTTTGGATGGGGTTATTCATTTTTTTGATATTGAGCTGCATGAGCTGCTTGTATATTTTGGAGATTAATCCTCTGTCAGTTGCTTCATTTGCAAATATTTTCTCCCATTCTCAGGGTTGGCTTTTCATCTTGCTTATGGTTTCCTTTGCTGTGCAAAAGCTTTTAAGTTTCATTAGTTACCATTTGTTTATTTTTGTTTTTATTTCCATTTCTTTAGGAAGTGAGTCAAAAAGGATCTTGCTATGATTTATGTCATAGAGTGTTCTGCCTATGTTTCCCTCTAAGAGTTTTATAGCATCCTGCCTTACATTTAGGTCTTTAATACATTTTGAGTTTATTTTTGTGTATGGTGTTAGGGAGTGTTCTAATTTCATTCTTTTACATGTAGCTGTCCAGTTTTCCCAGCACCACTTATTGAAGAGGCTGTCTTTTCTGATTAGTATTACATTGTTCTTATGGTATATAATTTTCTGTCTTTTTATTTTCAGCCTTTCTGAGTCTTTGAGGTGTTTTAAATTGATCTGAAAATCTTTGCCTTTTATTTGGAATACATATCTCTTTTCAGTTGATGGAATTCGTGATGTATTTCAATTTAAATGTAACACTTCACTATTTTTTTTCCTTTTGTCACCGTTATTTTCTCTTTTTCTTTCCTTTCTTGCCTTCTTTTGTATTACCTTTTATGGCCCTTTCTTTCTCCACCATTAGCTCTCTCTTATTATTCTTGTAGTAGTTACCCTAGAGGTTTTTACATGCATCTTTGACTTATTAAATTTAGTATGATTTAGTATGGTTAGTACCTCCTGGACATGTTAGTTCCATTTACTCCATCCTCTGTTTTATAGTGTTATTGCTAATATCCAATCTGCTACTCTGTGGCTTTTGATTGGAGTATTTGGTCCATTGACATTTAAGGTAATTATTGATAGAAATGTATTTATTGCCGTTTTAAACCTTGTTTTCCAGTTGATTTTGTATTTCTTCTTTTTCTTTTTCCTTTTGTGATTTGATGGTTTTCTTTTATAGTATGCTTGTGTTCTCTTCTTTTGGGTTTTTGTGAATATATTGAATTTTTTTGATTTGTGGTTACCCTGTTTTTCAAGCATGTTAACCATTACTATATCTACTTGCTTTTAGACTGGAAGTCACTAAACACATTCTAAAAAAAAAAAAATCTACATTTTCTTACTCTCCTCCCCACATTTTATGATTTTGATGTCCTCTTTTACATATTGATGTTTATCCTTTTGCTATTCATTGTAGTTATCATTGCTTTCACTCCCCCCACCCCCAAATTTTTTTCTTTTCAATCTGTGTACTGGCTTATTTAAGAGATTTACTTTCCAATTGTGTTTTTCTCTTTCCTATGTATTCTTGCTTCCCTTCTATTTAGAGAAGACCATGAATATTTCTTTTAAAATATATTTACTATTGCTGTATTATTTTAGTTTTTGCTTATCTGAGAAATTGTTTATCTCTCCTTCTTTTCTAAATGATGATCTTGCTGGGTAGAGTATCCTAGGTTGACGGGTTTTCCCTTTCAGGACTTTGAATATATCTTGCTGCTCCCTCTGGCCTGCAACGTTTCTGTAGAGAAATCATCTAATAGCCTTATGGGGTTTCCTTTGTAATTAACTCTTTGTTTTTCTCTTGACACCTTTAGAATCCTCTCTTTACCTTAACTTTTGCCATTTTAATTATAATTTGTCTTGTTGTAGGTCTGTTTGTGTTCATCTTGTTTGAGACCTCGGTGCTTCCTGTACCCGGATATCTGTTTTCTTCTTTGGGTTTGGGGAATTTTCAGCTGTAGTTTATTCAAATATATTTTCAATCTCCTTTTCTCTTTATTCTCCTTCTGGGATCCCTATTATATGTAGATTGGCATGCTTTATATTATTCCATAGGTCTCGTATTTTGCTTTTTGTTTTAAATTTGTCTTTCTGTCTGGTGTTCTGATGGGGTGATTTCCATTCATCTATCTTCCAGATCACTTATTCATTCCTTTGCATTATTCAGTTTGCTGTTTATTGCATTTAGCTTGGCTTTCATCTTGCTGAATGAGTTTTCTAATTTTACTTGGCTCTTCTCTATCGTTTCTTGTTCCTTTTTACAGTAATCTGCATTTCTATCGATAGCCTTTCTTAATTCCTTCAGTATTTTTATTACCTCCTTTTTGAACTCGGAGTGTAGTAGACTGGAAAGGTCTATTTCATTGTTTGTTCTTTCAGGGGAATTCTTTTGATCTTTTGGGAGTGGTTCCACTGCTTCTTCATTTTACTTATATTTCTCTGACTCTATGAGTTTAGGAGAAACAGTTATCTACTGTGGTCTTGAAGGGCTGTTTTTATGTGAGCATGTCCCTGTGTAGCCTGCATGAGTCTAATATTTTTTGTGCAAGGGCTGTTTTTAGCATGGATGTCTGCTGCATCTTTCCTCAGTGTGTACTGGCTGTTATCCCCTTGACAGAGGGTGTGACTGGTGTTGTGGTGACCAAAGCCTTCTCTTTGCTCTGTGGTTGTCACAGCCCTGTTGGGGGCAGGCTCTGCTCCCCACTTGTTGGAGTAGAAGACCCCAGATCTGTTTCTGAGCTGAGATGTGAAATAGGGGGGACAGGAGCATGCCCGCTGGGAGAGGAGGCACTGAGTATTCCTCCGCAGGAGCTGTCCACCAGGGAGTGTGCCCTGTGGTGTTGCCTGTCACCCATTGTGCAGGCTCAGAAAGTACGCTGTTATTTGCACTGCCCTCAGCTACACTTCAACCATGGGAACACAAGAAATAGGGCTTGGTGTCCCTCAGGCACTGTGCTCACAAAGCCACCAGTGCAGATCGGTAGGCACAGATCCACTGAAGTCAGGTACCAGGACCTCAGTAGCTGTGCACTTAGACCTGCCGTGGGAGCTACAGAATCAGCCCAGACTCCAGCCCCACCTCTGCAGGTGCCCACAAAGCCCGCAGCTGCTAATGCAAGACCCACTCCCGCCGTGGGAGCACCAGTAATCCATTTGGATGTCCTGTGGGTGCTGAGTTTACAAAGGCCCAGTGGTGGTGCTGTAAATCTGTGGATTGCACAGCCATGGGGAAAGAGCTCAGATTTCAGCTCTGCTTCCTAAGTCATGTGGCCTCTGGGGATTGGCTCAGATTTTAGCCTTGCCTCTGCGTGTGGGCAACTCACCAGTGCTCTCACGCTCCCCCTCCCAGAGCTCACAGAGGTGGAGTTGCACTGGCTGTGAGGATGCTGAGAGTGAAGCTGCTGTGGCGGGAGATGTCACCCCTCCCTTTGAGCGCCTGTTAACAATGGCACTTCTTTGGTGGACCTGAGCTCCATCCGAGTACACCCCTGTTTGCGGCCCATACCACACTCCCAGCCCCTTTAGGCTGTCTCTGCACAGCCAACCCCAGTCATCTCCCCGGGTCTGTCTGCTGAAGCCTGAGTTTCAGTACCCAGCCCCTGCACACACCAGCAGGTGGGTTTCTTAGGGTGGGGAATGCAGCAGGGTGACATGGACCATTTGTACTGGTCTATCTCTGTTCTGCCAGCTGCAACCTGGTTGCTGCACTCTCCTCTGAGCTTCTGAAGTTACCTTTCTGTCCCTGCTGATCTCTTAGCCAGTGAAGGGTGTTCCCAGAGTGAGGGAACCTTTCCTCTTTCACAGCTCCCTCCCAGGGGTGCAGGGCCTGTCCTGATTTCTTTTTTTTTTTAAATTTCATCCTACTGGGTATGTGGTGCTCTTTCTTGTAATTTTGATTGTTTTAAATCTTCTGCCAGTGTTCGTAGGTATTCTGTGAGAATTGTTCCATATGTGGATGTATTTTTGATGCATTTGTGGGAGGAGTTGAGCTCTGTGTCCTTCTATTCCACCATCTTGATTCTCATTTATTTTGCTTTTTAATCTATTTATTGAGTCCTCAATTTCATTTATTGGATTTTAAAACTTTCTGTAATTTCTTTGAATTTTTCTTTATGATTTTCAGGTCTTTGCTGAGATTCTCCATTTTGTCACTTTTTAAAACATAATACTTAGTTGCTTTAAAATCCTTATGTGATAATTCTGTATCTGTATCTTCTAAGGGTTTATTTCTATTGTCTTTTATTATTTTGATCTTTAGCTATTTCTTTTGGCCATGCTGTGTTACTTCTAGTTGGATGCTGGTCATTGTGCATAAAAATTATAGAGATAATTTGAGTCTCTGGATCATATCTTACTTCAGAGAAGATTTACACCTGTTTCTGGCATGCAGGTGGCCTAGGAGCTTATAATTCAGTTTAATCCATTCACTGAGCAGATTCAAAGCTGGGCTGCAGTTTCTGTGAAGGCTCTTCAATTCGGAGTTCATACTCCTAAGTTATAGCATTTAAGGGTGTTTACCTATGCCCTTCTTCCTGAGTGGACTCTGAACCCCAAGTTTTCCCTCAGCCTAGGAGACTGTAGTAAATTAGTTGAGCTCTAAAGACTTGTAGACATTATTTTCTGTTTAGTTTTTCTTGTCTCTCAGCTGCTTCTTGAGAATTTACAAATACCTCAAAGGGAAAAGTGGTACCAAATGCCAATTCACCTGTCTGAATTTCTTTTCTCTGTAAGATCTTAGCCTTTCAAATCCTCACTGTCTTGGTAGCTCTCTGATGCCTTCAGGTAAATCTTTGTTTAATTTTATCCAGCTTTTATTGTGTTTTATGGCAGTAAGATTCATTTCAAATAAACTAGTCTGCCATTTTTGAGAAGGGAGAAGTCAGCACCGCTTGGATTTGTATGTTGTTTTTACTTCTGTTTTCTCATATTTTTATTTCTCTTTGATAGTAAAGAAAACGGAAGCATACAGAGATTTTGCTTCAAGCCAAATTCCTAGTTAATGACTCAACTGAGATTAGAATCCAGGTTTCCTGACTACTGGTACTGAATGTAGTGCTTTTACCTGGTATGCACAATAGAAATACTGCAGTAATATTGAGCATAATAGTCTTATGATATTGCATATTCTGCTTAGAAGCGTTCTTTTCCATCAGTTTACATGTAGAAGAGTTAGGCTTTGTTCATTGCAGTGTGCCTAGGTTAACACCGTAAGTATGTCCAAAAAATGGAATGTCTGTAAGTTAGTTAATATTTCAGATGCATAAGAGCAATCTACAATTTGAAGGATCCCTGAAGTGAATGCTTTTGTGAAGTCAGGAAAATTCTAGAAATGTAAATTATATCCCACTAATTTGTCTGTTTTATAAATTTGGCTTTTAATGTTTCCTTAAAATTGATTGTGTCTGATGTTGACATTTTCATCCTCAAAATGTCTTCCTGTTGATAAGATATTGTTACTTCAACTAATTGAAGTTGATAGTATTCTAAGGGCCAGAAAATGTCAAAATCCACTAGGGTAAATTGCTTTGAATGTCTTTTATAAGTAAAGGAATATATAAAATCAATGAAACTGTGGTAGCAGAATGAAATTATCTTGAGAATATTTTCTTCAAATGTATGATTCATTTGAATATTTTAATGTCTCATTCAAGAGAGACATTTAGACTGTAGCTATGTCCACAACAGGGTGCTGCAGTGGTCAGGTACATTAGCGTAGCTGGCCTCTGTGCACAGGTAAAGTGGTCTTCTGGGCAGGCAGGGATGTTTTTTGACTTTCTTAAGAAGACAACAGCTCTAACCTCCTACATCCAGTTGACTAGACAATTCATTTTTCAGGCTTCTGGAATTTCCTTTACTCCAGGTTTTACCAAGCTCAGCTACTTAACTATACCTATACTTAACAATATAACAATATCTAAAGAATCTTTGCTTCATTCATTTGTCA
The DNA here is from genome assembly GCF_964270905.1 of Leucopleurus acutus. Taxonomy (NCBI): domain Eukaryota; kingdom Metazoa; phylum Chordata; class Mammalia; order Artiodactyla; family Delphinidae; genus Leucopleurus; species Leucopleurus acutus. Next base: position 30,858,949 of record NC_139153.1, on the reverse strand, counting down.
AGATCAGCGGCTTCCAGTCTTTCTCCTCAGACGTGAGTAGAGGAAAGCATTCATGGTGCAACATACTTGCATTGCTGAGGCTGCTCACTGTGTGTCTTTGGCACAGCTGTGAGGTATCAGTCTTGAAGTGCTGGCTGGAATTCCACTCCTCTCTCTGCCACTCATCTGCAGCCATCCAGTGTACTGAAGACACTGGTGTTAAAATTTAACATTTTATAATTGGATGATTCTGGTCCTGCAGGTCTACGATGATTTGGCCTTTCATCAAATTACTTTCACTGAATTGTTCTTTGGTGGTGTACAATAAGCCTATGTTGAGGAGTGTTAAAGAAACAAACATGGAAAATTCGCTATGTAGTCTAGGGATGTTCAGCCATTATTAATAATTACCCAAAGTTGACATAAAATAAGTTGTATTTAAAAGGTAGGTAATACAAAAAGATAAAAAAATACAAGATAGGTAATACATATTTAAAACATCACTTTTTTTAAAAGACTGCATTTTATGATTATCTATGGTCTTGAGATTATTTACATCTATCATATTTGTATGAAGAAAATACTATATGATGTGCTGTTGCATATCTCTTTGCAACTCGAGTTCAGAAACTACATCATGTTGGTAGCTTTAATTTGGCCATGGTTGGAGTATTTACACCATAGTGCCTCAAAACAGTGCCTCCTTCTTCAAACCAGTTATGAAACATCTAGCAGCTGATTACTGGATGTTGTTGAAGATGTGGTATTACAGGTATTACAAAAATCTGTGTGAGAGAGTCCTCTTAGGTCTTGGAGCAAATAAAGGTATGCTTCTCTTCAGACACATGTCTATTTTTATTTTTAGAACTCTTTGATTATTGTTAGTAGTCATGTTCCTTCTTTGCTTTGTCTGCTAAGTAACTCAGAGCCAAATTTCCAGCAATTTCCAAAAAAGAAACATGTGTTCCAGGACTCATCTTGTTTTCCCACTGTTATTTTTATTTAGTCTTCCTTCTTCCTTCCTTCCCTCCTCCTTTCTCCCTCCCTGTTTCTCGTTTTCTTTTTTCCTCTCTCTTTTCCTCTTTATTTCCTTTGTCCTATGTTATGTATCCTTTTGCTGTATATTGCTGCATATATGGGTTTATTTTAGCTATCTCTAAACATTTTAAAAGTAAGGTGAAGCATAAACATAAACAGTGTACTTCTCTATATACTCTTGAGAGTATGTATACTCTTAAGAGTATACATACTCTTAAGAGTAATTGATTTTTGAGGGGAGGAGGTGGGGGACTGAGTGAAATAGGTGAGAAAAATTAAAAGGTACAAACTTCCTGTTACAAAATATATGAGTCATAGGGATGAAATGTACAGTGTGGGGAATATAGTCAATAATAATATATTATCTTTTTATGGTGACAGATGGTAACTGAACTTATTGTGGTGATCATTTTGTAACGTATAGAAACATCGAATGACTATGTTGTGCACCAAGAACTAACATGGTGTCATAGGTTAATTATACTTCAAACAAACAAACTCATAGAAAAAGAGATCAGGATGGTGCTTACCAGAGGTGGGGCTGGGGGTGTGTGAGGGCTGTGGAGAAGGGGAATTGGATGAAGGTGGTTAAAGAGTATAAACTTCCAGTTTATAAACTTCCAGATAAATAAGTACTAGGGATGTAATGTACAGCACGGTTAATGTAATTAACACTGCTGTATGCTATATGTGAAAGTCAAGAGAGTAAATCTTAAGATTTCTCATCACAAGGAAAAAATATATTTTTTTCTTTTTCTTTTGTTTTGTATCTATATGGAATGATGGATGTTCACTAAACTTACTGTGGTAATCATTTCACGATGTATGTAGGTCAAAGCATTATGCTGTACACCTTAAACTTACACAGTACTGTATGTCAATTATATCTCAGTAAAACTGGAAGAAAAACTAAAAGGATAATATTATTAAGGCTTCTTGCCTTATTTATAGGTTTTGTCTTGGAATAATGTTTCTTAACGCTTCTTCCTGCTTTAATGTGAAAAAAACTTATGAAATTAAAATACAATTTAGATCTGCATATTGGTTTTATTTACTAAGGGCTCATGAAAAAATCTTGGAGAATTCATTTATTATATTTATTATGTACACACATATATTTTTTTATATATGTCTCCCCCCTTCTAGATAGAATGTAAGTTCTAAGAGGGCAGAATGTATCTCAAGTGTCCAGTGCTACATCTTGCATATAAAAGGCATTCCATGAGTAAATTTGAATGAATGAATAATTCATGCATTTTCTAATGCTTAGTCATTATGAGTACAGCATTTGGTTTTTAATGATGATATTATACACACACATACATACACATATTTAAGAAGTTTCATTTTGTACTTATCACTTCCATATAGGCTCTGTTTCTCTAGATTATAATTTTTCAATTAAATATTCATTGCTAATGACATTTTTCATTAGTTCTCTGTAGAAATATGGTCACACATCATAAAGAGGAGCAGTATGGCATTTTCTACTCACGGGGAAAGAGCAATTATCCTGAACTAAGCCTAACATTTAATACCTCTGTATCTCTCTGATGGTTCTCATGAATCATTCACTATAATTCAGTTGCTTTATTTGTTCTTCTGTTGGAAAAGGAGAGGAAAGTAACATTTGTGGAGAGCCTACTATGTGATAAGTGCTTGCTGTGTATTTAATTATGTCTATTTCGTTAACCTCCACAACAACCCAGTGAAGAAGGTACTATTTGTATCCGCATTTTAATAGACCAGGTAATTGGGGCTCAAAGGGATGACATAACGTCCCCGCCTCACAGACCCCAGTGGTGGGTCTGGCTCTGAAGCCACAGTGTGCCTCTCTGCAGCACTGGACTCAACTGCAGGTCCTGCTCACAACCTCCCATCCATTGCCTCAGCCTCACTCTCGTCTTTCTCAGGTCTCCCTTATACACTGCTTTTATTCCTTTATTCAGTTGATAAAGGACTGCTCCCAGTTGCTCGACAGGAATGCCAGGCTAAGCAGTTTGGTGTTCAGTGAGTGGTTTTCGTCATTGAGGATTTTGAGCAGAGGACTGGTTATCCAGGGGACAGAAAGGAGGATGTATTACAGGCACAGGGGGCTAGAGACATATGGGGCAGGTGATAGGTGCCTGGTTGGCAAAGTAACAGCCCCCCAAATATCCGTATCCTAATTCCCGGAACCTGTGAATATGTTACCCTACGTGGCAAAGGGTCTTTGCAGATGCGATTCATGTTAAGGACCTTAACCACAGGAGAGAGTATCCAGGTTTATCCAGGTGGGCACAGTCTAATCACATGAATCCTTAAAAGCAGACAGCTTTTATGGCTGTGGTCAGAGGGAGAGGCGACTGCAGAAGAATGTTTAGAGAGATGTAATGTTGCTGGCTTTGAAGATGAAGGAAGGGGCCCAGGTGCCAAAGTATGTAGGCAGCCTCTAGAAATTGGAGAAGACAAGGAAAGGAATTCCTTCCTAGAGTCTCCAGAAAGGAACGCAGCGCTGCTGGCACATTAATTTGTCCAGTGAGACCCGTGTCAGACAGAATTGTAAGATAGTAAATTGGTGTTTTATTGGATCCACTAAGCTTTGTTACAGCAGCTATTAAAAAAACTAGTAGAAGGAGAGATTTAGACTACAGTAGGGCAGTAGGACCTTCACCCTTCTGCTCAGAAATCTTTAGCAGCCCCCTTTCCCACCACGTTAAATCTCACCTGTCTTACCAGACTCTCCAGGTTCTGTGTGACCTGCCCATGTTGCATTTCTCAATAGTGGCTCCTCCTAGCTCAACTCTGGTCAGGCCTCATGAACGGACCATGCTCAGTTTCATATCTGCACATCATGTTCTCTTCCCAGGAGGTTTCCCCCTCTTCTTCCATTGCTTTTTTTGATTCCTTCTGTCTTCTTTGATCCCTGTCTTTTCTGATCAGCTCTAGCATTGATGTCTAGGAGACACAATTAACACTCCATTATATTCATACATTTTACTTTTATCAAATTTTCTTAATTTTAATATATGCTATTTTGTATTGGTTGCTACTTTTTTAAAAAGCCACATATTCGGTAATCAATTAGAAACTGTGATTTAGTGAAAAGATCACATGCTTCACGTTCTGACCTAGCAATTTTCTAGCTGTGCACCTTTGGCAAGATACTTAACTTCTCCGAACCTCAATTTTCTTATCTGTAAAATGGAAGTGATAATATCTATCTCACAGGACTTTTGTAAAGATTAAAACACTCTAGAAGCGTTAGTTCCTGTGCTCCTGGAGGGCAGAAACAGCATCTTATTCCTCCTCATGCTGTCAACAGCCCCCACAGTGCTTAGGCACACAGTAGGCTTACAGATGAACCTCAGCATGTTGTCAAATCTTTGCATCATGTTATAGATTTTGCCATCATTTCTGTACTTGTACACCCGCCATGAACCTTTCATATAGCACTATATAATGGCTCTCTTAAAAGTCTTAGCTTATTGTATCATCTGTTTAAGTTCTGACAGTCCTCTAAATTAATTTTACAAAATATTTACTGAGCCTGACCTCCTCCAGATAAATCTCCCCCACCTGTCCATGGCTGCTACTCTTCAAGCGACTCATTTTATATCATTTCCTGATCACAGCATTCTAACTCCGCAAAGCCAGCCTGCTATTTCCTGATGCTTTCTTTGGCTTTTGTTTGATATGGGTGCCATTTTGGGTTTATTGCCCATGGATCCAGGTGTTTCTGTGATAGGCAGGGTGTTTTATAGTATATGAGTACTTTCACTGCCTGCATTCTCAAGATCTGGGGAAGCAGGTTATCTGCTCTGGAAACCTTTGCTTCTCATTGTTCTCAGTTTCATCTCTATTTCAAGAAACATTAACCCTTGGCTGCTCTCTTTGGCTATATTTTTCAGTTTTAAATGCGTTTCTTCTACTGCCCTGAGGAGCCAGTGAGCAGAGGCTTTCATTTCTTCAGGAAGTCTCTATTCTTCCCTCTTCTCTGCTTCCGCCCTGCTGATATCCCTGTTAAGTCTGGATCTTTTGTTGGTGAATTCTGCTTCATACCATTGTACTGTGATGAATTTTTATGCTAGCATTATAGTGTCTGATATTTGCTTGGCTTGAACTTGCTGGAAGAAATCTTTATAGGCAAGATGATCTATTGCTAAAAATTGAATCCCAAATGTATCTTAGGAAACTTTTTTTTTTTTTTTTTTGGTGTAGGTTTTAGGAGAGACCTTCTTTACAGCTTTCATTGATTTCCTGTAGCTGGGGTGATTTTTGCAAAGTTTCAGACTAACACCTATTTTTGGAAATCAGCATTCATAATTCTTTGAGATTACTTTTAGCTCTACGGTGTCTAATAATTCTTACTCTCTGTATATGGTCAATATAGAGGTTCTTAGGTGGTGTGCCTGGGAAGTAGTATATAGCAGGCCCCTCACAGGAATGTTCCCAAACTTTGATCAATGTATACAGTTTATTTTTTCTGGCACTGAATCACACTGTTATGCTTTTAGGATGTTGTCTGTCAGATGAATCATTTACTTGAGCAGACCATGTAATGCACTCTATATTGGGATACAGCTTGTGGCAAATACGCATTTATAAGTATAACATAGTGTCAACCTAGTGCCAAAGAAAGTGTACCCATTTACTAAAACATTAATTCTTAGCCTCATTAATTCTGAGATATTGTGGTCAAGGCAGAAAACAGTTCTCAAAGAGACAGAGTGCTGCAAGGTGACCAAGGGTAGTAAGATAACCATGGATACTTTTATAGAGATGTAAAACATGGTTATACTGTGATAATGAATGCTTTGCAAATATTGCTGACTTTTTATAATGCTATTTTGAGTCTTTTGATACTTTCACATATATAACCACAAAAGGATGATACATGAAGACATGCTCTGAACATACCAAATTCTAACATGAGCATATCTAAAGGGAAGGAAGGCTAATATACTAGGCTGTATATTTTTATTTGCATTAGGGAGGGAGTGGAATTTTGCATTTCAATTACTCTTCAGGAACCCGTGTTCTGATTACTCTTTAACTTTTGAAAATAGGTGGCAACATACCTATAGTTATTTCCAAGAATGGGAGTAAGACTTTCTTAGGCATTTTCATACTTGTTTTTCCACTCTACAGTACTTTGGACTTCCCTTTATTGAAACTTCCAGAGCTATTGCACTTGTGATATAATATTACAATTGGTTTTTGGATTTTATTGAGGGCCAGAGTTTCAGAAATTTGCTTGATTAATTGATTCATTAAATATTTAGTAAGTCTTCATCACATTCAAGGCCCCGTAGGAAAGCTCCAAGAAAGCCAAGTTAATAAAGCATCAGATACCCATATAAATATTAAATAAATGAAGCATCAAAGATGTTTACAATTTTCTTCGCAACCTGAATGTTCACCTCATTCAGAATGACAAAACTCCCTCATGGAAACAAGTTTCGTGTTTGAAAATCTTGTGCATTTGTCACTTAAAAAAAAAGTCTCCAAGTGAGGGCATTGCTATGAACCCTCACACTGGATGAGGAAACCAGGAACCCTTTTGGAGATTATCCCCAAGGAACTAGAGAAAGAATGTTGACTAGACTTTCATCTGAACAGTCATTTTATATTTTGACCAGAAGGGTGCACTGTTGTATCTTATTTATTGCTTGGGTTTAGGGGGGAGAAAAAGAAAACAACAATGTTCTTTACACCAACTTTATTATCCTTGTAATTTGCTTTTTCTTTTGAATTTTATTAGCATTCTAGCTTCAATTCTTGACTTCCTGTGTTCTGTTTAGCCCTTTCTTGGTACCAGTTCGCCAACAGAAGGCTCACGGGGGGAATGGTACTGGCTGCTAAACACCTAACTAAGCAATATTGTTTTACCTTTTTTGATTTCCCCTCCTCTGAGAGAGGACTTTATTGCCTTTGTTATAGATGGGACTGGTTTGGCAGTAGATGCCTCCAGATGCAGAGCTCTGGAATGTTCCCAGCCTTAACATCTCGGGTTCAGCTGGCTCATTCCCAACTTCGTTTCCTGCTTTCCTGGGCTAAGGTTATTGTTGTGGGGGGGTTAGTTACACCCCGGCTCTGATGAGGAAGACATAGTCATTCTCTAGATGTCATTTAGGTCCTCCAAATTGGTACTGTTGATAGTAGATTTTCATAGGAAAGCGTGTGTAAACTAGCTAATTAGCTCTTATTAAACTAACTAGCTCTTATTAAAAACAGAAATAAACAACATAATAATAACAAAAAATCCTTTATTCGAGAGCTTATTGCTAATGAATCACTTTGGGTAGACCCTGCAAGAAAATAGCAGGACATACATGAAATGTTTTTCTGAAACTCCTTTGGAGATAAAATTTGTAGTCATAATTGCACAGATATAGAAATGCATGTCTGATGTCTCAAGCATGGAGTTGACACGGTAGGCTGCTGGCAGTATATTTCTAGTCCTTTGTTAACAACATTATCTCATAGTTCTTCCAAGAATTTTTCCAAGTATACACTATCATGATTTTTAACTAATAACATCTGAAAATATGAAGGAATTGCCTCTTAAATAAGCACAAAGAAAATGGTAGTATCAAGCCACAGGGATAATGAAGCAATGGCCTGCCATAACCTTACCTATAAAATGTAAAGAAAAAGATTAGAAGAAAATATATCTAAATGAACAATACAGTTGCCTTTGGGTGGTAGGATTATGGGAGATTTCTTTCTGCTTTTTGACAGTTCTGTAGTGTTCAAGTTATCTATATAAAAATATGTTAAATTTATAATTTGAAAACAGAAAGAAAAATAACTTTTCCTGTGCAAACCAAAATAGTCAAAGCAATTTAATAGGAAGCTTCCCAACATCTCTCATTGCAAATACCAGATTTTAACATTTAAAGACAAAAGTTTAAAAATGGAATTGGTCATGTGTATTTATGGATTTAACATTTAAAAATCAGCTTAAATTCACCAGTGTCCAGTTTCTGTGGGATGCTTTGCTATTTGTATGTAGATGTTGATTTGACACCTGAAGTTACCATTTTCATAATCGCCTCTGTCTCTGTTCAGTATTCTGTAACCACAACTAAAGGGCTGACACCTATCTGACTACAACGCAATACGATGGCAGATGTCGCTATTTTTTCTCTTTTAGAAACTTTTGGTCAACACTTGGGCTAAATTAACCCAATCAACTGATGACCTTGCATCATGTAAACACAACTCAAGTAACTGAAAATAGTTGAATCTGTTAATAGTCAACCATGGTTTCTTTAACACTTGATTCTGTTCGTTTCTATTATTTTAGTTTTTTAGGGCAAGTGCAGGAGGTTTGAGTCTCTGCAGTTAGACAAGAGCAGTAATCCCTATTATTGGGATGGTTGCCACCAGGTTAATGGTAGAAGTATGATTTCCACATGTGTGGACCCACTAAGTAGGCTTTTCTCATCTGGAACCAGAGTGAGGCAAGTGAGGCATTTGTCTCACTCTAGTCCCCATCCTGTGGATAGCTCTGAGAAAAATTAATCTGTGTTTTTCTTTCCCATGAAAATATGATTCTAGTTAATAGCTTGTGCTTGTATTTAAATACCAAAATAGCTTGTGATAACAGCTAACTCGTGTAACCTGGAAGCTGACTTCTACAACATTCAGCAATTCAGGACACAGCCAAAGGTCTCCAGGGTCACTCAATTAACTGTGACCTAGGTCATGCACTTTGCTCTGTAGGGGTAACCCCTCATGATGTATTTATGTTATTTGGCATGTAGATCTATATACATAGTTTGAGTATCCTTAAGACTTTTATGTGTGTCAGTAGGTCAGCGGTCAGTGTTCATGCTTTGTTGGAAATATAGCCATGCAATTTGAGTCAAATGAGTAAAAATTCAAAATGATGGAATGTACATTTAATGCATCATAATTTTTTCTGTATTACTACATTGTACTTCATATGAAACTCCAGTATACCATTAATATATGTGTACTTAACTAGAAAATAATTGTATGTAGCTGAAGTTTTCACCATTTTTTAGCTCTAAGAAATATGAGGGATATGAAGCTCTTCCATCAAAGGCACTAAACCACTATGGCAGTATTTCTCCCTATCTCTTGGTTGGAGGTGGGAGAGGAATGGGCATATCAGACTCTCTGATATATTTGGGTTAAAAAAAATGTGCCCTTCTTCACCCTCAGTTGAAAATCTTGAGAATTGAGCATTATGGTATCTCATCTATAATATATAATTTTTATAATTTCTGTGTACCTAGCTTATCCTTACTAGATAGCAAGCAAAGAGGAACTGTACTTGGTCTTGTTTATTTCCTCCTTCCTTTCACAAAGGCTATGAGATGATTATCTTAGTCATCTTTTTAGCCTCATAGCCTTACCTCCAAACTTTGCACACAATTGTTACTTGATGAATATTTTAGAAATTACATTTGAGATACATAAATTAGAAGTTTACCAGAATAAAGAAAAATATTTTGAATTTCAAAGACATTTGAGGCATGAATTCAATCGTGAATCAATAAGTGTGGGGTTGAGAGATTATATGATGAGTTTGAGGCTGGTGGTAAAGGGCAGACTGTGTGCTAGGGCTGTCCTGGTTGAACTCACACACTAACTACTGGAGATGGGAACACCATCCGAAAAGTAGTTAGGACAGTGCTCCCATAGATGGGTATCCAGAAGCCAACCATTCCAGTCTTCTCATGTTACTGTCTTTGTAATGTGTTTTGTCCCAAGTATTTATTTTCAGCCTATAAGTGTCTTTATATTTAAAGTGCAGTTTCTATAGGCCATATATATTTGGGTCCTTTTTCTTTGTAAACCATTCTGATGCCCTTTCCCTTTAAATTGGAGTATTTAGCCGTTTAATGTCATGTAATTACTGAAGTAATTGGGATTAGGTCTACCATTTCATTATTTGTTTTCAGCTTGTCCACTCTATTTTATGTAACTGTCTTTCTTTTTTTCTGACCTTTTTTGGGGAATATTTTAAAGAATTTCATTTAAAGTTTCCTATTGACTATTTAAAAATTGAAGTATAGCTGATGTACAATATTATGTTAGTTTCAGGTGTACAATGTAGTGATTCAACATTTATAAATACATTGTAAAATGATCACTACAGTAAGTCTACTAACCATTTGTCACCATACAAAATTATTAAAGTGTTATTGACTAATATTCCTTATGCTATATATTACCTTTCTGTGACTTATTTATTTTGTAACTGGAGTTTGTACCTCTTAATTCCTTTCCCCTATTTTGTCCCACCCGCTACCTTCCTCCCCTCTGGCAACCATCAGTTTGTTCTCTTATCTGTGAGTCTGTTTCTGTTTTGTTTTGTTTGTTTGTTTGTTTGTTTGTTTTTGCGGGCCTCTCACTGTTGTGGCCTCTCCCGTTGCGAAGCACAGGCTCTGGACGCGCAGGCTCAGCGGCCATGGCTCACGGGCCCAGCTGCTCCGCGGCATGTGGGATCTTCCCGGACCGGAACACGAACCCGTGTCCCCTGCATCGGCAGGCGGACCCTCAACCACTGCGCCACCAGGGAAGCCCTGATTGGGCTTTTGAATTGTATACTAGGTACTATGAATGCTAAGCTGTGAAGTTTCTGTATTCTGTTTTTCTGTCATCTGTCACATGAATGTTGCTTCTTTTGTTTTAGCGTGTAATTTTATTAACTGGATTTGCAAATCCTGCTTCTTGTCGTGGCAGCTCAGACCTCAGTTCAGATGTTCTGTTGCTAGCTGGAGCTGTTTGGAGCCAGTGCCATGAATGTGTGATTCATGAATTAGTTAGAAATGTGGGTCAAGAATTTGGAGATTCTTTCTTTGGCTCTTTCCCTTCCAGGATTTCCCCATTACCGTCTAGAGTCATATTTTCCCCAGCTTTATTTTTCTGGTTACTCAAGCCAGAAATACTGTGATTTTTCCAGTTGTACTCTACCACCTTGCATGCTACATGTCAACTACACTTAGCTCTGAGCTAAAGGCTATGCAAGCGGGATCTTACTTTGTACAGCTCCCCTCCTCTGAGGATGTACTCCCACCAGAACTGGTCTTTTCCGCTCATTCTCCATTGCCTTCAGATTGGCACTTTTTTGTATTATATCCTGATTTTACGGTTTTTCGTCTGCAGGGGAGTTGTTCAGTAGTCTCTTAGTCTTTCATTTCCAGTAGCAGAAATTGGTTTTTTGACTTAAAAAAAAAATTATTATGGCAATACATGTTCACTTTAGAAAAATAATCTTATCACCTTTAGATAATCACTGTTGATATTTCGATGTATATACTTCCATTCTTTGTGTTTCAGAATATATATACATACACAAATTCATATTCATAAACACAAACACATAAAAACATAAGCAAACAAAAATTCAGTGGAATCACACTGTTTGATAACCTTATATTCTTTACTTAAAATATCATATATATCTTTCCATGTCTACAGATATACATTTATATTATTATTTTATTGTCACTTCATTTTTCATTGTATGAATGCATAATTTATAAACCCTATCTTTTATTGTTAGGTGTTTATGCTGATTCTGGTTTTTCATTATTATAAATAATTCCTTTAGATAAATATCCATGTTCACATAATTGTATAAATTAACTATTAATTGAATGAATTGTTTTATTAAAATAAATTTCTAGCAGTGGTACTTTTCATCAAAGATATATACATTTTTAAGGACTTAAATATAGTTTAACAAATTATCCTCCATAAAGATTGTACTAATTTATTCTACCAGTGTTTGTAGTAAGCTGGATAATGGTCCCCAAAGGTATTAAGTCCTAATCTCTGGAACCTGTAATGTTACTTTATTTGGAAAAAGGGTCTTTGACAGATGTGACTAAATTCAATAAAGGTCCTGAGATGGAGAGATTGTCTGGATTATCCAGGTGGACCATAAATGCAATCACAGTTGTCCTTATAAGAGAGAGGCAGAGGAAAATTACAAACAAGACAGAAGAGGAGAAGGCAAAATGATGATAGAGGCAGAGACTGTAGTGATGTGGTCACAAATCAGGGAATGCTGGCAACCACCAGAAGCTGGAAGAGGAAAGTAATGGGTTCTCCCTGGAGCCTGCAAAGGGACTGTGTATCTGTCCACAGCTTGATATCAGCCCAGTGACACTGATTTTGGACATCAGGACTCTAAAACTGTGTAAGACAGATTTTTGCTTTTTGAAGCCAAGCGTGCAGTAATTTGTTACAGCAGCCATGGGAAACTATTATAGTCTATGAGAATGGACTGTTTCTTCTATCCTTATGGAAATCCTTTATGATCTGTAAGATAAAATTGAACTTTATTTCATGATTCTTTGAATGTTGAAAAATTCTAGGCTCTTTATGTATTTTTTCCCTATTTTAAATTTGGTTTTGCAGTCTATTGATTAAACAGCCAACTTGAACTTATATTTTTTTAATGAAATACTTATGGTTTTTATAATTCTCCCTCTGATATAAGAATCTAATAAGGGCAGCCTAAGAGTAAAAGAGACTGGACTCAAGTTACTTATGTTGTATATGCATTATTCTGTGATTTTTATCAGTCTTCATAAAGTGCTTACCATTTCAGTCATAAGAAAGTTTCTGGAGGCAAGTGTTTCCTCTTTCCTGGAATGCAAATGTGAGCTTCTGGAAGGTTGTAAAATAGTTAAATAATTTGTAAGTATTTTTATCCTCTGAACATTTTGAAAAATTCATCTGAGCAGAAAAGGCCCAAATGATTTAAAGATAGTTTAAAAAAGTATTTTCCATGGGACACTAGTGAATTATCTCTCTCACATTCTCTTTTTCTCTCTTCCTGTCACACATATATATATACACACACACACATACACACACACACAGATATCCTGCAAATGCATAAATGGGATTACTTGCTTTATACTTCAAGAATGTAGTATTCTATGGTGTGCTTTAAAAATGTAGTACTTTCCTTTTTTGCTTGGCTTCCTCCTCCTTGTCACCTTTCTCCCACCCACTTGTCCCCATCACCAATCTTCCTCATACAGGGAACTCATGTTAACAACCTGGTATATATCCTCTTGTATTATTCTCAGTCGTTGTATGGTCATGAACAAACATGGTTTCTACGTCGCTGTTCGATAAAAATGGGATTATATTATTATGTGATGCTTACTTTCTGTATCTTTTAAAATTTTATTTAATAATACTAGTGGATAGTCCTCTAACTCTATTGGTTTAGTTCAAACTCATTCTTTTGAATAGAGACATAACAGTCCTTAGTGTGACTTGACTAGAGTTTAATTTCCTGTTACTGAAAGGCACCACTTACTTTAAAGTATTTTGCTACCTCCAATAGAGCTGTTATAAACTTTCTTGTAAATACATTTTTGTGTATTAGTGTTTTTATTAGGGGAGATTCTGAGGTACAGGATTGCTAGGGCAAAGGCTTTAGGTATTTTTTTTTTAATCAACAATGGCTCAAATTTTATTGGTTCAGTCATTCAACTTTTTTTAAAAAATTATTGAAATATAATTGATTTACAGGGTATTTTAGTTTTAATAAATGCTGCCAAAAAAGCTATACCAATTAATATTTTCATCAGCAATGAGATATAAATCCATTTTCCTCTCATCTTTGCCTTTTCACTAGATAGCAAATAATATTTTAATTATTGTTTTTTCCTTACTTTTGATGAGGTTTAGCATGTTTTTATATGTTTGTGGCCATTTGGATTTGCTCTGCATAAACTATCTTCCCATATTTCTTGCCCATTTTTCTATTGGGATATTTATCTTTTCCTATTAATTTAAAAAAGATTTTTATGTATTATAGATATTAACCCTCCATTTCTCATTTCTGTTGCCAATATGTCCTCAAATCTATATGTATTTTTTTGTGGACTTTATGTTATCTTCTTCCATTATAAATGTTTAACACTTATCTACAGTGTGGGTTCATCTATTCTTTTGTTATCTCTGGGTTTTCTGTCTTTATTATAAAGGTCTTTTACACCCTTCAGATTATACATATAATCTCCTAGATTTATTGTTTTATTTTTTATAATTTAGTCTTTATCTGAGACTTATTTTTACTTAAGTTGCAAGAGAGAGAGGTCCACCTGTATTTTCTTCCAGATGGATAGCCAGTTAGGTCTGTACCATTTAAACCTTCCATTCTTTCCTAGCTAAATTGAAATAATTTCTGATATATATTCAATTCTCTCTAAATATAAAGCGATCTGGTTGTGGATTCTCTATTTGTTACACAAATCTCCCAGTGAATATTTCAGTGCCACTGTGATATTATTTTGATTACACTAGAATGGAAGTAAGTTCTAATACGTGGTAAGACATGTCGTCTCCTCTTCTTCTTCTTCATATTTTCTTAGTTTCTTTTGGACATTTTTTCTTAGATCTAAACTATAAGGTAAGTGGATCTAATTCAAAAAACCCTCTCATCTCAGTTTTAATTGCATTCAATTTGTATATTAATTTTTGGAGTTTTTTGGTGTTTTTTAAGTATTCCCATTCAGGCACATCACTTTTCATTTATTCAGAAATATTGACTTCTATGTAATTTACACAGTATCAAACTCTTTGCTAAATTATTTCATTAATTTCAGTAGTAGTTTACTAGAGTCTCTTAGGCTTATAAGGCATATAGTCGTATAATCAACAAAAACAGGTGTTGCTTCCTTTTTTCCCATATTTATATCTATTAGTTTATTATCTTGCTGTGTTGTATTCTCTTAAACCTCCAAGTTACTATTAAATACTAAAGATAGTAACAGGCACTTCAGTCTAGCTCTCAACTTTAATTAAAGTGGGTTTAGGGTTTCATAATTTAGGATAATATTTTTCAGTCACTGGAAAATAACCTTTATTATATTTAAGTCATTGGTATCTATTCTATTTAGCTTTTATGTTAGTGATGGCTGCTTAATTTTATCTAAGACCCTTTTAGTAAATATTGATATGATCATGATCATGGGGTTTTTCCCCTTTAATTTAATGATGTGATGAATTATAATTACAGATTTCCTGATATTAAGTCACTGTTGCATTCCTAGAATATACCTTAGTTGACTACATCGTATTATTATCCATGGGTTCATTGTTGGATTCAGTTGCTAATATGTTCTTTAACGTTTTTCGCCCTTACTTATGAATTATATTGGTTTACAGTTTTCTGTTATGTTTTCTATTTAGAATTGTGCTAAATTATTTTATAATATGAATTGAGGAAACATTCTATTGAGAAATATTTTTTATCATATGATCTGTAACAGTTTATGTCACACTGGAATAAACTCTTCTATGTCTAGCTATGCTTAGCTGTGAACCCATCTAGCCCTGGTTAGTTTTACAATATCTTTTTTAATTGTAAGTTTGGTTTCTTTTATGATTTTTTTTGCTATGACATGATTTTATAGCTTCAAATAAAGGCATTTCATGCTGCTTGTATACCTTTTTGGTCAGAGAGGGTAGCTTGCACAAATTCTAATTTTAAAACATCCATTAAAAATCTTGTTAAAGGTTTTGTTAATCAAGTAGAGTCAAATTTTGTGAATGCAGATATTTATTCATCCAATATTTATCAAACTCAACTCCATGCTAGGCTGTTTTCTCAGATCTGGTAACATAGCAGTGAACAGCACATATATATACCTTGATTTGTAAAGTTTACATTTTAGTGAAATGACAGTGTTCCATTGAGAAATACACACATAATCAAGTTTATCTATTGTTTCATTCAGTTTCCCTGTGTCCATGCTTAGTTTTTTGTTTACCAGATCTGTTTAACTGTTAAAGGTTTCCACTATTATTCTTGTTTATCAAGCTCTGCTTCATTTGTCATATTTTTGCTTTTTATTTTAGATGCTGTTTTTTGATGCCTGTAGGTTTACAACTGTTAGAGTCTCTTCATAAACTGTACTTTTGACAGCTACAGTTTATCCTCTATATTAGATTAATATCCTTTAATAGTAATATTGCTGCTTTTGTTTTTATTTGTTTGCATTGGTCTAACATAAAGTGATTTTCAACATTGATTGTTTTATTTTAGTTGGGTGAGTGTAGTTGAGTTTTGTTTTTTATCCTAAAAGGACAGTCTCTTTTTTTAACGTGAGAATTCAGTTCCGTCATATTTAGTATTATGACTATATATAATATATAGCATATATAGCACTGTTGAGAGTTCCTATTGCTCCGTATCCTCACCAAGCACTTGGTAATGTCAGGCTTTTAAATTTAAGCCAATTTAATGGATGTGGAGTGGTATCTCAATACAGGTTTTTTTTTTTTTATAAATTTATTTATTTATTTTTGGCTGTGTTGGGTCTTCCTTGCTGTGCACGGGCTTTCTCTAGTTGCAGCAAGCGGGGGCTACTCTTTGTTGCGGTGCGCAGGCTTCTCATTGTGGTGGCTTCTCTTGTCGCGGAGCACAGGCTCTAGGCACGCGGGCTTCAGTAGTTGTGGCAGGCGGGCTCAGTAGTTGTGGCTCACGGGCTCTAGAGTGCAGGTTCAGCAGTTGTGGTGCACGGGCTTAGTTGCTCCGCTGCATGTAGGATCTTCCCGGACCAGGGCTCGAACCCATGTCCCCTGCATTGGCAGGCGGATTCTTAACCACTGTGCCACTGGGGAAGCCTCTCAATACAGTTTTAATTTTCATTGCCTTGATAACTCATGCAGTTGAGTTTGTCATGTGCTCATTACCTATTAGTATATCTTCTTTTGTGGAGGTCCTGTTCAGATCTTTGCCTATTATTTTTATTGGTTTGTTTGGCTTCTTTTTATTGAATTATAAGTATCATTCCTTTTTTTAGTTGTAAAAATGATTCCTTTATTTAATTGTAGACTCTGGATACAAGTCCTATGTCTGTGCATGCATGTATGTGTGTAAATATATATACTAATGTACAATCACCTATAGTCAGTGTCAAAATAAATAAAATAATATGTAACTTTAATATATCAAGTTTTTAAAATGCCAACAAACCTGTTTGGAGTTCTGTTTTAAGAATTTCTGGGTCAGGACAAAAGATTGTGTGAGGTATAGTACTGTAATGCTTAAATTCCAGATAGCAAGTTACCATGAAACACTCATTTATGTCTATATATTTTGTAATTCACTGTGCAGAAGTATTATTGCAAATTCTTTAATTTCTAATTATATCATTAACTCTCCGCTGGGTACAAACAAAACAGTTGAATTCTCCTGTCTGAAGACATATAGCGTGGTGAACACATGACACCTCTAGACGTCACATATTACATCACAATTCAGACTGTTATTAACAATTCCTCTCTCAGCTCTTCAGTTCAGTTGATCCAGAATTACCCTCATTATCCATCTAACATGACCTTCTGAATTCTCACAAGGATGAAGTTATACGTCAGAGGTTTACAAAGATGAATTTATCGTTTTAGCTTCCTGGGGGCAATAGGAATATCTGTTTTCTCAACAGTTATTTAATTCCATCATAATGTCTCCTTTACCTGTAATAAGAGCAACAGTGCATTTCTCTGTGCTCAGCTCCGCCTGCCAGCTGAGTCCTCCTCCTATGTTCTTTGTCCTCCATACTCCCCTTCCTGTGCTTGCTTAGTGTACAAATACCGGAAACCAACCTTTCCATCTTTTTTGAATTAGGAAATATTATCACAGCCAGGGTATTGTTGAAAATTAAATTTAACAAATAAAAGTGTAGAGAAGTTTTAAATACAAATCAGACACATCCCTAGGATTTGCTTTTAACTGCACACCTTCTAAGAAATTATATTTTTACTCCCAGCAAATTACCTAGGAGAAAAAAAATGACAAGAGTAATCTATTTTTTCACAGCTGGTCGGTTGGCCAGGGTTTCTCATCAAGGAGTACATGCTGTTTGCTCCCCAGATGGACAGCCTGGATGAGCTACAAATCCACAGAGCCTGGAACACAAGGTGGAAATTATACTGCCAGTGCTTTTAATCTTGCACAGCTCTGCACACTTGAAATTGCAAGTGGCCCATTTCCAAATGAACATCTATTGGGACAATATCCTATATCTTGTCAGAATGAGTCCCATTAAACCCTCAGCTGGAATTAGGCCAAAAACTTGTAATAATTACGGGAAACTTATTAAAAAGTTGAAGCCGTATACTGTGACAGTGAAAGCACTTAGGCAACATTAACAGTAATTGAAATCTCTGTGAGTTTTTCTTTTCAATCAGTCCTTGTTGTTGGCCAAACAAAGAACACCCAAATGAGAAGGTATGAAACCCAAACACCCAGCTTCTAAGGGGGTAATTATCTTTTGTTTCATTACAAAATTCAGTGTGAGAGCAGTGGTGAACTGTTCACCTGGGAGCCAAGGCACCTGCCAGACAGCTGCCCATGGTTCCCTCAATGAGCTTGGGTCTCACCTCTGCTCACCATCGGGCCTGCAGGCTTAATGGGCTGCTCCCCGATATCGTGGGCCCTCTTCTCTCTCTTCTCTGCCATTACGCCTTCAAAATTCACTGCTTCCCCTAGTAAGTCCTGAGCATTAAGAACAAGAGTGTTAAATAGCTTTGAAACCTGGCCTAGTAAATATCTCGCTAGTAAATTTAGGGCTTTGTGTCAAAAGTAGGGACTATTAAAATAATGTTTTCTGTACTTCATTCACAAGGATGACTCTACTTTCAATTTGTCCTCAGATAGGAAAGTTCATAAAAGAAACTGTATTAGGTTAGAAGACTTTTCCAGCTTGTTTTTCCGATTTCTCTTCCAGTTTGTTTTTCAGTAGTTTTTACATTGAGCAAATAGTACACCTGATCATATTTGGCTATTTATTCTGTATTCCTGGGGGTGATTCTTAGGCAAGCTTACTTTACTTTTGCTTTGTTTTGACGTTCACAGCTAAGGATGACTTGAAATGACAATTTGGACTCTTGAGAGAGGAACAGTAGAGGAAGAACAATTCCTAATTTTGGGCTCATTGGAGGGCAGGGCATTCTCAATGGCAAGACTGATTTACAGAATGCATTTGATGAATGTAATTGTATTCCTGTTTTACCGGAATTCTGATGCTTAACCAAGTGCTCCAAAGAAGGCCAAACCTCAGCTGGAATACCAGTTTGGGTTGTGGACTCCACATGACAGGACAAGCAGTAACAAATCAGAGTGTCCAGAGCCCCAGGACAATGGTGGTGAAGGTTCAAAGGCGGACTCTGTATGCAGGGGTCAAAAGAGATGCCTCTGGGGGGTCCTGACTTGGGAAAGACTTATATTGTGTATGGCTGCAAAGGGCAGAGGTATGGTGAAAGGACAAGACACCAAGGTAGACTGTCATTGTAGAGTAAGGAAAAGTGAGCTGCCAAAGTTTGGAGTACATTCCATTTCTGTGGTCCAGGGAGGTCTGGGCAACCGATAGTTGGAATTATTGTGGAGGAGATTTACTCATGTCTGAACCATTGAAGTAAATAACTCTAGGTCTCTTCCAATTCAAATGTTCTATGGCTTAATGAGACTATATTTAGTTCTTTAAGAGGATGAGACATATTTTGTAATTAGCATCATCCAAATGAATGTCAACACTGTATGAGAAAATCATTTCTCCTAAATATTTTACAGATTCTGTTATGATCTTCTTCACAACCTTCTTTTTTCTTAAATATTATGATATAAACCTTACTCTACTCGAATTTAAATTTATCGTGGATTTTGAGGTAGCTGAAATTTAAGGAATTTGTTTTTGAAAAGAGAAAATAAATTGTGGTGAAGATGATAATCACTTTAAATAAGTTTGTAAGAATAAGATATTATATTTTAAAGAGTGGAAAGCATGGATTCAGAATTCTCTGTGCAACATTTGTATTCTAAATATTCTGTGTTGTGAGAAGATAGTTATAATATCACTAGATTTTCCTTTGCTTAAAATAGGCTTCTGATTTGAGATGACTTTAAGCTCTAGAACAGAATTGGAATCTTTGTCTTTTTAGGTAGTAAACTAATCTTGGATTATTAAATGATAGTCCTAATAAAATGGTACTGCAGGGCCCTTTACTGGGTTCCTGTTCAAATACCAGCGTGAGGTGCGGTGAGAAAGTATTGAGTGACAAGACAGAACATCATTAGCCCTGTTATCAGCTGTGATGGACTTCTCTGCAGTAAACTAGTGTGCCTTGGCCTGATTGTGCTCAGAAAGGGATTAAACTTAAGAGAATCAGAGGACTGATAATTGAAAACAACTTAGTCCTGCCACAGAGGAGTGGGGGCTGGGGGGTAGGGGGAGGTTGGTGAAGGAGGGAGGGGGCCCAGGAAGAAGTACAAATGACTGGAGTGTAGACAAGAGAATCCAGGGGCAGAAAGAATATATACTATTACTTCTTACTGGACACCATTTAGCTTATACTTAGCAAACTCTCTTTTCTCTGCTGGTGTTGTCCTCCCTGTTAGCCACTGTGACATCTTGCTTGGTTTTCGCCTGCATCATTCAAGACCCATAGGGCATAATCGCTCTCCTAGTTCCTTAGGGGATAAAATAACAAAATAGTGGTGGTTGATATTCCGTTTCTGCTGCTTTCTGAGTAATTATCCAGGCTCTGTCCTTTGACTCGATTTCCTTCCCCAATCCCTCAGTCAGGGACAGGAAGGGAAGGGCTTTCTCTGTTGGTCTCCATGCCTTGGCCCTGCCTTGTAGCCTGGGTCAGCTTCAGTAGGGGGGAGCGTGATCTGCCTTGACTCTGGAGTGCTGTCAGAATCTGCCTTCTTCCCTAGAGCAGATCTTTACCCAGGGAACAGAAATGCTGGGAAAACAGTTTGAGCACAGATTTAAAGATTCAGAGGCAAGGGTCAGATCTAGGCAAAATTGCAAAGGTGGCCGTGCAGTCAGTCTCCAGTACTATCTCCCCTGTCCAGCCACTGTCTCGTTTGGATTACTGTCCTATGGCTTCAGCTTCCTGTCATTTCCTGCCAGCCCCCACTGGCTAATGAGAAAACTAGTTGTGTACTGTTCCATTTCCAACAAAGGGCCTTCCAGTTGAGCACTCTGCCTGGCTTCTTCTTCACTTCCATGTTTCCCTTCTCTTTCTCCCATTGAAATCTGACTCTGCTTTGCTCAGGATACTAGAGCCTCTTTGTTGGGATAGGGAGGGTGGGAGGGAGACGCAAGAGGGAGGAGATATGGGGATGTATGTATATGTATAGCTGATTCACTTTGTTATAAAGCAGAAACTAACACACCATTGTAAAGCAATTATACTCCAATAAAGATGTTTAAAAAAAAAAGGGGGCAATGGATCTGCTTCCTGGTTAACACAGTGGCACACATTGGTCTTAAGATCATTCTATACAGATGGATTAAGAAGTGCATTAGTTTCCTACTGCTGCTGTGACGAATTGCCACAAATGCTGGGTTTTAAAACAATACAGATTTATTCTCAGAGTTCTGGAGGTCAGAAGTACCAAATAAAGGTGTTGGCAGGGTTGACCTCCATCTGGAGGCTTCAGGAGAGACTCTGTTTCCTTCCCTTTTTAGCTTACAGAAGCCACCTGAGTTTCTCAGTTTGTGACCCCCTCCCCACTTCCCTGTATTACTCCAACCTCTTGCTTCTGTCCTCACATCTGTTTCTCATTCCGATCTCCTGTCTCCTCTTGTAAGGATCTTAATAATTATATCAGGGCCACGTGGATAATCCAGGATCCTCTCCTTGTCATAAGATTTTTAATTTAATTATACCTGCAAAATTCTTTTTGTCTTAGAAAGTAACATATTCACAGGTTCCAGAGACTGGGCTGAGAGCGTATTTTGGTGGCTAGTATTCGATTGCTATAAGTAATATTCAGTGTAGATATTATTTTAACTCAGTGTTTCTCAAAACTGAGCAATATATAGACTCCTTTTAAAAGGAATAAAATTTTATAGACTCTTGCCGTGTTGACTTATGTTTTTTTTTAACATCTTCATTGGAGTATAATTGCTTTACAATGGTGACTTATGTTTATTAAATTGTTACATACATACATATAAACATTAAACTGCTTATAAACACCTCATGTTTGTAGCTCTTATACAAAGATAAAACTAAAGCAATTTACAAATTAAATACAAACAATCCATAAAGTGAATAAAATTCAAATTAAGTACACTAATTTAATGTGACAGATGATGTGGTTTTACTGAAAATGAAATTGCTGAGAAAATTTAAGTATAGTATTGGCCATTGGAGGGTTTTTTTTTTCCCCTGAGTTTAGCATGCCTGTTCTGTCTGTTGTGTGATGACTCAATTCTTCTTTTTCCTCTCAAACTTTGTTCATAGAGGATTCTTGGACATAGTTTGGCTTTTTATCTTGAATATTCGCTAATTTTGCTTTTGTTCTTTTCTCATTTGCCCAAGACAATGAAAGTATTACCAACTGGGTCCCAATAAAAATACTGGCTCTGAATTTGCATGGCAGTACTTGACTAGATAATAGTCATCCAGGAAATCCAGAATATGCTTTTTTAAAAAGAAGATTATCTTTGAGTTGAAAAACCCATTGTAATTTCTTACAGAGAATTCATTTGAGGGACTCTGTCTTTACTGACTTCAATGGTGGAAATAGGCAGTGCAGGAAGCATTTTCTCACTGAGAATATTCTTTAAGATTAATCCTGTTTCACTTAGGTTTAAACATTTTCGTCTTTGTGAAATATGCGAACCTCCTTAGGGGAGTACTTTACAAAACTGCTCTTTCAGTAGTCTGTATTATATATTATACTTGATGGGAAAAAAGATTGTTTAGAAAGGAGAGAGAGAACAAGAGGGAGGTAGAGTGAGAGTGATGGGTAGGGTGATGAGTGAATGAGAGACTATAAATGTATGAGAAACCTGGCTTAAATTATGCTAAAGTTTGGCTACTGGGTTACATAATCACCCTGGGAAAGATAAAATGTAAACATATTCACAGTTTGGAGAAGGCATGGGCTTCCAGTCCTCGCTCTAGCTCTCTCGTCTGACCCTCACAAATCCATTATTTTCTTGGGTTTTTTTTCTCGGTTAGTGCAGGTTGGTAGGATGTGAATTCTGAAGCTTATTCTGGACTAAAGTTCTCTTGTTTGTTGAGCTCCATGCTGTTCTGAAAACATTAATCACAACCTTGCTGCGTTCTCCTGAGAAAATTCTGGTCTACAGTGCGGTCAGTGAAGGTGATTAGAAATTCCAGAGGTAACTCCTGTGCTAGTCCTGCAGAAATTCACTAGCTTCTAACTGTAAATCTGTTTTGAAAAAGGACAAGTTTAACATTGTTGAGTTGCCACTAAGTGTTTCTTCCTTTTCCTTTGATTGGCCATAAAGGCTGATGACGTCATTCACACGAGAAAGAAATTTATGTTCTCTTTTTGAAACAAAACGGTTATTTCTAAAATGGAAGAAAGAAGTCTTGAAAAAAATCAGCAAGGTATACCTGATTTTTCCCTTGCATTTGGATTTAGCAGCTAATATATATTCTAAACTATTACCTGTGTAAGGTTTATCAAAAGTCATAATCTCATCAAAATCTATGCTATGCAGAATTATCTGATTTTGTCTTCTGTTGGTGAGTTTACTCTCATCTCCTTTCTTCCTTTTTATATCCTCAACTCTAAGTCTCTTAATAGGATGTAACATTTGTTGTTTAGAAGTTGTTTATCCTGATCATTACAATGTAATTACAACTGTAATATCTTATGTGTGTACTATCGGTACACACTTAATAGTGTATGAATAAACAAGTGTTTAATGCTAAAAAGCTGATTTTTTAATCTTAATTTAACAGATTGTTTTGATGCTATCACATGACTTTATTGTAAGTAGATTCTACTTGGAAAGAGATGGAATGGCATGAGGGTGTTGCGGGGAAGGAGTAGGTATGATTCTTTGGTGTGTGTTTGGTGAGATTTTTTTAAAACATTGAAAATAATAACGTGACAAACATCGTATTCACTACAAGAAATCACCATAAGAAATGTTACCTTGAACACTTCTTTTTCATATTTGCTTCCAGTCTTTGATTTTTAACCAAAAATAAATAAAACTGATGTTCCTTTTTGCTTCACACCCTGGCCCATTACCCTTTACTCATCATACAAAAGTAGCCGCTGTTGTGGATTTAGTGCTGTTGTGGATTTAATGTGAATCCTTCCAGTTTATTCTGTTATACTTACGCACACACACGCAGACGTAAAGGTATAGTGTTGTTTTCTATTATGCACTTTTAATTTACACGAATGGTAGCGTAGTTATAATTCAAAGGAGAGCTATGCTTTCTACTCTTCTTTCTCCTCTTTTTCTATTTTTGGTTCTGAGCTAGTTTTCTTTTTTGTATATCTTATCTCCTATAAGTCAGGAAGTCATATTTTCCAGGACCTAGTGTTTTCTTAAAAAATACTTTAGGTTTCCACTTTTAAATATAACGCAGGCTCATTTGGAAAATTTAGAAAACATGAGCAGTGAACAAACCGGGGGTGAAGGGGCCTTGTAGTGAGGATGTGAATTTACTCAGACTCCTGCTACTTAAAACCAGTCACTGTTAACACGTTTATTTCTATCACTTGCTTAAGCTTACATCTCATACCACTCCATTTTTACCTAGAAAATCTCCTCAAACGAGTTGTCTACATTCACTGTCTTCAGTTCCTCTCCTCCCATCCTCTCTTCAATCCTCTTCAGATTTCATCTGAACCACATCACCTAGGTCCCCATATCCAATGATCACTTCTCAGTCCTCTTCCTACATGCCTTGTCAGCATCACGTGATACCCCAAACCCTGGAGTCCTTCTTGGCTCCTCTCTCTTACACTCCATGCCCTTCAGCAGCCACGTCAGCTTCACCTGCCAAATACGTCTAGAATCTGCCCCTCCTCAGCCCCTGTGCCACCACCATGCTAGTCCAAGCATGGTCGTTGCTGACCTGGATTATTACAATAAACTCCTGACTGCTTTCCTGCTTTGACCCCTTTCCAACACATGTTCAACATGGCAGCCAGATTGACTCTTTTAATCTTAAAACAGATCACATCACAAATCTGTTCCAAACCCTCCCATGACTGCCCATCTCACTCTGGGAAGACCCTAAATAATTATATGTGGCATATATCTGTATACCACATGGCCTGGCATGATCCCTTCCAACTTCACTGGGACCTCATCTGTCACTTCCTTTTGCTTAATCTGTCTTGCCACTCTTTGCTGTCCCTTGAGTATACCAAGCACTCTCCTGCCCATCAAAGCCTTCTCTCTACCAAGCACATCATCATCTCCTAATCATCTCCCTGATGGTTAACAGTGAGGCCTTCCTTATATGCAGGGGAGTTCCTTCCCTGGAAATCCCTACACCCCCTACTCTGCTTTATTTTTCTCCATGCACTTATTATCGTATGACATACTATATATATTTACATGCTCATTTGTTTATTTCCTGCATCCTGTCCCTAGAATCTAAGTTCCAGGCAGCAGAGGCTTTTGTTTTCCACAGTTATTTTCCCAATGTCTAGAATTGTGGCAGGCATCCAGTAAATATTTGTAGTATGAACATATGTAAAATTTACTCCATTTTTAATAAAAGGCCTCATATAAAACATAGATTGCGTTTTAAAACCTAATATGTTGTCAACATTTGCCGTGTCAAGGACATTTTTCTATAACATTGTTGTAATGGCTCCTTGGATTCTATTTTAGAGATGCATGACAGTTTACATAATCAGTTCTGTATTAAGATACTTTTTGATGGTATGCAAAATTTTATAATAAATGACACTCTGGGGAAAGGTGGTCCCTTTCTTGCCTTCTCTGTTCCATTCTGTGGAATAAAACTGCAACTAGAGCAGGCAAGTTGGCAGGCCCGGAGCTCTCCTGCTGGCACGTACAAGCATGTAATAACCACCTCGGGACCTCCAAGTCCCTTACTTTATAAACCTCAAGTAGCCACCCAAATGCTGGTCGTTACTGTCCGTATTCCACTTGGGCCTTTGTGTCAGATAGGGAGCAAACCTCTTGTGTCTTATTCCAAACCATCATCAGACCTTGTTGAGTTTTGCATTTCAGTACTTCTCTTAATAGGACATGCCTCATGGACTGAATCTATCTGTGATTTTTTTTCCTCCCTTAGGAGACTTTGGCTGATCATTCAGGAATATAGCTTATTCTGTTTTGCTAATTTCGTACAAACCTCTGCCTGTCACTTAATCTTCAGCACCTGTCAAATCAATTGATCAGAGGTAATTTAGATAAAGGATCTGCTTTCTCTTCCCACCCAGTGATCAATAAATGACTCTTTAGGAATAATTGTCATCACTCCCTAGCATGCCACAAGTACAGGTGCCTCAGTTAGTGACACACAGACTTGCTGCTGTGACCCAAGGGGACATGTCCTCTGTAGGAGGATAAGCTCTTTAGTAGTGTGAGCCTGAGGATAAATCAGCGACTCATCAGCTTCAGGGAATGTCCCTTTCCATCTTCCAGAGAAATATCCTTTGTATTTTCTTGTCACTAAAAGTTTAAGGAGATCCTGATCATTTTTATTTTTTCATCCATATTAGCTAGCCTAAGATGGCCTTACTCAATTTTATAGGATTTAAAGGTGTTGTAGAGTGTATTTATCTGTAAAACATACTTTCTCTAACAAATATATGTGATAAACATAATCCTATTTTTAGTGTTTTCATAGCTTATGAAAGTCTTCTGCATATTCTGTGTCATTTGACCCTGGAAACCTGAATATCTTTATTTTATTGGAGAGGGAGCTGACCCTTAGAAATCAGGTTTTGCCCATTGTCACACAGTTAGTGAATGTTGAAGCCAGAATTCAAATTCCAAACCACTGACCCAATTCTTATGACAAAGTGTGGGTGCTTGGCACTATCGGGTGTTCTCTACCTACCCTCCCACAGGTTAGAAAAACCTGGAGAACTTATTTAAAAAATCCGTTCCTGGGCCCACCCTTCCCAGGGATTCTGAGTCATTTGGTCTGTTGCAGGGCCAGGAACAATTACCTTGTAAAAGCTTCCCGGGTGATTCTAATGTGCAGTCAGCAGGCTCTTCACCTTAGTCTCCCCAGGCAGAGATGAAACAACTGGTAATTAGTCATTAATCAAGAAAAGAAGCAATTTAGGTCAAAAAATAGAGAAGGGTGATGACTTTATTTTGCTGTCCCTCCATGTCATGAAAGAAAATCATGGGAGTTTAAAAGTCATTACAGTGAGATTAAGCTTTTTATTAAGAATTATGGGATGGCAGCAGCTTCTAGCTATGGTATGACCTCTTCAGGGAAGAAAGCTGCCCCCTTTCCACTGGCAGATGACCCCTTTAATAGCGATGTGTGGTCTATCGATTACCTTATCATTACCTTATCTTGACCTATCTCCTTTGGATGATGCAAAAGAATATTAATCAAGGGTGACTCTTTTTTGGTTCATCATAAGAGTTGACCCCAGTCAGTGAATCTCCACTCTTTGTTCATCAAGTTCTGAAGTGTAAGAATTTGGCTTTTCTATTTGTCTTTTCTTTCTCATCTGGAATGGGCTTGGCACACGTCCAAGGTTCCACCTGTTTGACTCCTTTTCACACTCTGATCTCAGAAAAGCAATGGGATTCAGTTGTACGCACATCAGCATTGTTTGTCTTGAGGGGGCTTCTCTGGACTTTGGTAGTGGCTATTCAGGGGGTCTGCCGCACGTATATTTTTTAACCAGTTTTGACGATTGATTTACTGTGCCTCACCGCTGCTGCACACAGGGCCTCCTCAGAATTCTAGTCCTGTGTTGTTTGTCTCTATTCATGTGTGCTGTTCTTGTGTAACTGCCCACATTTTACACGATTAGCATTGAGGAGGCGAGAGGCACCCGGGCGAAACTAAAGCCTGTCTTCCTAGACAGACCCACCTGCCTTGTTGTAATCGCAGGGCTGCCACTCATGAGCTGGGTGGTCTTAGCCAAAATGCTTAATCTCTTAGAGGCTCAGCTTCCTCATTTGGTTTGAGGATTAAATAAAATAATTTATGTTAAGTGCCTGGCATACCGTGGGTGCCCAATCTGTGTTAGTCTGTTTTCCTAGATTTGATATTCTATTTTTTCCAATACTATTATTTGCATAGCTACACCTTCCTGTGTTATCATCTCCCCTCAATAAATAGGTCTGGCTCCTTGGCAGTGCAGTTCCGTCAGCTCTGTATATTTAGTCCAGAAGCCATCCAGAATGTAGACAGCCCTTAAACTTGCAAGTTACCTGGGAAGAGAAGTAGTATTTATTAATACCTCCCTCCTCCTCCTCCAAAAGAAACAAAAATAAAAGGCGCGTGCGCGCGCGCACACACACACACACACACACACAGAGTGCTCGATGCACTGTGCTATAGGGGCTTTCCTCCCCAAACCTTCATGAGGTTGCATTAATATTCTAACCTTACAGATTTGGATTTGAGAGCTGTGTTGCCTGTGGACACACAGCCAATAATGGTTAAAACTGGAATTCCAGATTGTTGCCTCTTTGGGAAGCATTTTCTAGCGTTTATATAGGACATCTATTTGGAGAATGGTGAAAGAAATACTTGAGCTACAATGTCCAAGTTATCACCTGCTTTGCACAAGTCGCAGCCTTTGCATGGGACATTTTGGTAGGGTGGGGTGCAAAACATTTGGGGGCGCTGGCGATTTTGCTGGTATAGCTGTGTGTCTATAACTGTGTTGGCCTGGGTGTGTGTCTGCAGAATGAGTGTGGTTGTAATAATCAATTCCCAAATCTCTTCACAGTATCTAAGTGGCAGGACTCTGCATGTTGAGAAGCTCCAGAGAGCTTTTAAATAAGAAGCTTCTCACAGGAGTCAAATGTCAACCAAACATCTGTGTACCTAATCGAGGAGGTACAAGGCCACACTTAGCCAACAGGAGGATTCCCTATAGAAAGGCATCACTAAAGGCAGTGCCATATGATTTATCTGCTATAGCTCAATTTCCATCTGTCTCATAAAATGGATTGTGTACACATTGCAGTCCAGGCATCCAGCCAGGGAGGAAGCATATCAAAGAGCAGAAAACCTTCTCCTCCCTTGGGCTATTTGTGACATGCTCTGCTAAGAGGCGGCCATGGCCAGGGCAGTCTGCAAGGAAATGCACCAGATCACCTCATCGACATCTCAGACCTTGGGGACTGGCTAAATCATGGGCCTTTGAACAAGGTCCCATAGCAATAATAGGGGCCAGGTGGGTTTTGAACATTCTGGGGTTTTTTTCCAGGGATTCCTTTGACTCATATTTGCAGACTCCAGATGGTAATTTTGCCAGTTCAGGCAAGATACTATGCACAGTTGCTTATATTCCTTACATAAATGGAGAATGGGCCAAACAAATGCTTTCTTGGCTATAGTGTGTTAAGGCAAATCAGGTGAAACTGAAACCCTTTGTCATTCTGTAAACAGGGTTTAGGAACCGCACATAGCCAAGTAAAAACCGATGTGATCCTATAAAACCAAACCAATTGGGTAAGAACCAAGGTAGTCCTAGAGACTTCTGAAAGTTAAGTTTGTGCTGAATACTGGCTTCTCCATACTTTTTCTGGGTACCAGAAACCTCATCTACTTTGTTCTAAAGCTTCTTTGTTTAGGTTAGTGTAACATCCCAATAGATTTTTGTGTGTGTGTGGTACGCGGGCCTCTCACTGCTGTGGCCTCTCCTGTTGCAGAGCACAGGCTCCGGATGCGCAGGCTCAGCGGCCATGGCTCACGGGCCCAGCCGCTCCGCGGCATGTGGGATCTTCCCGGACCGGGGCACGAACCCGTGTCCCCTGCATCGGCAGGCGGACTCTCAACCACTGCGCCACCAGGGAAGCCCCCCCAATAGATATTAAGAAGGCATTTCTACAGGAGGGTTTTTCGGTTAGGTCTTTTTTTGTTATTTCCATGACACATTGGCTGTGGAGAGAGAGGAAAGGAAGTCAGCATGAGGGCACCCCAGATAAGCTCCGAGTTCGCTCCCCTGGACCCAAAGTATTCCCTGCTCTGCTCTGTGTGACTTTGGACAATTATTTAACCACTCGGAGATTTAACTCCCTTACCGTGAAATGGAAATAATATACATATTTTCAGGTTTCTTTTGAGGAACAGCATAAAATTACATAAATTCATGTACCCACCCCAGTATGCTGAGGAGATAGGGTTCAATAAATACTACTTACACCAAGCCTCAGGCTGAAGTGAGAGATAGAGGACGGACAGCTCTTGCTCTTTGGGGTTGGAATGTCTGGTGGGAGAGGAGATTGCCTCTCCTCTGAGGTAGATTACTCTGGACTTCTGAGAGCCTACTGCCTGCCAGATACAGTGCTGGGTGCTGAGGAAAGAGACTGATAAAAGAAGCCCAGTCTCCATGGAACTTATGGTGTAGTTGGGGAGAGGGACATTCAAATAAATAAATCTCTCTCCAGGCGCTAAATGCAGTGACTGAATCATGTACAAAGCATAGAGAAACAACAGAACACATCTGGCCTGCTGCCTGTTTTCATAAATGAATATTATTGGAACACACCTAAACTCACTCCTTTACGTGTTGTCTCTGGCCACTTTTGCCCTAAAATGGCACAGTTGAGTACGGTCAGTTCTGCTTCAACATGGTACGTATTCCTAAAAATCACCAGACTATGCAAGATTGTGCAGTATAATTCAAAGGACATATGGGGAAAATGACATTGAGGACAACACTTAAAAACTTGGTCAGGGACACATATAAAATGGTTCGGAACCTAATAAAGATGGCAACACAATTTTACACGTTAAGGGGTTAAGAAACATATAAATACCACAATAAATATGGAAGTTTACCTTAAAAAAGACCTAGCGTTTACCAGAAAGACTTCAGCTTGTGAGCTGTTAAGTAGTGGAAGAAGGCTTATGGGAAATCTGCCGGAACGCTGTAGCGCAGGATGTGGATGGTGTGGTGACCCGAGGTGGACGGTGGGTGTTGCAGGTGAATGCATGTGAGTGTTCTGTGTATTCCTATGCATCTTGTTTCAGCAGGCTGCAGTTTTCTGCCTCCACCTAGTGTTTCTCACAGAGGAAATTGTACATAAATAAACATGAAATGCACGTTATGCTCATGTTGTTAATCACATCGGAACAAATTCACGTTTTTGAAACAAATGTTACAGCAGAACTGATTGTTGTTGCGACAGAGACCATATGGCCCACAAATCCTAAAATACATACTGTTTAGCCCTTGCTGACCCCTGGCACAGAGGAAGGAGGGGTTAATTCTGAGGGCTCAGGAGGGCTCCCAGGAAGTATCGTATCGGAAATGTGTTAGGAGACTGAAGAGGTGAAGTTTGACAGGATGACACAGAGGAACAGGAACATTTTGCCACTTTTATTCTTATTCCCTCTCACATTCCCTCATCCCCACCTCTTTTCCTGAGAGCACAACTCTTTTGAGTTTTATACCGAGTGAGCCCAGATACTGTACCCGTGGATCAGAAAATGGTCCCCTGATTCAGGAGCACTCAAAGTCACATTTGTCCCCAAAATACTTCTCCCAGCAGCCTGCATCTGGGAAAGGCATAGACCCTGGGCAATCCCTTCCTTGTGGAAAAGCAGATGGATAACCACGAAGGTCAGCAAAGTGGCCCGTCAGTGTCATTATCCCCCTGTCACATAGTCTTCCCATTTACACCCACTGTGTGAAGTCCAACTCCTTTCCTGTGGTCTGGTCCCATCAGACCTTTGCAGCCACATCTCCCAGAACCATACTGAACCGCTTTCTATTTCCCTCTGAGAGTTATGAGTCTGAGTAGAGATATTCAAAAGCATTTCAAAGAGATGGGCTGGTTTCCAGATCAGCAGGGTGTTTATGATGTAATTAAAATAATTGACTTAGAAAAAAACCAAAGATGGGTCAATTAGAAAGAGTTGGGTTAGACATAAAGGAAAGGGAGAGAGGGCATCTTGGTCCTCAGTACTTATCAGAGGACACCTAAGTGCATCAGACACCGTATGTCAGTCAGAAAACAGTTGCATTACATAACTCTCCTTGATCTGCTTTCATGGTCAATCAACTTTTTGATTATGATTTGAAAACATATGATGGATATACTGATGGGATCACTCTAATCCAAGTCATTGCTCTTTGGAAGCAGTACACTGACCCTCCGGTGTTATACTTCAGGTTCCTGAGGGTGGTTAATATGAGTCTACCCCGAGTGTCAGCTCCACTCTTAGGCTTCTGAATTAATCAGTTTTCTGGGTCTGCAAAGTGGAAGACTGAATTGGGCCCTAGCAGATACATCAATGATGTTGATTCCCCGTAAGCCTCTCCATTGCCTACAGTGCTCTTCCTCATCACATCTACATCTTCGGGTCAAGACCAATGAATGCAAATTTACGGCTGCTGCTTTCCCACTCTCAGCCAGTGCTATTCTCTGGCCTCTGAAACTTCAAGCACATTATTTATACAAATCTGTCTTAGAACCTTCCAGCATTTGATCTTGCCTTATAGTTATTGTCCCATGGGCCTTCTCTTTGCTTAAATGTAAAACTCTGAGAAGGTAGACTCTCATTTTCCTTTGTGTGCTACATTGTGCCCAGCACGCTGAGTGCTAAATGAACCAGTGGCATATTGAGAGCATTGATAGGCATAGCACTTATTGTGTGTGTGTGTGTGTGTGTGTGTGTGTGTGTTGAGAGGTTGCATGTGAAACAAAGGGATTTTGCTGAGGGAGCATATACCCAGTCACAGTGTCATATGGGGTGGGAGGAAAGAAAGCTGGATAGTTGAGCATAGAATGAGAGCCCAGATCCCTGGAGAAAGAGCTACTTTTATAAATACTCTTGGTGCACTTTGCACACACCATCTCCCTCATCCTCTTAATGATCTTACAATGCAGATGACTTTTACTCTCCCACTTTTACAGCTGAGGAAACTGAGGCTCAGAGAGATTAAGGAACTTGCTCAGCATTTAGTAACTAGTAGCTAGTATGGCTCCGGGCTCTATCCTCTTGAGCATCACGTGAGAGCATTCCGCCAAACTTTGCCTTGGACCAGCTGCATATAAAGGAAGGTGGTTTAACCAACACTGTTCAACAAGCCAGTGGCAGAAGAATAAAAAGAAAAAGGACTCCAGGCTTCAGACTCCCTGGCCAGTGCAATGCCAATGGACTGCTTGTGGACACATGTCCTGTAGAATGACCTATGACCCTGAACAGTACCTGTATATCATCCTGTATCAGCCCTTAATTCTGTGTAAGAGACCACCTTAGTGCAGGCCGTGGGACTCCAACTGACTTAGGGAATAGACCCTGAAGAGTAGTGCCTATGAGTGGGTTAACTTGCCGAGCAGTGAGGTCCACGTTGCTGGAAATATCCATGCACAGTGACCACGGCCAAGTGACAGGAATGCTTGGTAGGCAGAGCATGTGGGTGGGGGAGGGTAAATTATTTGATCTCTTTTTCAAATGATTTGAAAGATTTAAGAGCCTTTGATTGCACCTTTCTTTTCTTTATATCTTTTTTCTTTTCTTTTTCTTACGAAACGCTATAAAGAAAGTATAGTTGATGAGTGTCAAGCATTGGAAAGAGAAGTGGACAACTGTCCTCTTCAGTTGCTGGTGGCTGCCTGGGTGATTGGCGGGGGTGGGGTGGGCGGGGCAGAAGTCAGCCAGGCTTTCTCCTTCAGTCCTCTCATTTGCAACTAGGGAAAAGCTGCCTTTCTTATCTGACAAGGTATCTTTGGAGGAGAAAATCGGATTATAGGTGTGAATGTGTTTTGAAAAAATTGTCAAGAGGACAACATGGCACATTCTGCATCTTTTTTAGAGAGGGCATTTTAAAAAGCCATTCCTACAACCTGACTTGAAGGTCATTCAGTATCAAAGTGGTGTAGAGATTCCAGTTGGCATACTTTTCATGTTCCGTTGGCACTTTTCAATGCCTGTGGCCGACTGAATAATGGCCCCTCTAAGAAGTCCATATCCTACCCCCTGGAACCTGTTACTATGTTACTTCACACAGCAAATGAGACTTTACAGATGTGATTAATAATCTTGAGATGGGGAGATTATCCTGGATTATCTGGATGGGCTCAGTGTACTCACAAGACTTCTCATAAGAGGGAGCAAGGTCAAAGGCTGGAAGCTGGGACAAAGGGAGCAGAGGCTGGAGTAATGCACTCTGAAAATGGAGGAAAGGGCCATAAGCTAAGGAATGCGGTGGCTGCAGAAGCTGGAAAAGACAAGGAAGCAGATTCTCCCCATGAAGCCTCCAGAAGGAGTACAGTCTTGCCAACACTTTGATTTAGGCCTCTGACCTCCGGATCTGTGAGAGAATAAATTTGTGCTGCTCTGAGCCACCCAGTTTGTGGCAATCTGTTACAGCAGCCGTGGGAAACTACTGTAATCTCCTGGCTCCCTCCTCTCTGTCCCTCTCTTCTCTTCTTCCCTTTCCCCCTGTTCCCTTCTCCCTCATCTCTCTCACTCAGCCCCTTCCTCCCATCCTTTTCTCCCTCCCCTTCTCACCTCCTTTTTTTCCCCCTTTCCTTTCGGGAGTAAACAATCCAAGTACTGGTTGGAAAAAGACCTGATGATTTAATAGTGACGGTTTTTTGGTTTGTGGGATTTTTAAGTTTTCTGCTAATTATTATGAACTCTGGTGAAGAGATTAATTCAGTTCCTGTGATTTGTTTCCTTGTCTTAACTTCATAAAAATCACAGGAATACAATAATATAGTTATACGTCCCCTGGGCTTGAAAATGCCCAGTAATTACAAGTGATTCACGAGAACAGCTTAACTTGTAAGGGATTGTATTGTGCTCCATAGTAAGCAGTCATTTATTAAGTTTTAAACATGCTTTTGGGAGGGATATAATGGGCTCATCAATTAAAAGTATGTTTGGAGGGCTTCCCTGGTGGCGCAGTGGTTGAGAGTCTGCCTGCTGATGCAGGGGACATGGGTTCGTGCCCCGGTCCGGGAAGATCCCACATGCCGCGGAGCGGCTGGGCCTGTGAGCCATGGCCGCTGAGCCTGCGCGTCCAGAGCCTGTGCTCCGCGACGGGAGAGGCCACAGCAGTGAGAGGCCCGTGTACCGCCAAAAAAAAGAGTATGTTTGGAAAAAACGTTGGTGCTGTCAGTAGTAATTCTTCTTCCCCCAAACTCTCCTTTTCAGAGCTGCCAACGTGTGTGTGGCTCTGGAATGCATGCCCCCCTTTCCTAATGTTTCCTGATGATGGCGGTTCCACCTGAGGAGCACTGTGCAGGCCTCACTCAGTGCCAAGTGTGGTTCAGATGGCCAGGCCTTCCAGGGCTAAGGGACCGTGGTTCTCCTTCACAGCCTGGCCATTCATTATTTGATTAGAGCGAGGTTACCAAATTGACATGTCCTGGCTAACACGCCTGATGCTGCGGTGGAGATGCGCTGGGTCTCCTCAGGCAGCTGGGTTGCTGTCCACATTACTAATGCTCAGCCCTGCCACTAACAGATGGCCAAGTGTGATCTTCCGGGGGAAGTCAGCACTTTTGTGGCAACTGGTGCTTCCAACACACAACTTCTAAAACTTCTTTTCCTCTGGTGTAACCCAGAAGAGGCATTCTCCTTCATAATGTGAGCGGGAGAATTTGCTCTTCCCTGTTCTTTTTGCAGACAAAGCATCAAAAGCCTATGTTCCAGGCTTCCTTTTATTCTCCAGACTGGGTTTACAACTGAAGCCCTTGGTTCTTACTTCCTGAAACAGACCAAGGCTACACCACACCTGTACTATTGGATCCTCAGTGCCTCTCTCTTCCCTCTCCTTGCTAGTGCTCTCCTGGGAGGCAGTCTGCCTCTTCCCACAGCTGATCTTTCTATCAGCATCCTGCAGCCTGTGGTCTCCTGAGGGACACTGCTCCCTGTGTGCTGCCTGGCCATGTAGCCTCTTCCCAGTCTTCTGCCCCTCACTCACTCACTCCCCCCATGAACTGCTTCCTCCCCTCTTTTACATAGATCCATCTGAACTTCCATCTTGGAACACTTCTCCACTCCACACTATGTAGCTGGTAAATGTTGGTTGGTTTCTATCTCTCCATTCATACCCAAATGTTTTCTTTTCTTTACCTCATTTTCTTTTACGTCTTTGCAGTCTGACACCTGTCCCCAATACTCCATTGAAAATCATCTGTCTCTCTACCTTTTTAGACAAATTCTCTGCTCTTTCCTGAGCTATTCTTGGTTCATGTTATATTGGACACTTGATTACCACTGTGCCCCACCTGCCCCGCAATTTAAAACACATTTTCATCTAGTTTCTAGGCTTTCTGACTTGAAAATCTTCCATACTGTCTCATCTCTGTTGATTTTTTTCCTTAGAAATAGTTACAATTTATCTTGTATTGTCAACGATGACTATAAGTGGTTCTTTACTATCTACACCATTCTCTCTCTCACCGGGCCCCAATACACACACTCCAAGTTAGTTATGCTTGTTCCTGCATACATGATATTTATTTTTATCTTTCTGCTCTTGCTTATATGTTTAATCAATCAGAAATATTCACCGAGCACCCACCATGTGCTGGATACTGTACTAGAGGGGCTACAATGGCAAGTAAAGCAGATGGATTCCTGCCTTCATGGAGCTTGGAGTCTGGTGTGGGACCCATGTTAATTAAGCAAGTAATCACACAAATAAGAGTCAAATCTGCAAATGCAGTGAGGGCTTTGGAGGAGTAGAATGTGATATGCTGAGAGAATAACATGGGCATGGCAGGGAAGGTAGGGCGAGGGATCTAACTAAGGAGGTCAGAGGAGAGGAAAGTGGAGTTGAAATCTGAAGTTTGGTTAGATGTTAACTAGGTGCAGGGGGTGAATGAAGAGTTTTATGAGTGGCAGAAACAACACGTACAAAGGCCCTGTGGTGCAAGAAGTCAAGAAAAGGCTAGAGATGAGCAGAGATCTGAACATGCAGCGTTTGCAGACCACAATGAGAAGTTTTAAAGGGGTAGAGGAGGGGGTCGTGGTCAGACTTATCTTTTGAAAAGACCCTGTTCGTTTAGCTTGCTTTCACAGACTCAATTCCCTTTCCCTGAGCACACGTTTTGAGACGTGCCAGGGAAGTGGGTGGGCTGGAGTAGTTACCGTGAACTCCAAGTCTGTGGAGAGTTTTCAGTGAAGATGCATAAGTCCCCAGGGAATCAGCCTAACAGATGTTGTCAGCCAGGCAGGAAGGGGGAGAAGAGCTGTGGTTTAGCCAGATTCCTTTGGGGACCTCTCTTAGCCTCAGCTTCTCTGGTTGAGTTACATCGCCCTGATCTGATATGCAAGAACAACAGCTGGGACTGAGAGAAGGAGGTTGTGGTAGCTGTGTGCAGGTCGCTGTGCATAATTTGAGGTAAAAAAGGAAAAGTGGCTCACCTAATTGCATTCTAAATTACAGCCATTGTTCAATTCCTTTCTTAAAAGTGCTTGGCGCATTCAAGAAGAAAAGTCCTTCTGGAGTGGGGGAACAATGGGGGGGCAAAGGGAGTTGGATGCACATATACTCATATCCCTGCATTCAGGATGTTACGTTTGTAAGTGCAGATTTGAATGGCTTGCTCAATTATTTTCACTGTGTGCATGCTAACAGTAATAAACTTGGAAAACTGAAACACATGAGTCTACAGTAATTGTTTTTTAGATAGTGTAATAATTCATGATAATCGCTTGCAAAGCATTTTCCCCCCGCCTTGTCTACAGGGGTAAATACATTAAAGCCGCATTCTTGTA
Organism: Leucopleurus acutus; assembly: GCF_964270905.1. Classification (NCBI taxonomy): domain Eukaryota; kingdom Metazoa; phylum Chordata; class Mammalia; order Artiodactyla; family Delphinidae; genus Leucopleurus; species Leucopleurus acutus. The sequence goes on along the minus strand of NC_139153.1, from coordinate 30,821,272 downwards.
TACTATTTTACAATCTATTAGCATAATAACCCATTGTAAAATAAGCCCTGCTGCTATAGGAAAGCGTGTGATATTGGTCCATTAGACACCTTTGTCTTATATACAAGCAGCTAATGGCACTATTTATGGGCATCATCTTAGCTTGGTATATGCTTGTTACCAACTAATAGGTCCAGAGCATGAGGTACCGTATGATAAAAGTTATCCAGCACTAACAATCCACCATGACTCTAGCCTCTTGCCTGAAATTTGCTTTTAGCCCCATGTGAATGGGAAAGTCATCTTGATAGATTTAGCTGCAAGCCAAGTTATAACCATTGTTCACAGAATGTAATCAAATTAGATCTTAGATCTTAAAGTCTTTAATTTCATCATTAGCATGTATTATTTCTTCCTCAAACCATGTAATTAAGTAGCATATTAGGAATAGATAATTGTTTCCCTTTTGTACATTTATTAGGTAACCGGGGTTAAATTTGCAGCTCTGTTATGATACACAGCTGCTTATTCTTTTTTTTTTTTTTTTTTTTTTGCTGTACGTGCGCCTCTCACTGTTGTGGCCTCTCCCGTTGTGGAGCACAGGCTCCGGATGCGCAGGCTCAGCGGCCATGGCTCACGGGCCCAGCCGCTCCGCGGCATGTGGGATCCTCCCGGACCGGGGCACAAACCCGTGTCCCCTGCATCGGCAGGCGGACTCTCAACCACTGCACCACCAGGGAAGCCCATTATTCTTAAATTAGAATGGCTTTAATGATACCTGAAGAATTAGAAAAGTAATTCGTTAACTAAACTAAGGGAATTTGTGGCAAATAAGATATCATTATGTTTACCCAAGCACTGTTATAATCTGAAAGTTATATAATTAGTCAAATTATACAGAGGGAAATTAGGCACTCATTATTTACTTTTCTTGGACATTTTGTGGGTTTGTACAAAAATTTTCACTGCACACATGAGATTAATTCTTCTTGAGGTTGCATCTGGTTTACCACAAGTCAAGAATTTCTGAATAAATGCTTTTTTCTTATTCCCAGTTAGCAATAAGAAATCCACAGCTTTGCAATTATGAAGCGGTGGTTGCTTTGGAGAACGGACTGCGCACAGATGTAGAGCAGCGGTTTCTCTTACTGCTGAGGGCACAGACAGGCCCAGGTAGACTGGTCTGGGTCTCTGGACAGGTTCTGGTCTAGAGGCTTCCTCTCCTTTCAGTCGTCCCTCTTCCCATCCCAAACAGGACCTGCTGCTGGGATTGACCAGTGAATTTCCAAGAAGTTGGTAGCTCAGTGTTTCTCAACCCCCAGCTGCAAGTCAGAATCACCCAGGGAGTTTTAAAAATTACAAATGCCTGCTGTACTCCTCCCCTCCCAGCCCACCCCTGTCGAATTCAATGTGTAACCTGAGTTGCACTCACCGAAGGAGCTGCAGCAGGGGGGAGGATGAGTGGCAGAGGCGTGCTGTCCCATTCCTGGCTGCAGAGCCAAGCGGCACATTTCCATTGAGCCTAGACTCACCTTCTCCTGGAAGCTGCTGGTTACTGATCATACCTGGCACACAAAATGAAGCAAATATGTCATCCCTGGCTTAAGGTGTTACTTTATAGGTACCAGAGAGAATTTGCTCATTCCTTTGACAAATATTTAATGAACACTTGCACGGTGGGTTCCAGGAACTCTTGTAGAGTATAGCAATATAATAATGAAGATAATAGGCCTTTTGGGGGGAACCTAGTGGAGAAAAGGAAGAAAGGAAATAAAGGAAAATGCATACAAAAGAGCAAGTCATTTCCTAGAAAGGAAGCAGACATGAAACTAAGATTGAGAATAGCAATTTCATGTGTTACAGACTCCCTCATGGAGGTAGAGCTCTGGTGGTTGGAAGAGGCTCTGGTAGGAGCCAAGCCAGTCCAAGAAACTCATTCTGGACAGCCAGGGGTGGAATCCTACTCTCTTATCTTGCCTTTACATTCACTATACTTACATTTTTATCCTGTCTATTATATGAGAACATTAATATAATTTGCTTTTCCTGGAACTGACCCTTTTCCACGTCCATCTGGCGTCTCCCTCAGATGTTGGTGGTTTACGTACTTGCGGTCTCCCACATCTCCATCTGTTTAGTGGCGGGCTGGTTTTCAATTTTGTCTGCAGGGAGCAGCCACCTGAAAAAAAATTTCAAATTGTAAATGTCCCCTCCTTCTTGTTGTTCCTTTGTCCCTGGCCCTCAACAGAGCTGAAGCCCCTAGAATCAGCTTCCTTTTTCCGAGGCTCCCCTTTAACACACAGGCTATACATGGAAGTAGAATAACAATGTTCTCAAGGACTCCTTCCCACTCGTGCAAGGGCTTCCTTGCACAAGGGTGCCAAATTACTGACACTGCCTCATTTTCTGCCACGTTGAATGGATATATATTTTAAATGGGATTAGTTTGTGAGTCCTTGGCTTGATTTATAACACATTTTCTATTCAGATGTGCTTCTACTGTTTATCTCCACAAAATAAATAGTAAAATTGCACTTAGACCTCACATTAAATTTATATTTGCGCTATTACAATTTTATTTCTGTTGAGCAATATTCACTTTTCAGACATAAGGCAGAAGTAAGAGCACGTAGGCAAATAAAAGTGGCTGTCACTCCAGTTTCTCCTAATTGTCTCCTTAGGACGCTACTCTGGACTTATCTCGTTTCTCACGCACCATCCATATAATGCATACTGGGGAGGGGACTACGAGCTTCTTGGTTCTCACACTGTATCCAGATGAACTGTTTCTGTTAATGAGGTTGTTTTCATTTCTTGAGACCTAGACACCAGGAGCAGTGGGTTGTCATCTGTAGTTTTTGGGTGTCCAGTGGGTGCCAGAGACCCACAGCTGGCAAGAACGTGGCTTTGGGGTTGTAGTTCCCGTAGTCGGCCTGGTAACTGCCAGCATCCACACATTTCTTTACTTGTTGGTCTTACAACTAGTGACCAGTGACCACATGTGTGGGACGACTAAAGCTGAGAGTACAGCTTTGGTCATGGAGCGACCTTGTGTCCAAAACTGTAATGTGATCTGGTCATCAAACTATTCTTTGCTAGTGTACCACCGTATCACACTTCAGCCTATAGCAGCAATAATAATTGTGGGGATTAGACCTTATTAGATTTGAAATCTCGACTGCAGAACTGCTGTGAGGAGAAGCAGTGTATTTTACAAATCACAAGCAGTTATCTGTCTCATAAAGTGGACACTACTCTAACTTGGGGAGAAATTGGTTACATAACTTTGGAAATTGTGGCATTATAGTCCAAAAACCTGAATTTCCTTAAGGGTTTGTTTCAAGTTTTGTTTGTTTGTTTTTTCTTATTTGAAAGCAAATAGTATAATCAGAATAAGGCCAAAAGAAGTAATACTTCTTGCCTTTAGTAAGCTATTTGACAACCTCTCATGGATAATGTTATGAATGGTAATTATCACAGCTACCATATGGTGGATACACAGGTACTGTGATGAGCACTCCACATATTACTTCATTTCATCCTCTCAGCAAGCCTGTGAGCTAAGTACTGTTATTGTACCCACTTTACAGATGAGAAAACCGAGTCTTAGAGAAGTTAAGTAACATGTTTAAAATCATCTCAGTGACTCAGTGGTGGAACTGAGATTCAAAAGCAGATCTGTATCATTTCCAAGTTGACATTCTCACTCAATATCCTTTTTACCCTATGGAGAAGATTTTTTTAAATGTGTAAGATAAAATTGATATGAATTTTTAGCTTTTAGATCAACTGTATCTGAAGAACACTGAGGTAACAGGGAGTCTTAGATTTCAGTTTTGGCTTAACTACTTCTTACTTTTGTGTCTTCAGACAAGCACCTTTAGTTTGGGATCTTAATATCCTCATCTGAAAAACAGGACTAACAGTATCTAACTCAAGTAAGAAGGCAGGAAAGCATTTGCAATATAAAAACACTCTGTGTATGCCTCAAATTCTCGCCTTGGTTCTATCTTACTCAGCCTTTTCATTATCTTGAGGGCAAGTAGGCCATAATTATCAAATTTGTGGATAAGACAAGCCTAAGAAGAATGATTAATTTGTTGTGGAAATAATCAGGACACAAAAATGGTATCCGTAGACTGAACTAAGAGGTCAAGCCATTCAAATTTAACCATTTGAGAAAGTCACATAAAGGAGAGCTCTATTTAGTTCGTCCCAAACTAATGCCTAACACTAACTGAGCACTTGCCGTGTGCGAGGTGCTATTTTCAGCTCTTTACATGTATTATCATACAATTTTCACAGCAACCGTTTGGAGTAGGCACTGTGCATATTTTCCCTTTATAGGTAAAAAGCTGAGTCACAAAGGGATTATTTGCCCAAAGTCGTACAGCTAGGAAAGGCAGGAGACAGCTTATGGGCCCAGGAAACCTGGGCTCTTTAATCCTACACCAAAGTGTGTGGTTAAAAAAGCTAACAGTTTTTGGCCATGTTAATAGAAATACTGCATCTAGGTGAGAATTAGTAATAGTCTCAGACAACATCCTCCTGGATGTTCCACAAACTTAAATGATTATATCCATATAGTGAGGGGCCTCGGCAAACCAGAAAGCGTGTAGAGAAGGGCTGTCAGCATGATGTCATCCAAAGGGATGTTTGAGGGAATGTGAAAATGTCAAGCTTGGAGAAGAGGAGATATAATGCGACAGCTGTCTTCAAGTGTTTGCCACATGGAAGCTAGACTTGAACTCTTTTGTGAACTCCAAAGAGCAGACCCGAGCACGGATGGATGTTAGAGGGAGGAAATTTCTTTTCAATATAAGTAAGACATATCTGAAGATGAAATCTCCCCACTAGTAGAATGATCCTCTGCTGAAAAGTGGGCGCCCAGTCACAGGAAGTATTCAAACTGAGAATGCCTGGGGCGCTTTCCATTAGGAAAGCTGAGCTGTTAGGGGACTTCTGTATCAGTGGGAGTATCCATAGGATGGTTTCTGATGTGCTTTCCAATCTCAAAATTCCACCACTCCATTCATCATGTATACCTGCCTCATGCTTTATCCTTAAACATAGACATTTTTCTTTGAGGTAACTCCAAAGGGTTAATGATTAACAGGGTTTAATATGTGTATGTTTCACTGAGGAAGCAGCCACAGTTAATTAGGGCAGGGGTGAACACCTGAACCAAGTTGGCACACTTGTGTTCTCTCCCTTAGAATTTGCAACTGGTTGTCTTTCTGGAGCTGGGAAGTACAGAAGCTGTGGAACTGGCACAGCCATTTTTGCGCTGTAAGTGGGGAAACTGAAAACACTCATTGGCAAGGAAACGTAAATGAAGCAGATGCATGGTAGGATCTCATGTGACCTGAGAAATCACGTGTTTCAAGAAGGGAAAGAGGGAAGTTGAGAGAGGATAAGGTTGGTTACTTCGGTTCCCACTGGCTTGCAAACTCCGTATTCCAGTTCCCCATGCCTGGCTGGATTGCTGTGTCTGAATTCAAGGACACGCTATTGGATACTCCCAGTTGGTTTCCATTATTTTGCTCAAACCAGTCTGAATAGGTTTCTGTAATTTGCCACCCAAAGTTTTAAAATTTTAGACCATTCTTTTAAAAGAGGGTGACTCTTCTTTCTTTGTATCAAAAACTTACTTTATCTTCAGTTGGCCACTTAATAGTGGCAAGTTATTACAGGTACACATTTCCCCCCAAGATGTAATGATTATAATTAAGTGCTTGAAAAGTACTTTAGTGCAGAAGGGCCAGGGCTATCCAAATGTCAGACTAAATTATAAAGTGAGCAGAACTAAAATGCCACAGGATGTAACCATCCATAATTTATGAGTAGTATGATCAGAACAGTCTGTAAAATGAGGTGAAATAATTTTTTCACAGTTTCATATGTTTTTATTAAAAGATACATCTCAGTAGCAGTGAAACACTGAAGATTAATAACAATGCAAAAGAGTGAAGCATTCTGACCATGTCCCTGGGACCCATGTTTTTTATTGTGCACTAGGGCAAATGTCATTAGTTGAGGCACTGCTTTATCAGCCTTTGGGAATCTTAGCCTTGAATATTTTAGGTGGGACATTGATTCTCAGGAGGATCTTACGCTGCTGTTCTGCTGTGGCAGAAATCTCAACGTATTTTTTTTTTGGTAGGAGAGACACCCTCTGAGATGTGGACGGTAAGAGAAATCTTCATAGGCTTCTGGAACAGAGCCCTGCCTGCCAAGAATAAATCCAAACTGGAGATTGTTTGCAGTGGGCCTCTGTGACAGAAACATTTGCAGTCATGTCACTGAAAATGTTTGTTTTGCTGGGTCTACATGGCAAATAAGATACAGATCAGTGAGCAAAGAAATGGCTTGCTGAGTAGGCTGGACATAGTTGATGAAATGTTTGCTGGAAGCATGTACCATGAGTTTTGCTTCTGCACCCCATCTAGGGGTTGCCACGCTGGCTGACGGCATTTCCAGCCTCAGCGTTTATGAGAAACAAGCTGAAGTATTTGTCATCATTAAGGCTGTAGATTGTTTTCTAGAAGTGTTAAACCTTCTGATCATATTGTAACTCATGGAGTTTCACATGCCTCTTGAAGTTTGGATCAGATGGAGGACAGCTATCCTGTATTTTTATGGAATAGGTGTGTTCCAAAGAGCTGCCAGTAAAGTACATTGTATAAAGTAAATCCCATTTGCCCACTGATTTAGTTTATAAAATTAGGGATGTGTACTCTGGAAAGAAACCCACTAAACGTCTGGTGAGGAGGCAGTTTAGGTGGCCTCCCCTGCAGTCTCATGGTGCATTCCTCAAATAGCATCATTCATGAATGCCTGCAGAAGATACAGTGCCTTAATTTTCTTCTATGCAATTTCCCTGCACCAGGGCTTCTCCCTAACCACTGGACATCTGCTCTGTATTCCATATACTGTAAGATTTTTGTCCAAGCTGGGAATTTCCTTATGCTGTATTCATGATTTTTTTTTTTTTTTTTTTGCGGTACGCGGGCCTCTCACTGTTGCAGCCTCTCCCGTTGCGGAGCACAGGCTCCGGACGCGCAGGCTCAGCGGCCATGGCTCACGGGCCCAGCCGCTCCGCGGCATGTGGGATCTTCCCGGACCGGGGCATGAAACCGTGTCCCCTGCATCAGCAGGCGGACTCTCAACCACTGCGCCACCAGGGAAGCTCTATATTCATGATTTTAATCTCCTCTTTCTCCTTTAATCTGAGTATTTTATATCATTGGGCCAAGCTAGGTCATGATATCATACACCAGTTTAAATCTCCAAAAACATCATGGTTGTTATAGTAGCATGCAAGTTGGAAACCCCAGTGAGTATATGGGCCTAGAAGATACTACACTATTCTTTTAAAATCCAGGAGCAACACAGGAGAATAATACCTGAGAAATACAGTTACAATCAACTGAAAAAATCTCCTAGATTACAACTGTGCATATTCATAAGATATTATGAATGAACTGAGGAAAAATGAGTTAGAATTCACTAAAATAATAGCCCTTACTACAAAATTACATAAAACCACATGTTGTTTACTCTTCAACACATTGTTTTGGGTCTAGGTAAACATGAGTTGTTAATTGCCCTTTGATTAATGAACTTTATCTTTTCTTCATGGTTGATTTGGGAGAGAGTGGGCACTTGACCTGTAGAAGTTTGTGATGAAGCCTCTGCTTGGTTAGTAGCAGTGAGCACAACATTCCCTTGCCTGTGAGGGAAAGAGAATATTTTGAGAAGCAAGGAAAAGTAACTTCTGATGTTAACTAGATTCCTCAGAGTGATAATACCTAGATTTGGTTTGTTTTCCTGAATTTTAATAAGTGACATTAGGGTTTGTTCAATTTCTCTATTTCCAAGTTTTATTTTTATTTTTTAACATCTTTATTGGAGTATAATTGCTTTACAATGGTGTGTTAGTTTCTGCTTTATAACAAAGTGAATCAGTTATACATATGTTCCCATATCTCTTCCCTCTTGTGTCTCCCTCCCTCCCACCTTCCCTATCCCACCCCTCTAGGTGGTCACAAAGCACCAAGCTGATCTCCTTGTGCTATGCAGCTGCTTCCCACTAGCTATCTATTTTACGTTTGGTAGTGTATATATGTCCATGCCACTCTCTCACTTTGTCCCAGCTTACCCTTCCCCCTCCCCATATCCTCAAGTCCATTCTCTAGTAGGTCTGTGTCTTTATTCCCGTCTTACCCCTAGGTTCTTCATGACCTTTTTTTTTTTCTTAGATTCCATATATATGTGTTATATTATATGCATCCAGAGAGAATGACAAAAGTTCTATCGTTACAGAGACTTAGGATTTCACAGATTTAGTTAAGCTCATTATAGTGTACCTTGCTATTCCATGAATCCAGTTCCTACGTGGATCATGTCTCGTCCTATATGTGCTTAATGAGGTATAGGGTATTCTCGTTAGAGCACAGAAAGCCTCTCCTGCCGTTGCTATCTGTCCCACTGACATCCCTTTGACAGAGAGGTTCGTCACCACACTGGGCCTCCTTCCCTAAGAGCTTACATTTATTCAGCACTCACCATGTGCCAGACATGGTGCCAGACACTTTCCTTGCATTATCCCAGTCAATTTCTCTACCCTACTTATCACCATGTCACAGATGGGGAAACCAGAGCTCAACAGTTGCATTAACTTACTCAAGCCCACATAGCTCGTGGTAGTCAGCTGAGCAGGAACTTGAAACCAGATCAGTCCCTGCCAGGGCCCGAACTTGTAATCACTTTTCTCAATTGCCTCTTTCTCTGGTTGCCATTTAATACCAGGTATTAGACTGTGTCACGTCAAAATGGGCATAATGCAAACCGTCAAAATAAGGCATTCCATGGAGAAGTTTGCAAAGGAGTCATGACCGAGTATGGACCTAAGCCAGGTTGAAATTTCTGTGCTTTAAGACACAAAGAACATCGCAGATATTTTTTTCCTTAACAGACTTCATGATAAGTTTGTCATGTATCATTGACCTAAGAGAGGACAATAACAATCCAGAAGGGCACTTTCATTTCTAGGCTATTCTAAAAATAATCTATTTGATTAATAGCTATGTCCATGGAGGATAGAATTCCACACTGTGGCTGAGGACAGGGATCCAGTTCTTACCCTCCCTTCCCACGTGTTTCTCAAACTGATCCACTTAGTTGGATCACCTACTTATTTCGACTTTTTCATTTAGCCTTTATGTATCCCTGGGATTTAATTTATTCAGGGTGTATAACCTCAGCTCGTGGGATGTTTTTGCCCAAAGCAGGATAGAGATAACCATTTCTCTCAGAAATAAATCTTGGTGGACTTTGTACTGCAGTTTAAGATAGTTACACGTCTTTGAGATAAACACTCAATTAAAATATGGCAACAAAGGTCATCTTGAGGCCCAGGGACCCTGTCACTATCATTACATCACTCAGTTATCCAGTTCAGAGAATGGGAAAGCTCTGAGGGTGGTGACTAGGTGCCTCAATGCGATGCTTAGGTGGTGTTAACTCAGGGCAGTTAAATAACCCATTAGTTTGGGGCAGGAGAAATGGGAATTGAATTGATTGATCTATTTACTCAAAAATTTGGCTTTGGGAGCTGCAAGTTTTTCCTTAAAGAAAAGAAACAGTGTTTCTTATTGAGTTCTTATTGAGATAAGGACTCATCTGTCTGAGACATAACAGTCTTTCTTAGAGGATGATGGACAGAGTTTACTTACCCTAACTTTTGATTGTGTTTTCCAAGCATAGCAGTTTATAAACGTTTGGGTAGAAAATTTCAAGTATAGTGTTGTAGATCAGGGGTCCCCAGCCTCTGGGCCATGGTCCAGTACTGGTCCATGGCCTGTTAGGAACCGGGCGGCACAGCACGAGGTGAGCGACAGGCAAGCGAGGGAAGCTTCATCTGTATTTACAGCCGCTCCCCATCGCTTGCATTACCGCCTGAGCTCTGCCTCCTGTCAGATCAGCGGCAGCATTAGATTCTCATAGGACCATGAACCCTACTGTGAACTGCGCATGTGAGGGATCTAGGCTGCACGCTCCTTATGAGAATCTAATGCCTGATGATCTGAGGTAGAGCTGAGGCGGTGATGCTAGTGCTGGGGAGCAGCTGCAAATACAGATTATCACTAGCAAAGAGGTTTGACTGCACAGAGACCATAATAAATCAATTGCTTGCAGACATATCAAAACCCTATCAGTGAGTGGCAAGTGACAAGTAAGCTGCATCGGGTGGCAGGCTTTAAGTCAGAATTGACACTTATTTTAGTCTGTGCATGTCCCACCCATTATCTTATTTATCACTTCCTTCCACGTCTCTTTTCTGCACTGCGCACTTGTCTCAGTCACAGTTTCGGTAAGCCCACAAGCTAACCCTAGCCAAAATGAGTAAAAAACAAACATTGCTGGAGAGCTTCTTTGAAAAGGGGGAAGGACCCAATGATGAGACAGCAGAAGACTCTAAGACTGCTAACAAAAAGAAAGCTGCATTTAAAAGAAAATACCAAGAGTCCTACTTAAATTATGGATTCATTGCAGCAGGTGATTCACATTCTCCAAGCCCGCCTTGTATAATATGGGGTGACTGGCTATCCAAGGAAGCCATGAAACCTTCAAAACTGCTTCACCACATGGAGACCAAGCACACTGCATTAAAAGACAAGCCTTTGGAGTTTTCCACAAGAAAAAAACCGTGAACATGAAGAACACAAGCAATTATTAAAGGCTACCACTTCATCAAATGTGTCTGCACTGAGAGCATCATTCTTAGTGGCTAACCGCATTGCTAAAGCTAAGAAGCCCTTTACTATTGGTGAAGAGTTGATCCTGCCTGCTGCGAAGGACATTCGTTGTGAACTTTTAGGAGAGGCTGCAGTTCAAAAGGTGACACGTGTTCCTCTTTCTAGTACCATAACTAGATGAATTGATGAAATAGCGGAAGATATTGAGGCACACTTGTTAGGATTAATGAGTCACCGTGGTATGCAATCCAGGTTGACGAGTCTACCAATGTTGACAACAAGGCAACAATGCTTGTTTTTGTGTGATACATTTTTCAGAAGGATGTGCATGAGGATATGTTATGTGCACTTTTGTTACCAACCAACACCACAGCTGCAGAACTATTCAAGTCTTTGAATGATTACATATCAGGAAAACTGAATTGGTCATTTTGTGTCAGTAAATGCACGGACGGAGTAGCTGCTATGACCGGATGGCTTTCTGGTTTCACTACTGGGGTCAAAGAGGTTGCTTCTGAATGTCAGTGTATGCGCTGTGTCATCCATAGAGAAATGCTGGCTAGCCGAAAAATGTCACCTGAACTTAACAACGTTTTGCAGGATGTGATTAAAATTATCAGCCACATTAAAGTACGTGCCCTTAACTCACGTCTGTTCGTGCAGCTCTGTGAGGAGATGGACGCAGAGCACACTCGTCTTCTCTTACACACAGAAGTGAGACGGCTTTCTCAAGGTAGATCACTGCCCAGAGTTTTTGAGTTATGAGAGCTGCTCCAGAGATTTCTTTTAGAAAAACAGGCACCACTGGCAGCACATTTCAGTGACACAGAATGGGTCGCAAAACTTACTTGTGTGACATATTCAACCTGCTCAATGAACTCAATCTGTCACTTCAGGGGAGGATGACAACTGTGTTCAAGTGGGCAGATAAAGTGGCTGCATTCAAAGCCAAACTGGAATTACAGGGGTAATAAGTGAATACTGGGATTTTTGACATGTTTCAAACATTAGCAGAGATTTTGAAAGCGACTGAGTGAGGACCTTCTTTCTCCCAGCTGATGCGTGATCAGCTATCTCAGCTTTCAAAAGAGTTTGAGCATTACTTCCCAACCACAAAAGATGCCCAGACTGGGAAGGAATGGGTCCATGACCCATTTGTGAATAAGCCAGGTGAATCGACTTTGTCCGTGCTAGAAGAGGATCAACTGCTTGAGATCGCAAATGACGGTGGCCTTAAAAGTATGTCTGAGACAACTTCAAATCTCCATACGTTCTGGATTAAAGTCAAGGCGAACATCCTGAGATTGCCACAAAAGCACTGAAAAGCCTGCTTCCATTTACAACATCCTATCTTTATGAAGCAGGGTTTTCTGCAGTGACAGCGACCAAAACGAGATCACGGAGAAGACTGGACATAAGCAACACACGTCAGTGTCATCGCCTCCCATCACCCCCAGATGGGACCATCCAGTTGCAGGAAAACAGGCTCAGGGCTCCCACTGATTCTGCATTATGGTGACTTGTATAATTATTTCATTATATATTACACTGTAATAATGATAGAAATAAAGTGCACAGTAAATGTAATGTGCTTGAATCATCCCGAAACCATCCCCCCACCTCCCCCACCTACCTGGACCATGGAAAAATTGTCTTCCACGAAACCAGTCCCTGGTGCCAAAAAGGTTGGGGACCGCTGTTGTAGATGATGATGATGTTAATAATAATAATAGCCACGGATTCCCCCGAAACTCGCATACATGCACCTTTGCAGTGTGAACTTGCTGCCAACTTCTGGCAGGAGTTGGAGTCACTTTCTGTACCCGCTTGACCTGACTGGACTTCTGGCTTTCTTTGACCAGTAGAATGGGGCAGAAGTGATGATGTTGTAGGAGTTCCAAGTCTAGGCTGCAAGCGATCTTGTAGTTAATCTTCTCATGCTTTTCCCGTTCTGAGGCCTCCATGTGAAAAAGCTTAGGCCAGCCTTCTTGAGGAGAAGAGAACGTGGAGAGCAGAGACGTCCCAGCTTTGGCTCTATAAAGTAACCTGCCTGCCCACAGCCCATTCAACTCCCTTTGATTCACCAGCTGCCTCCGGAATCACCCAGTTGACCCACGGACTTGTGAACAATAATAAAATGGTTGTTATTATAAACCTTTAGTTTGGGTATGCTTTTATGCAGCAGTAGATAATGGTCATATATAGTGTCATCCTAATTCAGATACACACTTTATTTTTTTTTAATATTTATTTATTTGGCTGCTCTGGGTCTTAGTTGCAGCACATGGGATCTTTGTTGCAGCATGCAGGATCTTCGTTGCGGCAGGCAGGATCTTTAGTTGGGGCACGCGTGATCTAGTGCCCTGACCAGGGATCAAACCCGGCCCACTGCATTGGGAGCATGGAGTCTTAACCACTAGACCACCAGGGAAGTCCCCAGGTATACACTTAAAAAATGTAAATGTATGTCTGGATGGTGTGATTATAGGTGATTTTAATTTTCTTTTGTATACTTTCATATATTTTCTAATGAACCTGCATTACTTTAATAATGAGATTAATAATAAATGATATTGAACATAATACTGAGTTTTTTAAAAGGGTCATTTCAAACAACTAGTAACTGATTGGGTAACTCAGTCACTTTCTTTGGGGAGTCCATAGAACTATATGTTCCAGTTATCCATTTTTGTCTAACAAACCACCCCAGAATTTAATGGCAGAAAACAACAACCATTTTATTATGCTGATGACTTTGTGGATCAGAAATTTGGCCCGGGCATAGTGAGAGAGGCTTATCTCTGCGTCTTGATGATTGAAGTCTCATCTGGGGTACTCACATGGCAGGAAATGGTTGAGAAAGCTCACCCGGGGTCATGTGCCCAAGGGCCTTGGTTCTAGCTGGTAGGCAGTAGGCTGGTTGCCTTACTTCTTCTGTGTGTTGTGGCTGGTGGAGCTGGAGTGTTTAAGAGGGCTTCTTCAGTCACATATCTGGTGCTTGAGCTGAGACAGGTGAAATATCTGGGGCTGGCCAGGGCTCACTCTCTGTCTCCTCAAGGCTTTCCCACATGTCAAGTTTGAGCAGCAAGGTAGTAGTGTAGTCAGTGTAGTCAGTTTTCTTACTCGATGGCTGACTTCACCCAGAGTAAACATTCTAAGAGGTGAAAACTGTAATCCTTCTTATGGCCTAGTCTTAGGAGACTCAGAGCATCACTTCTGTTGCATTTAATTGGTTGAGCAAGTCACTAAAGCCAGATCAGATTCCAGGGGAGGAGGATTACTGCTCAATAGGGTTATGGCTATCTTAAGGTTACCAAAGTCCGCCCTCTGGCCACAAATTATATACATGCCTCCCACAAGCAAAATACACTCACTCTTTTCCAAGGACTCCCCCTCCCAAATTACATCATATTACAGCATTGACTGTCAAGGATCTCTTTATTGAAATCAGATCTGGATGTGGATGAGTCTCTTTGGATGTGAATCCCTGAGTGCAGCTCCTTGGGTACAGATTCTTCTTGATCTGAAGACCTGTGAACTACAGAAACAAGCTGTTTATACCTACACACTCTCAACACACGGTGGTGAGAAAGGCACAGTATTGCCACAGTAGATACTTCTATCCCAAAAGGAGGGACATAGAGGGCCCATGGCAGTCGCTGCTTATAGCAGTTCTGAAATCCAGCCACGTACGTGTCATCAGTGATTCTTCTTGGGACAGGGAATGTGTGGAATGAATGTTTGTGTCCTTCCAAATTCGTATGTTGAAACCCTACCCCCCACTGTGTGATGATATTGGGAAGTGAGGCCTCTGGGAGATGATAAGGTCATGAAGGTCAGTGTCCTTATAAAGGTCATGAATCGGTCACCTCAGGGAGCTCTCTCACTCATTCTGCCATGTGGGAACACAGCGAGAAGCATGCAGCCAGGAAGGGGGCCCGCACCTGACCATGATCTCAGACTTCTAGCCTCCAGAACTGTGAGAAATAGATTTCTGTTTATAAGTCACTCAGTCTATGGTACTTTCTTAGAGCGGCCTGAACTGCCTAAGACAAGGAATATTCCCTCGATTGGGCTTCAGTGCTACTTCCTGGGAATAACTCCTGCTTTGGAAATTATTTCCTTTGTATCAGCAGATTGTATCAGGCCTCCCTGGGTTTGAATTCTGACTCCATATTTACTAGCTATGTGACTATACAAGTTATTGTATCTCTCTGAACCTAAGGTTTATCATCTATAAAAAGCATATAGTAATACCACCTTATAATATTATTATGGAGATTAAATAAACCACTATATGTACTTACCATGGTACCTGGCATCCAACAACTGTTAGTTTTCATCTCTCTGTGATATTATGTTGAGCAGTGGAAAAATTGTCACAGGCCTTGAGAAGACCACAGGAACTCCCTCAAACAGAGACCACATTGGGGGAATCTCCTATAGAACTACTGAACCGTGAATTGGGGCATGTTCCACACAATTGTTGAATATGGGCTTCTATTGCAGAAAGGATATTTTGAAAGAATCTAATTAGCTCAGTTACCAAAAGCTTCAGAACTTACCATGCCTGATGTCACTGGATGCTGTTCTTTAGCCTCTAGTGACATTGTTTGTTTCACAGACTACAATTTTCAGTATAACTTTATCCTTTCATCTGCCATAAAGAAGCTGTTGTGAACAGAATTCCAAGTGTAGAGAATGGCACCAAAATTTGTCTGACCGGCTGAAATGTTTGACACCTGCCGTCTGGCTCAGAGTTGAGCAGTTGTTCAGAAGCCTCTGTAGATTCAAGAAGTTGACTGAGACCTTGAGGTTGCAACACAGTGAGAGGATGATACGGTATTCAATGTCAACAACTAAATGCAGAAAAGGAAGCCTGCATCTGGTTGGCGTGGCTCTATGGTCTTGTAACACAGCCCTACTGAAAAAGCCAATGAGATGTGATCTCAAGCACAATGTTTGGATCGTTATACCAGGTGATTTAAAGAAATTCCATTGCACTTATAAATAAATGCTCATGAATAAGAAGGGAAATCAAAAAATTGAAAAATGTATTCTAAGTTTTCCTATAAAGCTACCTCCCCACCCACCCTCCTTTTTTGTCCTTCTGGAACGGTACTCAGTGAGACAGATAGGCAGTCAGCAAACACAGCCAGCAGTGCCAGTGCTCTGTCCATATACCCTGAATCCCTTTACTGCATCATCTTCCATCCCTCTGTCCCTTTACTGTCTTCATGTACTCTGGCTCCCCCTGTGTTTTTCCTTCCCATATCCAGCACCAGGATCTCTGTTTTGGAGGACTGCACACAGACTGCTGCTGCCTACTTTGCTGGTGTAGACGAAGAGCTAAATTGCCTGGGAATTTACATCCCCTTGGGGGCAGCCCCTCACCAGTGGCTGAGTGGAGTCCAGTACTCTTAAGAACAAGTCTGAGGAGCAACATCCACTGTCTACAGACGCCTCCCCGCCCCCTGCCCCCCTGCAGGATTAAGCCAAAGTTACTTTCTGTGGGAGTTTGCTGGATATCTTGCCTTTGCTTGGCCTCCTTATCGTCACAGTCCCACTTCCCATGACCCTCCCAGTTTTTTTTTTTTTTTGGCAGTACGCGGGCCTCTCACTGCTGTGGCCTCTCCCGTTGCGGAGCACAAGCTCCGGACGCGCAGGCTCAGCGGCCATGGCTCACGGGCCCAGCCGCTCCGTGGCATGTGGGATCTTCCCAGACCGGGGCACGAGCCCACATCCCCTGCATTGGCAGGCGACTCAACCACTGCGCCACCAGGGAACCCCTAGGGAGTTTTTTTAACAAATAATTTTCACCTGAATCTTTCACCTGAATCTGTTAAAGTTTTTTTAACAAATCATTTTCGCCTGAATCTTCATCTCAGAGTCTGCTTCTGCAGAACCTAACTCACAGATAGCGTGGAAGATGTCAAAATTACCTTTGAAAATCCATTATGTCTCCCATAAGTACAAGAAACATGGCTTATGTATACAATCCTAAAAAGTAGATTTTGCACACTAAACTTTGGGAACGACTAAAATATATAAAGCAAGGAGTAAAATAAGATTCTGTATGGAGATATCTGGGTCCTTAAGAGAGTTTGCAAATCTCAGGCAGTAAATGAAGATGGATGGAGAAATCTAAAGGGTTCTGCTTGACTACATGGTTTATTTCATTATGTCTTAATATTAAGCCTCTATAACTTGAATACATATTAATAGATTTGCTTGTGTTATTGTTGAGAAGGTTAAACAAGGTTATATGGGGAGATCAGGTTCTAAAATCAGCAGGGAATTTAAATGCACATACAATGATGATATTAACCTGTGTCTTTTAAACTTTATTCACAACATATATATTGAGCAAGTTCTATGTGTTATGTATTATTCCTTATTCTAAACACTGGGAATATAGCAGTAAACAGAACAGACAAATCCTTACCTTCAAGAAGCTTGCATTTTAGTGGGAGAAGAGATAGCAAACAAGTTATTATATTATATGTCACAATGGAGAGAACCACTATGAAGAAGAATAAATCAGGGTAAGGTAGGTAGAAAGTGCCAGGGAAGGGGTGCTTTTTTATATGAGTAGTCAGCGTGGGCCTCACTGAAAAGTTGACATTTGGATAGAGACCTAAAGGAAGTGAGGAAACAAGGCATGCTGATATCTGGTGAAAGATCCTTCCAGGTAGAGGGAAGAGTGTGATGGACACAGGTCTTCTTCTAGGGGAACATAACTGGCTACAGTCAGGTTGCCACTGTCTGGATCCACAACCACATTTACATGGAGGTCACTCTTCTCCTGAGCCTCTCCCAGCCAGTGACTGAGCATCATCGGGTACTAATTCAAGACTATTCCATGAGGTGGGGAACACCTCTGACAGGCAACTGTGACTCGGAGACAACCCATTGGCCTACCGGAAGCTTCTTTAGGACAGCGCTGCAGTCTGAAACCTTCCTATGAAATCCTCTTGGCTTTCTTTCTCCTTCACAGGTGCCAGCCTGGCATTGTGGTCAAAGGCCCTTCCCACCTTCTCCCTCTCCATCCCTTTTATCCTTCACCCACATTTCCCTACAGTACATTTCTTGCTCATCTGATTCCATCTTGACATCTGCTCTTGGAGGGCCCAAAAAACACAAACATCAGATGTGAAGGACCGAGGCAGGAGCATGCTGATGTGGTTGAGGATCATCATGGCCAGCGTGGCAGGAGAAGAGTTAGAAACGGGGAGGGTAGTAGGGAATGAGAGGAGAGACAGAGCAGGAGGCCGAGTCCTCAGGGTCTGGCAGCCCTCTTAAGGACCTAGAGTTTTACTCTAAGACAGGGACACCTTTGGAGGATTTTGAGCAGTGGAGAATGTGATCTAACATTTTAAAAGGACCATTGTCACTGCTGCATTGAGAACAGATCATAGGAGGATAGGGCAGAAACAGGGAGACCAGTTTGGGGGCCACTGAAGAATTCAGACAAGAGACGATGAGCTTTGAAGGAGGTGGGAAGTGGGAGAGGTAATGAGCAGTGGATGGACTCTGAATGTATTTAAAGATAGAGCCAAAAGGATTTGCTGCTAGTTTAGGCATGAGGTGTGAAAGAAAGAGGGCCAAAGATGAAACCAAGAGTTTTGGCCTGAGCAAATAACATCAGCATTTACTGAGACAGGGAAGGCTAGATATTGTGAAATATTATTATAGATTTCGTAGTTTATACTGGTTTCTCCCGCCTGTGTGCTGCCAGTGGTGCTTTGTTGATATTTCTTTTCTTTACAAATCACACTCTTCATACAACGGTTGCTGCTGCCACCATTGCTACCTATCAATGAATGCGTACTTATTACCTACTCCCCAAACCATTACAGATATATACAATATTAAAATAAATAAATAAATATATATATGTATTTATATTTCCTATCTCTCTCATTTACTTCTTAAAACGACCTCTTTAGAGCAGTCCTAGGTTGTTGTTGTTTTTCTTTTTGAGGTCTGAGGTTATATCACGAGTTAGTGCCAGACTCAGGACGGAATCCAGGATGGTGTGACTCTAATGCTGTGCTCTTCATTATGCTGTGTGCTTCCTTCTGCCCTGCGTGGCCCTTCTGTAACTGTTTTGTGTTCACTACCATATCCCTATCAGTCTGTATCTTGAGAACAGGATGGCATTCTAATCAGCTTTGTATATGCCACTTCAACTACTGTTTCCTTGCATAACATAGGTCCGATAATTTCTTGTGGCGTTTTGTGACTTGTGTGTCCCTGACCCTCTCCTACCCACCTTGTAAGTGACTAATGAAACTTTTTGGGAATTCTCACAGATGACCATATCTGTTGGCCTAATAATATCCAGTGGCTTCCTTGCTTGCCCCTTACCTATCTGGCACTGTGTGGCCCCACTCCAAACTTGGTCCTTGGACTTGAACCCCTAGGTGTCTCTGGGCTCCATCTGCCCCCAAAACATCAGGGAGAAGACCCTGTGTGAAATCTAGGACCCTGACATCTCACTAGTCATGATGCTAATGTTCTCGTTAAACAGAGATTTAAGCACATTCCATTATTTGCGTATACATTCTCTTTCCCTGAATATCTGAAGGGCTCCCTTTAGCCAACTGAGTTACAACTTGAAAACACTTATACTATTTGACATATATGAATTATACAAGCAGGTTGGGTTTCAACTGCAAAAGAAAAGCCAACACAGCAAAAAATTGACTAATTGCTGAAACAGTTTTTCCTATCCATTCGCAATCTTTTATATAAAGTTGAATGTTAACTTCTAATTATTTGGCAACAAAGTGCATTTGCAAAGATCCACCTTCAAAATGGCCAGCACTTTCTGACACTCTCCAGATAATAATAACTCTGGACTGTGGACATCTGATCAGAATTAATTGTGGCAGACTGGAGTCCTGCAAATGTTAAAAGTCTTTGTTTTACAGACCAATAGATATTATGGTTCAGCAGCTCTGCATTATTATTAGTAAGTTCCTTGAATCTCAAGGGAGGCAGCACAACAGACAATTGTAACCTTTATAAACTAAATTAGAATTAGGGATTGTGCTTGTTGGTTGTGAGCATTAAGAACAAGATATAGAATAAAAATAACACCCTCTTTTGTATCTAACAAACAATTTAATATATAAAAAGCTTGCTTTGCCTGAGAAGTAAAAATAAAGCAGTCAGCCAAATATAAAATATCCATCATATGCAGGGGAAATATCGGACAAGTTTAGGGAGTAGACTGACAAAGGAAACCCTATTAAAAAGGTCAGAGCATAATTCTAGTGGATAGAATATGGGCCAAGAAGACATTAGTCTCCAAATCAAGGTGAAGGTTTGAAGCATAAGTCATATCTAAACTTCTAAAGGACTGAGGGGCTAGGATTTCTACATGTTACTGGTTCTTCCTATATGTTATTTGTTCACATTACAAGTGTAACAGCTTTATTATTGGGGACATATCATAAAATGAATGTGTAGAATTTTCCATGGGTGGATTGTCAACACTTAAAATGGTCAGACTGCCCGAAGCTGGGATAGAGCAGAGGGTGGTGTGGGGGGGGGGGGGAGGGGGGAGAAGGAAACTTGAGAGGCTTGGTGTGTGTCAACAGACCATGGCAAGAAAGAAGAAGTAGCTTCCAAAAACTGTTACGTTAGATTGGATTGGTAGAAATGAAGTGACCTATTATCATCTTTAGCAACAAAGAGCATCCCAGTACACAGCTGTTGACCAGCTATAGGTTATTCTTAGTGTCTCAGAGACAGTAAGACATTCATATCAATTTTTCATTCATTTAGCATCATTTATTACAGGCCCTCCATGTATTAAGTATTGCATTAGAATGCTAGGGCAAGGCTGGCTAGTCCTGGTACTGGTGCTGATACTCGCTCATTGTTCCCATGGGAGACATCACCAATCAACCACAACATTGCTTCCATTGCTTTTGGTCATGGCCTCAGCATCTTTTTCAGCACAGATATGTTTACTCACTACTGTCAGAGACCACATGGAGGCTAATCAAGTAACAGAGTGAAAGCTAGAATGAAGTTAGAAGGGTGGGGATAGAGAAATGAATAAATTTGAAAGGTACTAAAAACGTAAAAGAGACGGGACATTATCAATGACTGAATGCTGTCTGGGGATGAAAGTTGCTGGGGCAAAGTCCAGAATGACATTAAGGTTTCTAGCTTGCTCAACTGGATGGATGGTAACACCATTCATTGAGATTTATGAGGAGGAAGAACATCTGTAGGGAGAAAGGTATGGTCAGCTTAAAGTACTTTGAGTTTTAGGTTCCCGTGTGCCCTCCAAACAGAGAGTAAGACATTGGATATTTGGGTCTGTAATTTACATGCACAGCTAATGAAACAGTATAGGAGAGTTCTTATAACACATGGACACTGGAGTCCCATTATTTGGGTTGGAATCTTCGCTCCAAAGGGCACCAGCTGTGTGATGTTGGTCACGTTCCTTAATACATCTTTACCCTTTCTTTCCTCATTTCTAACATGGAGATAACAATAGTATCTATCTTACAGGATCATCTTGAAGACTAAATGAATGCCTGGCAAACACACAGCGAGCACTCTGTGAATGCTAGCTCCTGTCATCACTGTCATTGAATCTAAACGGTGCTACGTGTTTGTAGAATGAACGAATCAGAGATCATCCAGAGAAAGTATACAGAATGTGAAGATAAGAGGAATATGAATAGGAACATGATTTTATCATTCCTTAAGTGGTTAGTAATCTAGTTGGATGAGAATTTTAGAATGTACTTGAATGAACAAAGAAGATCCAGAATTCAAATGGTATATTCTTATCAGGAACACAGAAAAGAGAGTCAGGTCCCAGACCAAAAGATTGAAGAGCATGTGGGTCAGGTAATCTTGAACCAGTTAGGTCCTTCTAAAGGCACCTGTGTGTCCAACAGGCAAGTGTTGGCTACAAAACACCGATGTTTGGTTAAAAGGCAAGATGAGCAAGCAAGAGGCAAGGTTGGCACAGTTGCAGCAAGCAGTATGGTGGCCAAAGGAGCTATTTCCATGTCACTGGAAACAACAACATGAATCCACAAATTTGGTGTGCTCCCACAATAAACATGCTCCTGAAAAGATGTGTGAGAACCACGGCATTGTATATCTGTGTTTTTAAACATATTATGTCACTGTAATATATTTTGTTAGTTACTAATATAACTGGAGTAGCAAGGTTTATAGAAGCCAGTGCTAGTGACTGACACTGACATCCCACAGGTTCTTGAGCCCAAAGCCCTCAAGTCATCCTTGATTCCTTCTCTTTGCTCTTCACTTCCTGCATCAATTCATTGGATCCTGTTGACTCATTAAGTTCCAAGGACATCTCACATCCATTATCCTTTCTTCATCTCTCCACTCTTATCCCCCTGGCACAAAGCAGCATCTCCTCTCACCTGGGCAGCCTATAGTAGTCAGCAGTCTCCCTGCTTCTCCGTGTAATTCATTCTCAGAATCAAGCCATACAACTCCCCAGCTTAGAGTAAAATCCAAATTCTTACCTGTAAGGCATTGTGTGACCTAACCCCTGCCTACCTCTTGCATTTTTCCCTCTTTCCATCTTCTATGCTTCAGCCTAAGTGGCTGCCTTACTTTTCTCAAATGCACCAAGCTCTTTCCAGCCTGAGGGGTTGTACACCATCTGTTCCTCCTGTGAGACCTCTAGATTTTCAGACGACTGATTCCTTCTAGTCATCGAGGTTCTCATTTCAATTGTGATCCCTTGAGGGAGTCTACTCTGAACACTCCCTCTATAGGATACTCCCTCTATACAGCCCCATTTCCCTGATCACTTTCTAAGAGATCTTGTTCAGTTGTCTTCCTTGTACTTTCCTGATATTTTCTTCTTGCTTTATTTGTGACTTTTTGTTACTGGCTCCCCTACAAGAGTGGAAGTTCCATGACAGCGGAGACCAGGGCTGTGGCCAGCTTATCCACTGGGCACAGGGGGCACAGAACCTAGCACCCATGATGCTTTTAGGGGCCCATGAAAATGTTTTAATTTCTTTAAAAATTAGAAGAAAAATGAATGTAATAATAATGAACATAAAATAAAGAATTCATTGCGGATTAAATTTATTTTTAAACACAATCATAAAATATAATTTTTAATAGTTTTTATGGAGGAAGGAGCCCACGAAAGTCATAAGGCAGCCATGGTGGGAACCCTGTCCATCTTGTTCACTAGTGGGTCTTCAGCACCTCAAACTATATCTGGCACATAGTAAGCCCTCAAAATGAATTTGCTGTCCAGATAAATGAAATAGCTTGAAAACTTTGGGGTCTGGCCTAATAGAACTCAGGTTGTGTGTGTGTGTGTGTGTGTGTGTGTGTGTGTGTGTATTTTGGACACCTTTTGTTTGCTGCTCTAGATCTACTCTCTGCCCTTTTCCATTTGTCTCTGGGCCTGAGGAAGGTGATCTGTATATATACCAATGGCTTCAGGTTGGATTCAGCCAAGGGGAGACATCATCATGAGATCTGAGGATGGGAGGACAGTGAGGTCTCAGTATTTATTCCTGGAGTTCCCTCCCTGCTGAGTCGAAATGGACCTCATTCCCCCATTACTCTAATGACCAACGATAATAATAATAACAATAGTAACACTAATTGATGTTTACTGAGGATAAATCTGGTGTTGATGTTTTTATGTAGCAAATGGTATGATAGTATGATGCAACAGCCTTTACGTCGTACTTGAATTTTGCAGCACAAAAATGTAGACTTCATCAATTTCCTCAAAGATCTCCTTATACTTTGACATTTATATTGTTTTCTTTTGGTGTCCCTTTTCTATCACCATGCTTTAAAGCTTTTGCTTCTATTGTTAACAGGTCTAGCTTTGCTAGATTCTCATTTATCAGTGGATGTAGTATGAGATTGAGCAACGTTCCAACATCACCATCATTAACTTTATGAAACCTCGACTCTTTTGCAGTACAGGTGATTTCGTGAGGAACATGTTTGCTCTGGTTTCCTCTGAGCTTAGCCCAATTACTATGTCATGATACTGTGAGCCTTTAGTGTTAAGTGGCTTTTGTTTCTGCAAGAATGACTAATACCCTGTTTCTTGAGCTTCCGTATAAAAGAATCCACATAGCACTTAAAAAACACTTTCGTTTCTACAGGAAAATATTTTTTTCATGATAAAAATAGACGTATGGTAAAGCCTAAATTCTTTCCATAAGTAAGCACTTTGTGGTTCCTAGAGCATAAATAGTATGTTTCTGCTTTGTCATCTGCCTTTGTTCTTATCTTATTTTTTATTTCCATATTTTCTCTAGAAAATCAAAATTTCAGAGTGTACAAAATCTAAAGCTAACGTCTACAAGTCATTTTAAAGGTAAAAACTGGAAAATGATATGAGACAATATACATACATGTATTTTCAAAAGTATTTCAAATTAATGACTCAGATAAATTTGGTTTTAATATATAACAATATTAGCCCTAATGGCTAAGTTCATTATAATAATCAGTATATAAATTTCATGGTAATATGATAAGTGCTTGTGAGATAAAATGTGAGATAACTCACTCACTCATTTTCGCATTTATTTTAGACGAGGATTTTTGTCATATTTCTAAGTAGCTTGCAGCCATATAGGTTAGTTCTGGTTATTCCTTCATTTTATCAGCTATCTGAATGGCAGTTATGTTCTGTAATACTCCCAAATTCATTTGCTTTGCTAATCCATATAAACTATATCTCATGCATAACCATTGGCACATAATCATAGTAAAACTTAGATAATTGTTGGGACATCAACATTTAATTGTGATTATTATTGTTGTTTTAATGGTGCTTTTGCATGGTGTTTCATCAGCACCTCTGGTCTGAGAAGGCCCACTTTGACCCTCTATCTCATCTGCTTTCCTTCCTCAGTGGTGCCCCTTCAGTATAATGGCACCCTGATCTTTGCAGGTCCTCAGAGTAAGCATTCCTGAGTCATCTTCCATTTGTTCCTCTACCCCATCCCCACTAGTCCTCCTCCTTCCCCCTAATCCTTCATCTAAGAAGTCACCTGATCCTGCTGTTTCTTTCCAGAATGGGAAAAGGGAGGAACATTTCAGACAAGGAGCTATGGAGAGGTGTGGCTTGTTTGAAAACTGATGCTCAGCGTGGACCGGGTACTGAGGCATGGGGCAGAGTGGCGGTGGGAGATGAGCAGGTTGAGGAAGACCATGCAGTGCCTTGAAGGTCTTGATTAGGAACTTGGGTTTTGTCCTTTACACAGAGCAGAGTCACTGGGAAAAAAACAAACAAACAAACAACAACAGAAAAATGCAGAGTTGGGAATCAGCATACTATCTTCATTGAAACGAAGGTAAGGGAGTTTCAGGTGCCGATAAAACAGTAACTGACTGGAAGACAGGGAACATGGGCTCATGAAGGAAGGAAGGAAGCTGAAGGTATGGAGAGGGGGTGGGCCATATCAGGAAAGGAACGAGTAATGCCAGTTTGGAAGGAATGAAGAAGCAGGACAAGTAGAGAATTCAACGTGGTGGTCAGACAGAAATTTCAGAATTGAAGTTTTGAGAAGAGTATGACCCTGGGAGTCATGCTGAATATCATTGAAATAGACGAGGACACGTAACTGGGAAGCTAGGGCTTTGGTGGGGTCCTTAGTGGGGATATTGACATTACATTACTGGGTGATGGTAGCATTCAGAGTGGAAAGGAAATCCTCAACCTATAGAGGAATGTGAAGTGGATGCCAGTGGATGCTGGGAATGGGGCAAGGCAAAAGAGCTTATTGGTTGAGAGCACTGGCTGGGCTTGAATCCTGGCTCTGCCACTTTCTGATTGTGTGGCCCTGGGGAAGTTAGGGTCACCTCTCTGTGCCTCTCTTCTCTCATCTGCAAAATGGGGATCAAATAATAATAACTGTTTCACAAGACCACTGTCAACATTATATGAGATAGAGCCTGTAAAGCACTCAGAACAGTGCCTAGCTCATAGTAGGCGCCCAGTCAATATTAGCCATTGTAACTCAGAGGAGGAGAAGTAAAGGCTGTTTTGGGGAAGGAGGCAGGAGAATATGGGCTCTCCTTCCCAGTGAGGGGAAGGAAACAAGTGCCCGGGAAAGATATATCCATATTGAAAGGAAACTTGTAAGAAAAAAATCCAATCGTCATGTATAATAAGCATCACTGGAAATCTAAGGTAACTTCCTGGCAATAACCCGAGCTTCCAGAGTGCTCAGGGGAATGACAGCTGCCCAGAGGACTTGACTCGTGGCCCGAGCTATGGAAGACAGTGATGAGAGAGGCAGAGTGTTGGGGTGTGGACATAAGGGACAGATGGGCTACTCAGCCTTGGAATTTCATATGGAACTCTGAAGAGGGGTGGTCTGTAGAGGCACGCTTACAGGATCCCATTCTAGGGTTATGACCACAGTGGTTGGGCTGTAGGAGCCTCAGAATGGAGGTTTACTAGAATGCACTTTAGTGAGTGTTCTGAGCAGCCAGAGATGCTAGATTAAGATGTTGAAAATTGTATTCCCCTTGCTCTTGGAATTTGTCCTTAAAAGTTTGATTCTATCTGTATCTTAAACCTCACCGTTTTACTTTGGGTTATTGAGTTCAGTCTGTAACTTACATTTTGGATATAACTGCTTTGTCTTCCTGGTTGTAACTCTTGCCTCTTTGGGGAATGATTTGGCCACCCTTCCTTATGACACAGCAGTCTCAGACTACTCTGTGTAACTCCTATCTTAGATTGGGTTCCCTGGGAACATACTTAAAGATGAAAAGTTGGGTGCAGAAAGCTCATTGGGGAGTGCTCTCCGGAGATAACCTGTATGGAGGCAAGGAAGGCAGGATTGGGCAGAGAGGAGCTGATGTGCAGTGAGGTTGCAACTGAGGCCTCAGCCAATCCTACAGGGGCTCTAGAGGTGGGATGGCCCTTCAGAGTTCCCAGTTGAGGCCAAGGAGCCCGATGTTTGTATCCCATTGTTTGCCAGTCGTTGATTGTGGGCTGCTTCCTGGGAGTGGGCATTACGTTGGGTGAGGTCGTTCCCTGAGGCTGAGGTAATGTTCCAGTGAGGGATGCTGTTAGGAGCCTTCCTTAGCTGACATTCCCAGCAGTTGAGGGATGAGTTTGTTGGCCCTGGAAAGCAGCCCTGGGTGGAGCATCACTTAGTGCCCATCCAGCTGGCCCCAGGTCCTTTACAGTACAATAGTGTGGGTATGAGATGGGGGATGAAGAAAGAGAAGGAGAGCCAAACGGGGAAGGTAGGAGAAGACTGAAGTCTTATTTTTACATCCTTCATAGTTTTTCCCAGGTACACCCACAAGAGGCAAGGCCATAAACATCACAGAGAATCAAGGCTGGTGTAACAAATGTGGAAATCACTGCCATGGGCTATGCAAGAAGGGCAGGAAGCTTGTATACTCTATACCACTCTCTCTATCCTTAGTTGCACATGTACACATCATATTTAAATATCTTTGGGGTCATCATTCCATTTGGCAGCACTACTGTGGAATTGCAAAGAAATTGATCTGCATATCACATGGATGCTAATAATGAGGAGAATGAGCTTTTGGAAATTATCAAAGAGTTAAGGGACTAATTGTGACAAAACTACTGTCTCCTCTAGAGAAATTACCCTTACAGAAGAAAGAGCAGTGCATTCTTCCATTAGGAGTATTTTTTAAAAGATAAGAGCTTGGTTACATATTAAATTTAAGGTGATATAGGAAAATTTAAAAGGCTAAAACATGGCAGCTCGGTTCTAAAATGTGGATTATTGGGACACCTGATAAAAAAGTAACGTCTGGGCTGTGCCAGGTTTGTAAAATTAATATCTACTGACTTGCTTGAAACATGCTCTTGTGAGTGATCACGTCTCCAGCAAGTTATTTGACTTTTTCTTAGCACCAAAAATGTGCATCTTTCACCATAGGGATCTAAAGATCTCCTTTTAGGGTCAATTATTTGAGTTACTTCCCCAAGATTCCAGAAAATTATCGATTCCCTGACCACCATGAGGCAACTTTTGATATTTCCAATGCCAGAAGCAAAAGTCACAAAAGACTCCTCCCTTTCATTCACTGGGAAATTATCTAAATGACGACAATTCTCTTATTCCCTGGGAGAGAACGAAGAAATAGTGAATATCTGTTAGAAAGAAACTTCAGATATATCTCTCTTTGTTAAAGTGTGAATTTCATTCTAAATATGCTCATCTCGTAAGCTGTAAGTTATTGCTAGAAAAAAATAAACAGAACCTGGCCATTCCCAAGTTTGTGAGATCATGTAGTCTTTCCTAATGAAAAATTCCCTGCTCAACAACCAATTTGCCACTAATGATAATAAGGTCACCCAAGTGCACGGCTGTTGGGTTTCTGTGGTGTACACAACGACTGATGAAAATTACCCAACGAAACCGTGGAAGTGGGCTATCATACTGGTTGGAGGACTGTGCATAGAATGAAGCCTTAGGCATTGATAGGAGCCGGTTAGTCAGCCTGCCATTAATTAGCAAGGGAAACCTCTCTTCTTTTAAATAATTTATATCTGCATCTAAAGTAGGTAATAGGAGGAGTATAATAATAAGGAAGCATTACTGCTCACCAGGAGGCCTTCTCCAAACACACTTTACCAGCGCAAGAAGTACCTGGGTTTGATCACCTTATGACAAAACTCAGCCTAAACAATTGACTCTTCTGATGAGATTATTGAATAAGCGACTGAAACTAGTTAGTCTACTAATCTAGGTATAAGGAGAATGTGGTGCTTTTATGTCTTTGTTGGGCAAACTGCATCAGAAATTTTTTGTTGTTTATTTTATACTTTTCTAGAGAAAAGAAAGATACCTTTGACTTAGATCCTAGACCATTCCTTTTGTGCGTTTGGCTTAAATACCTTGCAAAGCCATTGAAATAAGTGCCATTTTATTAAATGGGAAAAATGTAGATTGATTACATTCATATAAATAATAAATTTTCCAAACATATGAAATATTTCTTAAAAAAATATTTCTTGAGCTGCATTAATGCACATCTGCATTTCTCTTTAACATGAAATAGCTGTTGTATTTTTCATTTTATGGCATTTTAAAGAGAAGGAAACGATTGGAAACAAACATGAATCGCAAGTCCCCACTACGTTTCATTAAAGACAATATCACATTAATTCCCATTGCTCCTGAGCCTGATGGAGAATGGAAACTTCCTTCGTTTTTAAAACCCTGAAAGTTAACATAGAAACTTTTTAATGTAAGCTTTTTGGGGGGCTGTGTTGGGTGTTTGTTGCTGTGTGCAGGCTTTCTCTAGTTGCGGCGAGCAGGGGCTACTCTTCGTTGTGGTGCACTGGCTTCTCATTGCAGTGGCTTCTCTTGTTGTGGAGCACAAGCTCTAGGCGCGTGGACTTCAGTAGCTGTGGCACGTGGTCTCAGTAGCTGTGGCTCACGGGCTGTAGAACACAGGCTCAGTAGTTGTGGCGCACGGGCTTAGCTGCTCTGCGGCATGTGGGATCTTCCCAGAGCAGGGCTCGAACCTGTGTCCCCTGCATTGGCAGGCGGATTCTTAACCACTGTGCTACCAGGGAAGTCCTGATGTAAGCATTTAAATTATCAACTTCAAATGAGAAAGTGAGTTGGCTCTGATATGCATCAGCTTAACTGCATTTAGGAACTGGAAAGGTATAGAATTTACTTACATAAATCAAAACAGCACAGTGAAGGGTAGCCATGTAAGTCTCCATTTCTCACCTGGCATTCTCATTTGGATGGAAGAATTGATTTTCTTAGCAATGGAATAAGCTGCTCTCCTTTTGCTGACATGGTTTCTTTACAGTTATGCAAACGAAATTTCAGTCATCTTCCTTATCATGGCCTTGGGAAATAAAAAGTCTGGCTCGTTAAATATGGCCAGTGTTTTTCATTATAGTTTGATAACCTACATTCTACATGTATAACAATAACTGAAACTAGATTTTTTTTTTCTGACATACCTGAGCTGAAAATCAAATTAATTTTCCGTCACCATGGACTTGCGACTTCATATTTTCAATAGGATTCTGAGTTCATACTCTAAGACACTTTTGTCCTCCTTTTTGCCCCCTGTCTCTCATGATTCTATACTTTGGCACTATGGCTTAGTGGGGGAAAAAAACACAACTTTGTATTTTAGAGTCAAATATATGTAGGGCAGAATTGTGACTCTGCTTCTGATCTGCTCTGTGAACTTTGGCAAGTTAAATGAACACTGAGCTTTAGAATGTCTGTTTGTTAAATGAGAAAAATAATTGTTGCCTTTAAGACTGTTATAAGCGTTAAAGGAGATAATATAAGTAAAAATATTCACCATGGGGCCTAGGACCCAGTAGGAGCTCACAGATAGTGACCTTCTCTTTCCCACTGTTTTCCCCCCTCCCTCCTCTCACTCCTTAGCTCAAAGGGACAGTGGCTGGGCAGTTGTCAAGGACCCTCTCAGCTTCAGGCTAAGAATATCTCCCACAAGTTTGTAAAGTGTCATGAGAAAAATTCCTTCAGAGAACACAAGTCACTGCAACTGTCTACATGACATCATCCCCATTTGTGTAGATTTCAACCCCAGGCTCAGCATGATATATCATTTTCTTGAAGGGGAATCACAAAGGCATACTGGAGGCAGGGAGAATCCTAAAGTTCTCTAGTGATATTTGAGAGTAGGGCACAGTCCCAGGCTTAGGGAAGAGTTTCTCAGTCCCTTTCAGGGCTCCCAGGAATGGGACCTGGAAAGCTCTTTGACTGGAAACCAAATAAGACAGCAGAAATCTACCAGACTAGGGTGTGGCCATGGTCAAAACCAGAGTACGCAGAGTTAACAGAATCAAGAATATATGCCAGAATTCAATGGCTGGTAATATAATATTTATTCTTACAAGGAATTCTGCAGTACAGGGAGAACTCCCCATTTAACCACCTTGATTCTTACAACTCTTAGGCAGTGAGTATTATTTGCCGAGTTTTATAAATAGGGAAAGAGAAACTCATTGAGACAAAAGCAGTACCCAAATCTCAGTCTTTCTGTACTAGGAGGTGGTGATGTGTAGAACTGCACGTGTGGATTCTAGAATCAGACATGCTGGCTCAGATCCAAGTCCTGGCACTTCCTTGTTCAGTGTCCTTGGACGTGTTATTTAACTTGCCTGAATTTCAATTTCCTCGTGTGAAAAATAGGAATAATTTTATAGGGCTGCTGTGAAGATTCAATAAGTTGTTCAAGCCAAAACCTAGGAATCTTTCTTTTCTCTCAAACTCCTCATTCTTCCTCCTTTTCATCAAACTCCAAACCTCCTCCTCTTTCAGCCTTTCTCATTTCAACGTAGGGTACCCTATCCACCTGTTAGTTCAGGTCAATAACTTGGATGTGATCCTTGATTCCTCTCTTTTCCCCATCATCCTCCCAACCTTCCCAACCCCAGTCCAGTCCACAAATCTCTCAGCTCTGCCTCCCAGATCTGTCTTCATGAATCTGCCCACTAGTCTCCACTTATGCTGTCAGACACCACAGTCTCTAACTGGGCAACCGCAGCAGCCCCGGCTTCTACACATACCCCTTACAGTCTTTTCCCTACATTACAGCCAAAGTGAGCTTTTAGAAATGTAAATCATATGTGACTCTAGTGCTTGAAATCTTCCAGTGGCTTCTTGCTGCTCTGAGACTAGAATCCAAACACACTCCATGCATGGCCTGCTTATTAGTCCAAACATATCTCATACGCTCTTGTTTCCCTGCCACACTGTTCATCTCAGGGCTTTTGAACAGGCTGATTCTTCTGGTTGGAATGTTTTCTCTCATCCTTTAGATTTTAGAATCTGAAGCAAAGTTCAACATATAACCTCAGAGAGGCCTTGAGCTCTCTATCTTAATTAGATCCCTATCCTAGACACTCTTTATCATATTATTGCCCTCTACCTTTTTTTTTTAACATCTTTATTGGAGTATAATTGCTTTACAATGGTGTGTTAGTTTCTGCTTTATAACAAAGTGAATCTGCTATACATATACATATATCCCCATATCTCTTCCCTCTGTGTCTCCCTCCCACCCTCCCTATCCCACCCCTCTAGGTGGTCACAGAGCACCGAGCTGATCTCCCTGTGCTATGCGGCTGCTTCCCACTAGCTATCTATTTTACATTTGGTAGTCTATATAAGTCCATACCACTCTCTCACTTCATCCCAGCTTACCCTTCCCCCTCCCTGTGTCCTCAAGTCCATTCTCTATGTCTGCGTCTTTATTTCCATACTGCATCTAGGTTCTTCAGAACCTTTTTTTTTTTTTTTTTTAGATTCCATATATATGTGTTAGATACGGTATTTGTTTTTCTCTTTCTGACTTACTTCACTCTGTATGACAGTCTCTGGGTCCATTCACCTCACTACAAATAACTCAATTTCGCTTCTTTTTATGGCTGAGTAATATTTCATTGTATATATGTGCCACATCTTCTTTATCCATTCATCTGTCGGCGGACGCTTAGGTTGTTTCCAGGTCCTGGCTATTGTAAATAGAGCTGCAATGAACATTGTGCTACATGACTCTTTTTGAATTATGGTTTCCTCAGGGTGTATGCCAGTAGTGGGATTGCTGGGTCATATGGTAGTTCTATTTTTAGTTTTTTAAGGAACCTCCATACTGTTCTCCATAGTGGCTGTATCAATTTACATTCCCACCAACAGTGCAAGAGGGTTCCCTTTTCTCCACACCCTCTCCAGCATTTATTGTTTGTAGATGTTTTTGATGATGGCCATTCTGACTGGTGTGAGGTGATACCTCATTGTAGTTTTGATTTGCATTTCTCTAATGATTAGTGATGTTGAGCATCCTTTCATGTGTTTGTTGGCAATCTG
This sequence comes from Leucopleurus acutus, assembly GCF_964270905.1. NCBI lineage: Eukaryota > Metazoa > Chordata > Mammalia > Artiodactyla > Delphinidae > Leucopleurus > Leucopleurus acutus. Next base: position 30,788,652 of record NC_139153.1, on the reverse strand, counting down.
TATATCTTCTTTGGAGAAATGTCTGTTTAGGTCTTCTGCCCATTTTTGGATTGGGTTGTTTGTTTTTTTTGATATTGAGCTGCATGAGCTGCTTGTAAATTTTGGAGATTAATCATTTGTCAGTTGCTTCATTTGCAAATATTTTCTCCCCTTCTGAGGGTTGTCTTTGGTCTTGTTTATATTTTCCTGCCCTTTACCTTTTTTGTTTCCATTTATAGCACTTAACATTATCCTATTTCTTTGGTGTTAATTTGATGGTTTATTGTTATTTGTCTCTGTCCACTAGTATGTAAGTCCAAGGGATCAGGGACTTGTCTTGATAATCACTGAATAGTACTGGGGCAGAGAAGACACTCAATAGATATTTGTTGAATGAATGTAAACAGCAGAGCACATGCAGTAAATACTCAATAAATGCTATATTTTGCTTCCTCTACTAAAAGCAAAGGCTGAAAGTAGTTCAAAATCAAGTAGAAAATAATGATGTGTCTGGAACACAGTAATGGAAAGAAGACACAATTTGGAGTCAGACCAGCCAGGGTTCCAACTCTTCTTCCCTAAGCCTCAGTTTCTTTGTTTGTCAAATGGGAATAATGACGTCAGAATGAAATGAAATGACTTACAAAGTGCTTAGTACCAAGACTGCTCTAAACCCCAAATAAGTGATCTTTTCTGTTATCAAGACTGTGCCAATCTGGTGCAATGGATTTTTGTTGATTCACAAATACTTTTTGTGTTTCCTTTCTCCTTTCAGAATTGAGCTTGCTGAATTTGAGAGTCAGGCTTGTTTTGGTTAAGAATTTGCAGGGTAGGGACAAATGCAAGACAAAGGAACAGTTGGTCCTGTGGTTTTCTTCCATAACTTTTCAGTGATCTGCATAATTTATGGTTCGTTAATCTTGATTGACCAGAGACTCTGGAACTAAGAATCAGCTTAATTTTATTTAATTGATGCTGTATTGATATATTGGGAAAAAGTAGTCAATTTTCACAAATAAACCTCAACTGAATCAGATTGGCTGCCTTTCAATTATATAAAATATTAATTATTGCGGGAAAAATGATTTGACTGAAAAATATGGTTGATTGCATGCTCATTTATAAAAATAGTGCAAAGTACAGCAAGTTTATATGATGTATTCCAGGTCATCCTGTATGTGCAAGGAAGTAAAAGGGTGTAAACCCATGGACTCATGATGGAGTGATAGACCAGAAGACAAGTGTCCTCAGTATTACCTTTCTCAGGCAGGAAGCTTCTCATTCCTGGGCTGACGGCCATTGGTTCCTGCTCTTTGTTTTTGCTCTATTTTCGGCAAATAGTAAAACGATGACTGATTAGTTATCTTGAAACTAGTATCCTTTGAGTGTTGATCAGCCAAATCCATGGAAATTCCATATTGTTGGATAGAAGGGACTAAAGACCCACAAAGATAAAAACTCTAAATTATATCACGTGCATTCTTTTGAAAAGTAGTATTTCTATTAGGAAACAGTGTTCCTATCTTTCTTATTCAGTTCCCTCTACTTGGAGCGCCATTTCCTGGTTCACCTCTGAATGTCTGAACGCTGCCCATTTCCTAAACCCCTGACTTTTCTCCATGAAAATTTTCTCTAAACCTGTGTTGCCCAATATGGTAGCCACTAAGTATATGTGACTATTTAATTAAAATTAATTAAAGTTAAATTTAAAAACTCTTAGTCAACTGGCCACATTTCAAGTGCTTGATAGCTACATTTGGCTAGTAGCTACTCTTTTGGACAATGCAGATACAGAACATATCCAACATTTCAGAAAATTCTATTGGATAGTGCTATCTCAAGCACTCTAGGTGAATATACTCTCAACTTTCTCTGTCTTCTCATAGAACCCTTTTTGTTCCTTTATGGAACAAGTCATTTTCTACCTTGATTGGTTATATCAGAGTGATTGTTTTCCAATGATATTATGTAGAGCTAGAATCTCTGACTCTGGACTTCTACTTCAACAAGAAGAGCTACGTTTTTGTCTGTTTTACCTGGTGGAGTTCTATGTGAGATTACTTTTGCTAAAGGTTTGAAAACCTCTGGCCTCTTTACATCTGTTATATTTTCTGCTCAGACCATTTGAGGGCAGGATTTACTTCCGATTCATTTTTTTAACTCCTCACTACCTGGTCCAGGGAGTTGCTGGAGTAGACACTCAAACATTTCTGGTTGGTTGAATGAAGGAGTTAAGTTCTAGAGTCTATGACCTAATGCAGCTCTATTTCACAGACACTACAATACAGTTACCGCAGTCAGATCCCTGGCCAATCTGGGATTGGATGCTTTCCCTAACTTCCCCATCACTGTCAGCGTTAGGATACATAAACTCATGGCATTTTCTGCTCCATAAATTACTTTCTCTTCTCTCTCTCTAACAATTATTTGGGTTTTGATTTACAGTTTGGTTTACCTTTTCTGATCTGTTTACACCTCTTAACAACCTTCCATTCATCCAGTTCTCTCTCCAGGGAGTTTATCCAGATTGGCCTATTAGCACTTCTTTCTTAGCAAACAGATAAATATATCACTCTACTCAAGTATGGAGGACACCTTGTAGTGAGGAGATAAACCAGGAATTCCCTATAGATTTTCTTTACCTACAGTGAATGCATTACTTGAGGCAATTACATCAATAATAATAATAATGCACACACATTTACATATTTCACGTTTATATCTCCGCTGGGAGTTTTGATTTCTCCTTAGAGTCAAGGACTGTGGGATCACATGAGATTTCTCAACTTACTTGGATGTTAGACAGGCTATGTTGTTTAACAGTTGTAATATATGATGAATATGAGTAAAAAGTGGGTTTAACCAAAATGTACATGATACCTGTTTTTACATCTCCCCCATAAGATCATTAGAATTATATAATATTATCATATATTCTAAAAGAGAATTTATCATCTTTCCACATTCCAGATAGTTCTGACCTCCTTGCTAATTAGTTGTTCAAATAAATTGGGTGGCCATTCTAAGAAATCACCATTGATATATTAAAGTGTTAGTTTATTCTAAGGAATGAGTATCACATTTCACTCCTTAGCTCTTTTATGTAGAGATGCTTGCTATGTCTCAATGAATTAATGGTTTTCCTGAAACACTAAATTGTCTTGTTCAACTGAGGGACAATAATCAAGTTGGCTTTTGATGCACTATTAATTTGTAGCTGTGCAGGTGATGGTCTCCGCATCAATCTATGATGTATTTTTATCAAGACTAATTCCAATGTAATATTTCAATTTAGTTTTCACTAAAGCATTCAATTTGCATTTAAAAAGCAGTCAATATAGGTTAATAAAATGGTGTCAACTGATCACTAATGAGTTGTTCTTCTTGTATAACACTGCCCTTCTCACCATGAATTGTCTTGAACTAACATCTCACTACCCTGGCTACCAGCCAAAAAGACATGTGAGTGCCTACTATTGCCCTACACCCAGGGATGCTAAATATGGATACAATGAATTGCTGCTGCAATAACAAAAGACCATAAATGTAGTAGTTTAAAACAACACCAATTTATTATCTCAGTTTTAATGGGTCAGAAATCTAGCACAGCATGACTCAGTTGGTTCTCTGCTTAGGTTCTCAAAAGGACAAAATCTAAGTTTCTGTAGGACAAAGTGGCTTTCTAAAAACTCTGGGGGAAAAGATCCACTTCCAAGCTCATTGAGACTATTGGCAGAATTTAATTCCTTGTGGTAGTAAGTCCCAGTTTCCTTGCTAGCTGTCAGCTGAGAGCCTCTCTCACCTCCTAAGACTGCCTGCAACCCTCATCTCATTGCCCTTTCCATCTTGAATCTCTCTGCCTTCTCCTTTTACTGCATCTTCCTGACTCCAACCAAGAAATTTCTGTTTTAAAGGGCTTGTGTGATTAGAATAGATTGAGTTTTCCCAAATAATTCAGGATAATCTCCCTATTTTAAGGTCCAGAGCCTTAATTACATTTACAATTTTTTTTTCTTTTTGGCTGCTGTCTAACATAATATATATTCATAGGTTCCAGGGATTAGGGCATGGGCACATTTGGGGGGGCTATTATGCTTACCACAGTGAGAGCGTATAATAGAAATAGAGGGGCTCTTCACAGTACTGGTGGGGAATCAGGTATGTGAAGGGGGATGGAACTGGAAATAGAGCTAGGGATAGCAAAATTAATCACTCCCTGCCACATGTTCCCATAACACTTTGGTGATCCCACTAGGTGTAAATTCCAATATACTGAGTCGTTTTCCCATCTCTTCCTTGAGACCAGGGACCTGGCTTTATTCAGTTTTGCACCCTAGGGCTAGCACACTGCTTTCTCTCCCAGTAGGTAATTGATACACGTTTTTGAAGTTGAGTTGAAGGAACATGATGGCAATTGATGATAGCAAAGTAACGTTTCTTAAGCCAAGGAGTGTACATCTGAATGAGGATTGTCAGACAGAGGTGGTGGGGAGGTAATTTTAGGAGGGGTATTGTTGGTCAGACTGGAATCACACCATGGATTAGACCCCATCTTCCTCTCTCAGGCTTGCTGCTTCCTACCCTCCTAGACCCTGCACCACCTTGAAACCTTCTGATTTTGGAGTCATTGCTTTATCAACTTTTGGTATCTTAGGACAGTTCATTGTTTTCTAGGCTTCTCAGTAGTCCATAGCCCTTCCATACTGTAAAGGGTTCCTCATCTCTTCAATAAATGTAGCTTGATTTCATCTTACCATCTAAGAGCTGTTCATTTAACGTATTGGGTTCAACAGGATTAGCATCTGACTAGGTCATTACTTGGGGTTAAATAGGGAGGCAATGCTTTGGAAGTCAACTGTTCTGGATTGTGGTTGGTCTACTTCACATGACCTCTCTGAGGCTCAGTATTCTCATCCACAAAATGGGGATCTGACACCTCATAGATCGTCATGCAGATTAAATGGGAGCATGAAGGTAAGTGCTTGGTCCTTAATTATTAATTCAATTAATTAATGGTAAATGAGTGTTAGTCCTCAACACTTCCTTATAATAATTTTAGCCCAATTTATACATGTACCTGAAGTGTGAACAAATAGAAACACAATAGCAATTGAGACCCTAGTGATAGGACACTTCCTCCTCTCTACCCCGACTAGTCTCTTCTTTTTCCTACTATTCTCCCTCATTGGATGCTTGCCTCTGTCTCCATCCTGGAAAAGCATGGAACAGACTCAGTGTCAGTGTCTGATAATCTGAGGGAGTCCCCACTCCAGCCTTCAGTGATCTCCCTTCTCTCAAGCTGTTGTCTTAATTTTCATTCAGCAACTCATGTGCTAGTTGGGGACACCTCTTCTCTTGTTATTCAGCTTTTCATGTGTTTATATCTTATCTCTTAAACTATTTTATGAGCTTCTAGTCACTTGTTCAAACATGTAGTTTGAGCACCTACCATGTGTTAGGCAGTGGAGAGGTAGTGGGATCTGGATAGACACAGTCTCGTTCCTCTTCCTTAGCAGCCTGTGTGGAAGGTGGGCAGTTAAACAATCAACTGTGGTCAGTGTGACATGTTGTTACAGGGGACAGAAAGGGGGTCATAGGAGCCCAGGTATCTTTATGCAGTCCATAGTGCCTCAGACTAAGTAGGTGCTCAGTAAATATTAATAGATTGAAAATGTTTACGATTTTACCTTGTTGGGAACTCAGTATAGTTGAAAATGGTATTAAAGGCTGTTGTCTCTCAACTTGAGGTCAGGCTTCATCAGAGATTTCCCAGCAGGTCATGAAACAGATGGACATCTCCTTGCTCTCCAGTCAGCACCCACGGCACTGCCCTTGCTAGGCCTAGTCCATGGCTGACTACCCACAATCTCTTTGCTGCCCTATTAAAGCTTAATTAATGGCTCAGAGATTAATTGATGCTGAGGCTTGAGAATATATCCATGTACTGAGGGAGCCTCTTTATTTTTGTTGCCCAGTTCTTCCTGTTTTCACTTTTGTCTTCTTTGCTAATGTTGATTTTAAAGAGATAGGCCTTATTTCTCAAGCAGAAATGTATTTCAGGAACCAGTGGAACAAAGGCAAACTATTTTTGCTCTTCCTTTTCAATTGTGCTGAAATTCTGCTTATTTTGTGAAGGATGGAGGGAGAGGTTGTGGGTCCTCTCAGAGGACCCACAGATGGACAAGTTTATGGGCCATGATACCCACGATAACAGGTCTTTTATTTATGATGCTTATTCCATATGCATGCAGTTCTCAGAGACACCCTTCACTCTACTCATTCCTTCCCCTTGAAATCCCAGAATGTTTCCCACACACATCCAAGGACAGCGTGCCTTCTAACTCCCCTCAGACCACTGAGTGTTCTCCATGAACAGTTGACGAGAGTGCAGGAGAAGAGGAGAATTATGTTACTATGATCTTTTCCTCCTGACAACCTTCCTTATATGTGATGAAATATAAATAGTATAAACCGTGATTCACCATTACCCCTGGAAGAGAAATGGCACTGAGATTCATAAATTAATGTTAAATTTATTTTCCACAGTGATTGCAGGATTAGGGAGAGCTCACTCACCTGTAGTTGGCAATGACAAATGATCACTGAAGAATTGCGTTATTCAGTTTTCAGTGACAATATTAAGAAAAATCTTAAAAATACTCCGTGGAATCATGAATGTAACATTTGGTGAAGTGACTTTCCCCCCAATGCCTTTAAAAAATCACATGGCCCCATAATTACCTGAACTTCTTGACATACTAATTAACTCTGATTTAAAACAGCCATTACTTTTAGAGTTAAGCTTAGTGAACGTTGTCTAATATTATTATGCGACCATTAATATGACTATTGAAAAATGAGATAAGAAAAAGAAGGCAGTAATTAAGATGAGTAATTTTCTAACAAAGATGAGCTAAAGCAGGTTGATGACTCTTCAGCATGTGATAGTGTACATTATTGGTATAATTTATCTTTCAAACTAAATGACTGTATGTATCCCCAAGCCCTCTATGTTAGATTTTTGTTCTTATAGCTATTGGCAAATGCTGCGATAGACTTCAGAATGAGTCCTAGGAAGTTATCACTCTGCAAGTTCAGGAATTTTGACCTCTGCATGTTTTATGAACATAACTAGATCTAGGTGCTTTCCTAGTAATTAAAAAAGGGGAAATTCAGAGTGCATTTAACGGGGAAAATAGAATTTTTTTGCAAAATGCAGCAGAATCCAAGGCAAAATGTTCTTTCTCGTTCTTGAAAAGAATGAGCAACAAGCTACCAGCATTGTCGGGATCACAGTATTGGAAATCAGTGAAATCATGAATGTTTGCCATGACTGAAATCAACATTCCGCGTTCACTCACTGAAGAGTGTATTTCTTATGATTAGGACATCCAATGTAAAAGCAGAAATTAAATAAATAATCTGAATATTTTATCTAAGTGATCCCACCATGTGGATGTAAAATCATACATTCAATAAATTTGTTCATGCATTAGATAAGAGCTTATTAGGCATGTGTTAGACATCATTCTAAGTGTTAGAGATTCACTAAGGAATAGACAGATAAACCTCTTGAATTCAAGGATCATAAATTCTAATGGCAGGAATCAGAAAATAAATCAATTAACATAAATAAAATATCAGATTGTGGTAAGTGCTATGAAGCAAAAAGGAATGATGACAGAGTGAGTGGAAGACTGCTTTAAATAGAGATGCCAGGGAAAGCAAGTCTGAGGAAGTGGTACTTAAGCTAAGATCTAAATAATATGAATGTGCAGGTTACAGGGGAAGAACACCCCCGGGAGAGGGGACACAGTGTAAAGTCCCAGAGAGGTTGAAGCCCTCTCTGGCTTGAAGTGAGGGTGCGGGTAGTGATATAAGCTGAGATCTCAGAGGTAGCAGAGGCATGTGATGTATGGCTCTCCTGGTGGTGATAAGTATTTAGTCCAAGTGCAGTGGGAAGCTCTTAGTGGGTCTTAATCAGAAAATGGCATGATCTGGCATGTATTATTAAAGACTGTTGTTTGCTGGGGAAGAACTAGTTAGGAGGCTATGTGACAGCCTGGACTGAAGAAGTGTGTTGGAATGGGGAGAGAGAAAGAAGTAGGTGGATTCAGGGCATGCTTTAGAAATAGAGTTAATAACTCTTGCTGATGAAGTGGATGTTGGGTGAGAGAGGTCAAGGATGATCTTTAGGTTTTTGGCTTAAGCAACAAGGTAGATTGTGTCGTGCCTCTTCCTGAGATGGGGGAAGGCTGGGAGAAGAGCAGATCTTTTGAGGGGGAGGTAGTGGGAAAGAAGATAGCAGGTGGGAATAAAATATTCTGTTTTAGACATGTTAAATTCCAAATGCTTATTAGATATCTAATCATCTGTGCAGTTTTTTAAAGTACAGGTTCTCACACCTACCTATATCACTTAGAAATATATTGGTTTCAGGTAAGAAAATAACCAAAAGGAAATGGCTTAAACAAATAGGGGCTGACTTTCTTCACGTAAAAGCATGTACAGAGACATGGGGCACAGAGGTGGTCATGCTATGCTATTATGCTATGATATGCTATTCTTAGCTTTTTGGTCATTGCCTTTGGTTACAAGATAGTGGCTGTAACTCTAGACATCCATGTCCACATTTAAGTCAGGAAGAAGTGGGAAGAGGAGTGCCAGAAATATTACATATATATATATATATATATATATATATATATACACACACACACACACACACACATATGCACACACACACATAAAATTTTATATATATATATATATATATATATATATATATATATATATATATATATATATGATCAGGAAAGCAAGTTTTCTTGGAAGCTCTCATCAGAGACTTACACTTATTCTCATTGACCAGATCTGTGTCACATGGCAGCCCTCAGCTGCAAGGGAACCTGGAAAAGAGAGTATTTAGCTGGACCCATTGATGCCCTGTACAAAACTGGGGCTGTGTTAGCAAGAGGGAAGGGGTACTTAACATTAGATAGGCAATCAACAGTGTCTGTCACTGTAGGATATTCAAATTTAGAATGTCTGGGGGCAGGAGAAGGTGGGAAAGCTGATGGTACGACACATTCTAATGCAAGCTGGGCTATATAAAAGCTGGTGTAGACAGCAAGCTTAAGAATGGACTGAGCAGGCCTTCCTGTTACTGCTCAATTCTTCTAAAATACCTTCTATACCATCATTTACCTCATGGGAGATTAATGGGAGCAACGGATGTCGGCCACTCTGTTTTCTGAGGCTGCCCTTTATGCACTCTTGAGCAACTAGAGTGGAGGGCAGGCCTAGTTATCTTGAGCTTGGGTGTAATACATTGTGTCACTCCCACCCCCATTATGGAAATTATCATGAATTATTAGCAGGAATGTCTTTTATTTTTATTTGTTTATTTTTTTTGGCTGTGCTGGGCCTTTGTTGCTGCGCGCAGGCTTTCTCTAGTTGCGGTGATCAGGGGCTACTCTTCATTGCAGTGTGTGGGCTTCTCATTGTGGTGGCTTCTCTTGTTGTGGAACACAGGCTCTAGGCACGTGGGCTTCAGTAGTTGTGGCTCGTGGGCTCAGTAGTTGTGGCTTGCTGGCTCTAGAGCGCAGGCTCAAGAGTTGTGGTGCATGGGCTTAGTTGTTCCGTGGCATGTGGGATCTTCCCGACTCAGGGCTTGAACCTGTGTCCCCTGCATTGGCAGGCATATTCTTAACCACTGCACCACTAGGGAAGCCCCAACAGGAACATCTTTGACATGATGCATTGTTTATATTGTCACTGCCAAGAATGGGACAGTGATTGATGGATGCCCCTTGGATGGAATACAGCAAAGTGCAATGTAGAAGCTCAGAAATTTAGAAAAGAAGCACAGAGTACCAAATACCTTGGTGTCTCTTTCTCTCTCTCTTTCTTTAAACACACACGCACACTTATATATATATGTGTGTGTGTGTATATATATATATATATATATATACATGCTCTAAAAGGTGAAAAATACTCATTTACCAAGTTGGAAGCCAAATATAAATTTTTTCCTTAAATTCTAGGAAATAAGACATTTTAGGCTTCCTCTTTTTTTTTTAACATCTTTATTGGCATATAATTGCTTTACAGTGTTGTGTTAGTTTCTGCTGTATAACAAAGTGAATCTGCTATATATATACATATATCCTCATATCCCCTCCCTCTTGTGTCTCCCTCCCACCCTCCCTATCCCTCCCCTCCAGGTGGACACAAAGCACCAAGCTGATCTCCTTGTGCTATGCAGCTGCTTCCCACTAGCTATTTTACATTTGGTAGTCTATATATGTCAATGCTACTCTCTCCCTTTGTCTCAGCTTCCCCTTCCCCCTCCCCATGTCCTCAAGTCCATTCTCTACATCTGCGTCTTTACTCCCTACGTTCATCAGAACCTTTTTTTTTTTCAATTCCATATATATGTGTTAGCATATGGTATTTGTTTTTCTTTTTCTGACTTACTTCACTTAGCCAGGACATGGAAGCAACCTAAGTGTCCATCAACAGATGAATGGATAAAGAAGATGTGGCACATATATACAATGGAATATTACTCAGCCACAAAAAAATGAAATTGAGTTTTATTTGTAGTGAGGTGGATGGAACTAGGCTTCCTCTTTGTTTTCATCTAATCCTTTAAACCTGATATTAAATGTAGGGCCTGCTCAGGACAAGGTTAATCTTTGGAGCTATCCATTTCTTTTATGTACGTTTCTACATGCTTTTAGGGCAATATTTTCTATGTGTCTAGGTCCTCCCTGAGTGTATGCTATGCCCTTGAACTTTCCCAACTAGCATCCTCACCCATCAGAACAGGAACTCTAGAAGTACATAGTCTAAAGTTGGTGCAGAGCCTGACTCATGCTATCAAGAACCTAGCCTCCTTCTAGACTCTAGTTCATCATCATTAACTTATTGGCCGTTGCTTCATGGTTGCTGCTACACAGAGCTACTACAGCTCCAAACATTCCATCCACATTCAAGACAAAAAGTAGAGCAAAGGTTGGTACCAACAGCAGCTGTTTCCTTTTCATTAGCAAAGAAAAAGCTTCCCTGTGAATCATAAATTCCCAAACTGTAAAGAAAGTTGGGGAAAAGAGGACTTGGTTTAGCAAAACTTGAGTTCTGGAAGCTAGAACAAAGGAGGGAAAAGATTGATGTCTCCACTTAGCTTGATGATGACTGTATTGATGACCATGAGTCATGGATGACAATTGCTTTCCACCACACAGATGACAAGTGAACCTTCCTGCACAGATGCATACCATGGTGGGAACACTGTCCTTGAAGGAAGTCTGATGAGGGATGTGGGTCCTTTCAAGTCAGACCTTGTAACTTCTGCTATGCATAAGATTGGAGCTGCCTCCATGACTTCATTTTCTGTGAACTTTGGCAGTAAATCAGTGGCCCCTATTCAGGGTCTTTGGGAGCATCTGTCAGACTGAGAAAGGCAGGAAAGATATCTCTGATCCCAGAGTCCATCTTTTTTCTAAAGGAGAATATAAGTCTCTGACACAGGGTATAATATTTGCTCTTAGCTGGAGGCAAGCAATTAACACTATTTTATCATAAAATGTTAAAAGAATGTTAAGGTAATCATCTGGCTTAAATAAAAATAAAAATTGCCACTATATTCAGAACAGCACTGGCATTCTTTCCTCATGGACTAATGGTTATTTATTCTTGTCCTTTCACCTCCTCACACTCATTTTAAAAACTGGTGTTATCTGTGTGAAAGCTGTATCTGGTTATTAAAATCATCATGGATCTTCTCTGGCTGTTTTTCCCCCATTAAAAAAATGTGGTATAGTTTATATACAGTGAAATTCTCAGATCTTAAGCATACCATTCAGTGTGTTTTACTGAATGCGTATCAAGGCACAGAACTTTTATAGACCACTCCAGAAAGTTCCCTTATGCCACTTTCTCATCATTTCTTCCTCCTTTGCCCCAGAAGAAGCAGCCACTCATCTGATTTCTATCACTAAAATGTTAGTCTTGCCTATTTTAGAATTTCATATAACTGAAGTCATTCAGAGTGTCCTTTTATTAGTTGGCTAGTTTATATCACTCAGGATATTTTTTGAGATTGATCCATGTTGTTTCATGGGTCTGTAGATTATTCCTTTGTATTGGTTACTAGTATTTGACTGTATGATTATACCACAATTTATGTACCCAGTATCCTGATGATAGACATCTGGCTTGTGTCCATATTTGGACTACTATAAATAAAGCTGCTATAAGCATTTGTGTAAAAAGCTTTTTGTAGACAGATATTTTGATTTCTCTTGGGTAAAAAACTAGAAATGGAATTTTTGTGTTATAAGGTACTGTATATTTAAATTTTTAGGAAATTGCTAAATGGTTTTTCCAAAGTTGTACCATTTTACACTCTTACTAACAAAGTGTGAGGGTTCTGTATACTCCATATCCTCTCTAATATTTCATATTATCAATCTTTTAAATTTATGGTGGGTGAGTTTTAGTATTTAATGATTTTAATTTGTGTTGCACTGATGACCAATAATATTTAGTATGTTTTTATGTGCTATTGGCTATTTATATATTTTCTTTTATAAAGTGTTTGTTCAATATTTTTGCCTAATTTTTTACTGAGTTGTTTGTCTTTTTGTTATTGAGTTGCAGGAGTTCTTTATATATTCTGGATACAAGTTCTTTGTCAAATATATACTTTGCGAATATTTTCTCTTAGCCTGTGGCTTACCTATTCATTTCCTTTACAGTGTTTTTGATAAGCAGAAACTTTTAACTTGAATGATTCCAAATGATCAAGTTTTTCTTTTATGTTTTATGCGTTTTATTTCTTCTCCAAGAAATGTTGTTCACCTCAAGGTCACAGAGATATTCTCCTATTTCTTCTAATGACTCTATCGTTTTTACTTTCATGTCTATCTTTTGTTCCACCTTGAATTGATTTTTCTGTCTATGGTGTGAGGTAGGGGTCCAGCTGTCTTTTCTTTACTCAGATGTGCAATATGAAAATACTTGGAAAATCTAGTAAGCTTTCAAAATCAGAGATAGTCTTAGTTTCTGCCCCACTCTTCTGTGGCTAGTGGGATAGAGAATGTATATAGTTTAGTGATTGTGATTTGGAATCACAATTCTGCCAGTTACTAACTATGTGATGGTTGCAAGTTAATAACCTCTCTTTATTTCTTCATCTATAAAATAGCAATAGTATCTGGTCATAAACTTCACATAAATTTTCTATCTATAAAGTAACAATAGTACCTACATTATGGGATTAATAGGAAGACGAAATGAATTTTTACATGTAAAGTACTTGAAAGAGTTCCTGACACTAACCACTTTATAATATTAGCTATAATATATAATAATGATATATATATATAATGAAAAAACTCAATTTCCCCCTTGATCTTTTTTCCTTATCTATTAATAATTCCTTTATTTTTTGCAGCTAAACTTTTTTTATTGAAGTATAGTTACTATACAATATTATATAAGTTACAGGTGTACAATATAGCGACTCACAATTTTTAAAGATTATACTCCATTTATAGTTATTATAAAATGTTGGCTATATTCCCCATGTTGTACAAGATATCCTTGTAGCTTATTTTATAGCTAATAGTTTGTATCTCTTAATATCTTACCCCTATAGTGCCCCCCTTTCCCTCTCCCCACTGGTAACCACTAGTGTGTTCTCTATGTCTGTGAGTCTGCTTCTTTTCTGTTATGTTCACTAGTTTGTTGTATTTTTAGATTCCACATGTAAGTGATATCATACAGTGTTTGTCTTTTTCTTGTGTGGCTTATTTCACTTAGCATAATGCCCTCCAAATCCATCCATGTTGCTGTGACAAAATTTTGCTCTGTCTTATGGCTGAGTAGTATTCCATTGAATAACCTACCATGTCCTCTTTTAAAAAAATTAATTAATTAATTTTTAAATTTTTGGCTGCTTTAGGTCTTCATTGCTGTGCATGGACTTTTCTCTAGTTACGGTGAGCAGGGGCTACTCTTCGTTGTGGTGTGCAGGCTTCTCATTGCAGTGGCTTCTGTTTGTTGCAGAGCACAGGTTCTAGGCCTGTGGGCTTCAGCAGCTGTGACTTGTGGGCTCTCGAGCACAGGCTCAGTAGTTGTGGTGCACGGGCTTAGTTGCTCTGTGGCCTGTGGGGTCTTCCCAGACCAAGGCTCAAACCCATGTCCTCTGCATTGGCAGGTGGATTCTTAACTGCTGTGCCACCAGGGAGGTCCCTACCATGTCCTCTTTATCCATTCATCTGTTGATGGACACTTAGTTTACTTCCATGTCTTGGTTACTATAAATAATGCTGCTATAAACATTGAGGTGCATATATGTTTTTGAATTAGTGTTTTTGTTCTTTTCAGATATATACCCAGGAGTAGAATTGCTGGGTCATATGTTAGTTCTAGTGTTAGTTTTTTGAGAAACCTACATACTGTTTTCCACAGTGGCTGCACCAATTTGCATTCCCACCAGTAGTGTACGAGGGTTCCCTTTTCTCCACATCCTCGCCAACTTTTGTTATTTGTGTTCTTTTTGATGATAGTCATTCTGACAGGTGTGAGGTGATATCTCATCGTGGTTTTGGTTTGCATTTCCCTGATAATTAGCACTGTTGAACATCTTTTCATGTGCCTGTTGGCCACCTGCATTTCCTCTTTGGAAAAATATCTATTCAGTTCTTCTGCCCATTTTTTAATTGAGTTGATGTTGAGTTGTATGAGCTGTTTGTATATGTTGGATATTAATCCCTTATCAGTCATATAATTTGTAAATATTTTCTCCGATTCAGTAGGTTTTCTTTTCATTTTTTCAGTGGTTTCCTTTGCTGTGCAAAAGCTTTTAAGTTTAATTAGGTCCCATTTGTTTATTTTTGCTTTTATTTCCTTTACTTTAGGAGATGGATCCAAAAAAATGTTGCTGTGATATGTCAAAGAGTGTTCCGCCTATGTTTTCCTCTAGGAGTTTTATAGTATTTCATTTTATACTTAGGCCTTTAATCCATTTTGAGTTTGTTTTTGTATATGGTGTTAGAGAATGTTCTAATTTCATTCTTTTACATGTAGATGTCCAGTTTTCCCAGCACCACTTATTGAAGAGACTGTCTTTTCTCCATTATATATTCTTGCCTCCTTTGTCATACGTTAATTGACCATAAGTGCGTGGTTTTATTTCTGAGCTCTCTATCCTGTTCCATTGATCTATGTGTCCGTTTTTGTACCAGTACCACACTGTTTTGATTACTGGAGCTTTGTAGTATAGTCTCAAGTCAGGGACCATGATTCCTCCAGCTCTGTTCTTCTTTCTCAAGATTGTTTTGGCTATTTGGGGTCTTTTGTTTTTCCATACAAATTTTAAAACTGTTTATTCTAGTTTCCTCTTGATCTTTTTTATTCCAGACTGGCCATCATTGAGTGCTTACTATGGGGGAACCTGTGTTAGGTACTAGTGATGGCACACTGAACAGGATAGATGTGGTCCCTGCTGTCATGAAGCTTTCAGTTTAATGTGGGAGAAAGGCATTAAGCAAATATCATGAAAAATGGTTTAAAGGAGATGTATAGCGTGTTAGGACAATCTAAAATGCAAAGACCCCATCTGCTTCTGGGGAGTCAGAGAAAGCCTTTTTGAGGACGTGAAATTTCAAATGGGCCAGAAATGAAGAGTATGGAACAGTCTAATGGGCTGTAATCTCATTAAGAACAGGAAATAAGTATGCATATTATTTCTCCCAACATCAAGCTGAGTGATATCCTAGAGAAGATTAAATGCTCTTTGAGAATCTGTAGTGTCATTTAAGGGGAGAGAGGTAAAAAGCAGTGCCTGACAATTAAGTGTTTCCTAAATGAATGATTGAATGAAAGAATGAAACAAATATATTTATTGGGCACTTAAAACACTAGGGAGAAAGGGAGCCAGGGGCAGGCAGGTTGGGTCTTTGCAGGTTCATTCAGGACCAGTGTCAGTACCCTCTCACTTCATCTTCACTGATAGGTGGGATATCGTGTCTGGAAGGGCCACCTGTGTCTGAAGTTCATCATCCAGTGTGGGAGAAAAAGCAGAAACAAATGGGGGAGTACTGTCAAAGACACCTAACAGATTATTCTCTAATGTTGCTTAGAGAAGGTGGCCCCTGAGCTGGATCTTGAAGTGTCCCAGGAGTTCCCTAGGTGAAAACAAGTGGAAAGAACAGAGGGAATGCTTGGCAGAAGTATGAGAGAACATGGCATATTGCCTCTCCAGTACCTCATCCTGAGTCTGGCATCTATGAATGCTAGCATCTCTGAATTTAGCTGGACTATTTTGAGGGGTAATTACATTTTTGGTCTGCACCACCTCTTGGGATAAAAAATTTCCATAAGGTTTACATTTATGGTGAAAGACACACTTCCTTTTACTTGTTCCAAATTTCTCTAAGTGCTTCCTAGTTTAACATTCCCTTTCTGTTGCTACATACTTTTCCTTCTTTAGCCTAAATTAAGGCTCAGGCTTCTTAGCGATCCACCTAAAATGTATCATATAGATATAGATATGTAAAATTAAAAAAAACTGGGATACATTTATTAAAGCAGAAAATGAAAATTAGCTTCCTTAAGAAGGAAATAGGAAGTATTTTTGCTTGAAATATTATATATTTAGTTTGTAAAATTTTATGCAAATTTTTATAAAGTTCAAAAACTAAAGGACAATTTTATTTCCTGTTTGGAAAATAATCAGTTGTTAAAAGAGTTAAGGCTTAAGAGAAGGGAACTGCTTTATATTTAAACATTTCAATAGATTTGTTTCAAAATGTGTCATTCCAGAAATAACGGTGAAAATCAAGATTACCATGAAGCTTACATGGGATTTTGAGTTAACCACCCTAACTAATTAAGCAAAATTATCCTAATTTATTTATTATGTTAATGATCTGAATTAATTTATAGTAATTTAACATGTATTACTAAAGATTTATTATGTTTCCTACTAAATGACTTAAGAGCTATAAATCCCATGGTTAAATGTAATTAGTGGAGACATATTTATTGAAAGGGATAATTACATCTGATAAAAGTTCTTCAGTTAGGCTTAATTAAAACAGATTATTCCCCCATAAATGAAAAATAAATATGGTAATTACTGGGTAGCTTTTCATAGCAAAAATGAGTATCTCAGCATTTAAATTTTCTAAAAGGGGTAGGAAAGAAAACTATTTTACTGATTACTTCCCAATAAAGTATGATTAATAATCCCTGGGAAACAGGCATTTTCCAGGAGTAAACATTTTGCTACTAAATTACTAAAGGAGAAACTCTGCTCAGGAAAATCTATCATTAACTCAGTTCTAAGTGGACTGTGGCTATTTTTGAACATAATGAATTGTGTTTCAAGGAAAATTGTTTTTCTTGTGAAGATTATCTCTAGCTCAGCTAAGTAGCAGTGTCAGGGGAAAAAAATGAGTGTTAACCACTCTGAAAATAAACTTTTCTACCATAACCTGGGCTGGGCATGGTTATGATGCACAGAATGTATAGGACCTGAAGTTCATAACATGTTCAGGACATATGAGTGAGTACATATGGAGAGATTACATTGTAAAGTTATGTTTCAGTTACATGTGTGCATGCATATGAAAGTGTAAAACTACATATGGGGCATATTTTAGATTACTTTTATATTTAATTGGTATTTTTCAATAAAAGCACTATTATTGAAAAATTCCACTTTACCTTTTTAAAACATTTCAGTACCTTATTAGTTCATTGGATCATTCTATCCCCCAGGAACGCAGATGAAGCAGGGGTTATTGGCTTCAAAGAGGCTAATAAGTTCAAGGTCGCATAGTTAATTAGTGGACAAGTTAGGACTTGAATTGATATTTTGACCTTAGTACAACATCCTTTCTCCAATATTGTTAAAGTGTAGAAGTGCCCACGGACATGATGAGAAGGTGGAGTTGGCTACAAGCTGCTGTTAAGTACCAGCTGGTACATGTAAATTTCTCTCTGTAGCATGGCCAGATGGAAAATGTTATGTTCATGGTATGCCTTTAGCATGAAGACAAACGGTAGAACAAACAAGCCTGGTATGGTGGACCCCCTTTAGATCAGAGTAGCCGGAATGACCGTCTGCAGACCAGGTGATCAATGGCATGCAGTGGTCTGCATGTGGACAGTTTTTAGAAGGATGAAGGCAGATAGGTCATCATCTACCACTATCTGCCACTGGGGGGAGCTAAAACTAGGCCCTGGCTGTTCTGACCGTCTCACTCCTAGGCTTTTGCCATGTTTAAATATGTGCCTTTCTCTGGAGACCTCAAAGTATTATCACAGACAGTGTCGCATTTCTCCTTACAATATCCTTTCGCATTCTATAGAGCTCAGGTGATTTATCAAAGTCAGTAGTACGGCCAATATGTGCTCTGTCCTCCCAGAATTACGTAAGTGCGTAAGGACAGGAGCTGAGGAGAAACCTATGCTGCCAGAGCTATAAAACTGAAGGATTTTAAAGGAAGACCTCAAGCAGAAGGTCTCCTCTTTTGTGCATGGCTTTGGGCTTTGAAAGGGCTCTTTTGTTCTCCCTCTGCCCCCCGCCCCAAGAATAATTGAATTACTGTTTTAAAATGTATACTGAATGCTTCCCATTAGGCAATTCCATTATAATCAATGTCTACGTTAGTTTCAGAGACTTGCTTAATTTATATTGTTGAAAAATGTTGAGTTGTATTGGTCAAAAGCAACTGAAGGACATTTCAAACATTTTCACTAAATTTAGCTTAAGTACCATTATAATAGATCCAAAGGGTGTCTAGATTCTTTGGACATATTGGGAAGTGAGTAATATCATTTGTGGTGCCACTATATGGGCCACACTCTGTGACTGTCAAGTCATGTTTTATGTAGAGATGTTGACTATATTTATAGAAATGATAACTGGGTCCTTAAGATTTTTAATAGCGTTCCTAAAAGTCATACCAAATAAGACATACACCTGAGGAAAATTCAGTGCATATGAGTGAAAATAAGCAGCTTTCTGACAAAAAAATGTATTTTGAAATTTAAAATGTGATTTAAAAGACTTTAATTACTGCTGAATTATTTGAGGTCCATATACTACATGGGGAAGGCCTGGTAAGTGCTTCGGTGAGAAGTAGCGTGCAGGCATACACAACTTCTATCTGAGCAAAGATGCTCTAACCCCCATGCTTATGCCCATGCATCAGGGTTCCATGGCTGCTTCATAAGAAATCTAACTTTATTCATGTAAAAATTATGACAGCTAAATAAGTACAAGAATTTCCATAGGGGTTGTATAATCGTATCATGGTTAAAAGTATGAAATATGGAGCCAGAATGCCTGGATTCAGGTGTGGCTTTGCCAGGTATCAGGGGTCTGTTCTTGGATAGAGTTCCTGAACTCTCTGTGTCTTGTTTCCTTCATTTGCAAAATGTGGGTAATATTAGTGCCTACCTCATAGGGTTGTGTGAAGGTTAAGTAATTTTAGGTCTCATTATTAATCCAAATAGATTTAGGATTCGATTTATTTACATTTGGCTGAGGTCTACGTGTTCCTGCAAGCTTTTGTGTTGAGAGATATATGTATACTTTTTGGCCTCACTTAATATAATGTATGCTAAATGATGTGAACAGGGTGATTCAGGAAAGGCTGATTTTGGCTCCAGACTGTATGCATCTAACTGGCATTCATTATTCTGTTACATTACCCTGTTGTTATCCTTGCAGATTTCATTATTCTGTTACATTACCCTACTCTACACATGGCTTTCACTTTGAGGGTGGGCAGAGAAGGATGTGCCCCTGCAAAGTTACTGGTATGAATGATTATTAACAGAAGAAATCTGTGTGCACCAAAAGCTGTCATGTGCTGAGTATCCAAACAAGAGTCCCATTCTTAAATCTATGTTGCTCTCCTGTTTTATATTCATGATTTGCTTTAATATATTTTGATTCTGAATTCCAAAGGATCAATGTCATTATCCTCAAAGTAAATAAAGTATGTCTAATCTACTCTACATTTTCATAGAAGATAAATCAATTTTACAAGCCTTTTTCTTTGCATTTGCTCATTGACTTTGTCATCATTAATTTTTGTTTCCAGAACATGGTTTGCAACCTAAGGGTACATCAACTTCTCAACTGTTGCCTATAACATTTTACTATTATCTTCCAACTTGACCAAATCATCCACTAGCTAAAAATAGAAATTTCAGGTGAATAGTTTTTCTTCTTTAATCACTAACCCTTTCCTGTAACTGCCTTTACATTCCAAGACACTAGGTAAACCCCATCTCTCCAAGGTAAAAATGCCCAATACTTCTGCATGTTAAGGAACTGATTAGCTATTCATGAGTTTAAAAATGCATTATGCATTAATTTATTTATCTTCTCAAAGTTCAGCTTCTGGCTCTGGGATGCTTTCTCCCCAATCTAATTTCTTTAAAACAAAATCCAAGTACATTGAGTGTGATTGAATACCATTTATTAGGGAATCATGACCTCTTGGTGTTTTTATTTCTTTAAGGTAAAAGTGAGGAGCATGTGGATTCTTTTTAGCTCTGTAGTTCCCTCTACACCAAATATTCCACTTTAAATACGAAATTACTGCAGTAACTTTCCCTGATCTTAACGGTAGAGTGTATGAAGGGGAAAGAATGTGCAATTTGTTAAAAGTAATTCCAACTGTTTTATTGCCTTCCAATCCAAGATAATTGCATATAAAGAAATCCACTTAAATTATTGACATTAATTCACTAACTGGAACTTTAAATAATAATTTCATGAAAAGAAAAATTCAGCAAAGTCCCAGAAATAAACAAGATTTAACAACTTATTAGAACTGTTTCTACATTATTACAAATCAAAATCACATTTCTGTAATTTTGGCAGCAACAATTTTCTTTTTACAGAGTATGGAGTTAAAATATCATGTATAAGATTGGGCTTAGTAACTACATATTTTAGTTCTTATTAAAACAACTACATGGACAAATAGATTTTTCCCCTTGTTTTTGTTCTTTACATGGTCTATTTCCAGAACTTATAAACTGAAACCTTATCATAGCACATTCATTCCAGAGGAGGAGCCTGTGGTCA
The DNA here is from genome assembly GCF_964270905.1 of Leucopleurus acutus. Taxonomy (NCBI): domain Eukaryota; kingdom Metazoa; phylum Chordata; class Mammalia; order Artiodactyla; family Delphinidae; genus Leucopleurus; species Leucopleurus acutus. Next base: position 30,767,543 of record NC_139153.1, on the reverse strand, counting down.
TTTTTTTTCAATAAATATATAAGTACCTACTATGCTAGTCATTATTCCAGGTGCTGGGATACAGTGCCGAGGATGAGAACTGATTCCTGGCCTCATGGGGTGTACTTGGTAGGAGAGGGAGACAAAAAACTAGTGCATAAAATCATCTCAGCTAGTACAGAGTTCTGTGGAGGAATGAAGCTAGTAATGGGGAATGGAGTGATGGGGTGGGTGGGCAGGAGGCTTCAGAGGGAGACACCACTGAGGAGATGGCAGTTAAGCCAATAGATGAGAACAGCCAACCACCTGGGGGAGAAGTGTCCCCAGCACTGAGGTGGGGACAGCTTGGTGTGTCTGAGGACTAGGGCTAGTGCGGCTGCAGCACAGTGAGAAGGGGGCAACGGCAGGAGACAGTGTCGGGAAGATCAGCGGGGACCACCACGGGCAGGCCCATGGGAAGGAGTCTGGATTTTATTCTGTGTCATGGAAAGGCATTGGGAGTTTTGAGTAGCTTACTGACTCGTGAACTGTTTTATCTTTTACGATCACTCTGGCTCTCAGGTGGAAAATGGAGTTGGCTGGGGAGGGACAAGAATGAAAGCAGGAAGTGTAAGATGGCCCCTGAACAAGAGGCCCTTTGTTGTAATTGTCAGAACTTCTACCCAGTAGCTTCATTTACAGAGGCAACATGGTGTGTTTGGGGGAGGTCTGGGGAGCTGAGTTCTTGACTAATTCTGCCTCATGTTCTCTCTAGACTTTGGGCTTCAGGATATTGGACCAGACAGTCCCTTCCGGTTCTAGTATCTTAAGAAGCCTAGTCTCAGGACAGCTAGAAATTCCCCCAATGGTGCAGCAGTCTTACTGCCGTGCTCTGGAACACTGAGGGTTCTTAGTTGTGCCGGTGATTTTAGTAGGTCAGTTATGATACCACAGAGAAGCAGAAGTGCAGCATAGAGCCAGGGTGGGAAGCAGGTGGGGGCTGGAGAAAACACCCACCGGTTAGTTTCAGAACCAGGTGCAGGAGAAGGTGGAGGTGAGATGGGGCCGATGACCCTTAAGAGCCAGGGTACCATGGAGGAAAACCATGTCAGAGGATAAGCATGACCTGGCCCCTTTGTCAAGTCTGGGGCTCTCAGAGAAGCAGGAGCCAGAGATGGAGACAGGCTCAGAGGAGTTGAATCTAAGACAGGGTCACCTCAGTGGCCAAGAACAGGGAACCAGCAAGAAACATGATTCCTCCGAGGACACGGAGTTCTGTCTATAGAGAGAGTGGCTTTGAGCTTCTGGTCTGACTTCATTTCATAATAACAGGCATTGCCCAGAAAAGCTGGAAAATGTTTGGAACCTAGAACCTAGAACCTACTTCTGATCTCCAAGCAAGGGCCACTTAACTGCAGAGTGTAAGAATACTCTTGACCCTAGGATGGGCAGGAGGTGACATGGATCAAGCCTGCTTTAATGTTATGCTTGCCTTGATCATGTGCCTCTGTTTTCCAAAAGGAGCAACTGTTCCACTTAGGCTGACTAGTTCCTGCCATGCAGAAACGGTGAACTGGCTAATTTGTGAATCTCAAAACCTTTCACTGGTTCCTGACACAGGAAGTGCTGGCTGCCTGAATGAACCACCATGTTCAGTGTAACCAAGCTTCAGTCTCTACTCCAGCTGCTAAGGCAAGTGTGTGTTTTATTCTTGTATCTCAATCCTATCACGAATATCTGTCTGCAACACTTCTCTTCTTCAAGATTTAGTTCCAGCTCAGGTCTGACCATCTTTCTTGCCCTAACCCTCCTTTCAGTGAGTGAATCACAGTGATGGGTTCCCGGATAACCCTGACACCCTGTCACCTCGCGTTTTCTCTCCCTTCCCTCGCCTTCCTCCTGACCAGCAGACCTATCTGACACTTTCCTCTCTAACCTCATCAGGAGCACTGCAGGTACCTGACAGGTCCTATGAGTCTCCTTGCCCTCTGGGTCTGCAAATGTCTGACCTGACTCACAGTTAGTCCAGCCTCTAGTCCATCAAGTCCATTCTAATGGGACACAGTCTAAAACAGTAAATTCAGCAATAGGGTCGTAACTTTTAAATTGACATTTCTGTTCAGGCTCCCATAGGGAAGTGACCCTGTAAATGAACAATTTTCTTCCATCCACATTCACTACCCAAGATTGATCAATCATATTTATTTTCAACATTAACAAATCTTTTCAAATGAAAGCATCAAAATTCACAACTGAGCTCTGTTCTATGGCCCATGGTTTGTGCAGAAAAGAATTTCATGTGAAGAAATTCCGAGGCCAATTTTTAGCATAGGTCAACGCATAAAATTTCAAGACACATTCATTTCTGAGACTAGGAAGAGGATAGAAAAATAAAGAACAAGATACAGTTCCCACTGAAGGTACTCTCTTGAACTGGCCCATGAGAAAATATTTAACCTGTTGAATAGCAGTGGAAGAACAGGGCAGGGAATGAATAAATGGCCAGGGTCGTGGAAAACCAGGTAGCTGTTTAAACATTCAGAGGAAGATCTCATTCAATTTAGCAAGCTCATGGAATGGTCAAGGGCTTGAGCTTTGGAGACTGACTTTCTGAGTTCTTATTGCTGCTAGCTGCTAGGTGTGTGACCATGGACAGCTTACTGAACCTCTCTCTGCCTCAGTTTCCTTGATAATAACTTGGGATGATAATAGTACCTCATTATCAGGACTATGAGAGGCTGAAATGAGTCAATCATTGTAAATGTTTAAGCACAGAGAATGGCACAGCAAATGGCCGTCTTGGTTATTGTTATCATCCTTACTTTTTTTTTGCGGTACGCGGGCCCCCCACTGCTGTGGCCTCTCCCGTTGTGGAGCACAAGCTCCGGATGCGCAGGCCCAGCGGCCATGGCCCACGGGTCCAGCCGCTCCGCAGCACGTGGGATCCTCCCGGACCGGGGCATGAACCCGCGTCCCCTGCATCAGCAGGCGGACTCTCAACCGCTGCGCCACCAGGGAAGCCCCTATCATCCTTACTTTACTCTCACCATCTCCAGTGGTGTCACTCTAGACCATGCCACAATCACTTGTCACCTGGAGTATGGTATTTGTTGGATAATAATACTGAAACAGACTCCTCATTGGTCATTCAGCATCTGCCCTTGCCTCACTTAAATCCTTTCTCCTCAGCGTGGCCCAAGTTACCTTTCATGAAAGATCTTGATATGTCACTTCCAGATGAAAACGCTTATAGTAGTTGCCCACAACTCTAGGATCAAGTCTGTATTCCTTCATCAAGTGGTGTTATTATTTAAAGGAACTGATCTATACTTAACTTCATGGTCCTAATCACAATCTCCATGAACTTATTAACGTGATCATTTAATATCTATCTATGACCTACATGATCTAGTGGGGGAAGAGTTTTCTGTTCCATCTCTAGTATCTCGCACAGTGCCTGCCATGTGGTAGGTGCTCAGTAAATATTTGTTGAGATACCCACTAAGTATAAAGAAGATTTGTTGAATGAATGGATGTCACCAGCTATAGATAGAGAATAGGAAATAACTCTGATACCATGGAAATTTCCCTTATGGTTGTGTCTCACAGAGTTTTGATGTAAACTCTTATTTTAATTCTCTTTAATGTCACAAGTGGGGGTGGAATGGAGAATAAAGAGATATCAGAAAGAAAGCATAATCACAAAAGCAAATTAAACTATTAAAAAGCACAAAACAGTTCTGCTTAAAATTTAAAGGATATGATTTTAAGAATCTAGTGTTTTTTCTTTCTTTCTTTGCCAAGTTTCTAATGTATTTTATATTTCAAGTCACCCAGTGACGTTTTATGGTGAAAGTGTTTTATTTTTCTACATTTTAAAAAAAGCTTCAGAGTCTACATAGCTTTCCCTCAAATATAAGTCTATGCTCAGCATAAGTAGGGGAAAACATCTAGACCAAATTATTTTTCTTACAACACCAGGAACCGGTACCCTCTTCCTAGAGATTGTATAGATTTCCCAATTTTGTCTTATACTTTGGGTTTTTGTCTAAACAAATAAGTGGTATCCACTAATTCATTTATTCACTTGTTCATTTATCCAAAAAAGATTTACTAAGTTCCTAATGGGCCAACCACCATGTTAGGTTGGGCTAACCTTGTGCTTAAGGTGCAAAGCAGATCTTAACGGGTGACCCATACTTGCTGGTAACTTTTTAAGTAGCAACCTTTTTGCTGTAAATTCAAAATACACAACAGCTGTTAAAGCCCCTGTTCACTCTTAATATTTTTAAGCTTAAATTGACCACACTACTCAGTGTGTGTCTGTGTGTGAACGTGAGTGCATCTGTGTGAATGTGAGTGTGTGTGTATGTTGAACTAGATGTATTTCCCTCTTTGAACTAGAAATATTTATGAGGTACACTGCTTAGCAGTGTCACTGGTGACCGCGTTGTCCAGAGTAGCATAAAGTACAGCTGTTGCCCTTCCCGTTGAATAATTTTCTAAGAAAAAGAGCTGACTCAGTTTCTTTCAGCTATATTCCTTTGGACACAGATATGCTGAAATCCAAGATTTTGTAAGTTGAAAGAGTGGGCAAATTATTTGCTCTTATCTTTAGTACTTTAGAAAATCTTCAAGTGCATAATACAGGCCTCTGATCCAGAATAAATGTATCATCTCGGTGTTACAGCTGTTTCTAGACTACTCCCTCAGTCTTGACTCTTGATGACTTCAGGCGGTGCTGAGCTGAACTATCCCCTTGCTAGTGAGAGGGTTTCTTGCTTAAACACATGGTGGAAATTGTCAAATTTCCTTCTCCCTAAATAACCTAATCCTATGCCCCGACCTAACTTAAACAGTGGTAGAATTTTGCAGAAGCACAAGGTTTGACCAACAGCCAAAATAGATAACGGGCATCCCCTGGGGAGTGTTATGGGTGAAGAAGTTGAGGAAGGTCATTTTCAGTAAGTGAAGCTGTGGATGTGGATTAGCCCACTTGCATTTCAACTCACCAACACAATCAAGTGGCAGAAAAGAGCAGAGCTCAGGGGTTGCCAGTCTTCAGCATCCCCAAGAATCTCCTGTGGAACTTGTTGTTTCAGGTCATCAGTGGCATCATCACCCCGCCCCCTGCCCAAAGACACATCCAGAGTCAGGGCTAGGAGCCAGGACTCTGTTAGGCGAGCAAGCATCCCGGGATACAGTAACTTAATACCAGTACTGGCAGTGGGGTCTTTCCTAAGGTAGCTTATTTTATTATATGCATTTATATTACAATGTATATATTATACATTTATCATATATAAAATATTTCCCTCTTTGCTTTGGCTGCCAGGAAACTGAAGAGAGTAACGGGAGTACCTCCCATTCACTTCTTATTTTAACGCTATCTCATTTGAGTTAATGAGAGACAGTGCCGCCGAACGGTTAAGAGTATGGACAGTAGAGCCAGACCCGCAGCTCCAAATACTGACTTTATCACTACTGGTTTGTGACCTTTGACATCTCATTACACTTTCTGGGCCTCACTTTTCAAATTAGTGCAACTGGAATAGGAGTCAAGAATCACAGAATCCTTGTCAGAATGAAATGAAGTAATATGTGCAGAGTGCCTGGCACATGGTTATCACCCGTGTATATATTTATTTTTATTACATTTGTGTTGTTATTTACTCCTCACAACAATTCTATGACACACCTCTCATAAGCATTGGGGTAGAAAAAAACTGTAATTCAAAAAGGGTTGGTAACTTGCCTAAATTTTCCCATTAAGTGATCTGAATCCTGTCTGTCTGAATCCAAATCTTTTGACCGTACCAACAGATCACAGTGTTTCCTGTGCTGTCAGAGATAAAGTTAATGTGTATGCCCCCATCTTAGCCAATGTTGTGGTAATATTTATAGTTCTGCTCTCTTGGTATAGTTTTTAATATCTCCTATCCATTTTCTTTTATTAATTAATTAATTTTTATTGGAGTAAAATTGCTTTACAATGTTGTGTTAGTTTCTGCTGTACAATGAAGTGAATCAGCTATACGTATACATATACCCCCTCCCTCTTGGACCTCCCTCCCTGCCCCCTGCATCTAGGTCATCACGGAGCACCGAGCTGAGCTCCCTGTGCTATGCAGCAGGTTCCCACTATTTTTGATTGCATTATCTTATACATCTCTCATTGTAAGTTGCCTCAGATATTTTTTTGAAAATAGGCAGAGAATAATTTTCAAATAAAATAAATATATCAAGGCAAATATTCAGCATATGGGTCTGTTGCCTGAGAAAGTGGACACGTAAGTGCATTAAAACTGACAGTAAAATTTGTGTGATTGGATTTGAGACCAAGGCAAGCATGCTGGTATTTCTGGAGGAGCTCCTCTCTACAGAGAACTAAGAAAAGCAGTTAATGAGTAAATCCATTGTCATCTGTTTTCATTGTTCTGGATTTACCAATAAAATTCTATAAATTATATAGAATGACCACAATATATAAATCCAAAGAATAAGAAGCTGTATTTTTCTTGATGGTCTGTGGCAAAAATTGGTGGCACAAACTGTGCTTCGGCCAAATTGATAATTGGTTGGAACATGGATATTGACTGAGTCTAGTTCCTGCAGAGATTTTCCACCCTTACAAAGTAAGGAAAGTAGGTCAAAGATGATAGCATGGCTGGAATGCATAACAAGTTGCTAAGAAGTAGACGCTAAAATGATTTAGCACAGACTGGTAAGAACAAGCTTACCAGTTCAAAATGCGTGGAATGTCTGATTTTGTATCATCATCCCTATTGTCTCTTTTTTTTCCTGTTTTCTTTCTTTTTTTTTTTTAACATCTTTATTGGACTATAACTGGTTTACAATGGTGTGTTAGTTTCTACTTCATAACAAAGTGAATCTGCTATACATATGCATATATCCCCATATCTCCTCCCTCTTGCGTCTCCCTCCCACCCTCCCTATCCCACCCCTTTAGGTGGTCACAAAGCACTGAGCTGATCTCCCTGTGTTATGCGGCTGCTTCCCGCTAGCTATCTATTTTACATTTGGTACTGTATATATATGTCCATGCCAATCTCGCACTTTGTCCCAGCTTACCCTTCCCCCTCCCCTTGTCCTCAAGCCCATTCTCTACGTCTGCATCTTTATTCGTGTCCTGCCCCTAGGTTCTTCAGAACCTTTTTTTTTCTTTCAATTCCATATATATGTGTTAGCATATGGTATTTGTTTTTCTCTTTCTGACTTACTTCACTCTGTATGACAGACTCTAGGTCCATCCACCTCACTACAAATAACTCAATTTCGTTTCTTTGTATGGCTGAGTAATATTCCATTGTATATATATGCCACATCTTTATCCATTCATCAGCCAGTGGACACTTAGGTTGCTTCCATGTCCTGGCTATTGTAAATAGAGCTGCAATGAACACTGTGGTAGATGACTCTTTGAATTATGGTTTCCTCAGGGTATATGCCCAGTAGTGGGATTGCTGGGTCGTATAGTAGTTCTATTTTTAGTTTTTTAAGAAACCTCCATACTGTTCTCCATAGTGGCTGTATCAATTTACATTCCCACCAACAGTGCAAGAGGATTCCCTTTCCTCCACATCCACTCCAGCATTTATTGTTTGTAGATTTTTTGATGATGGCCATTCTGACTGGTGTGAGGTGATACCTCATTGTATTTTTGATTTGCGTTTCTCTAATGTTTAGAGACATTAGAGATTAGAGATTAGATGCTCTAATGAGCATCCTTTCATGTGTTTGTTGGCAATCTGTATATGTTCTTTGGAGAAATGTCTGTTTAGGTCTTCTGCCCATTTTTGGATTGGGTTGTTTACTTTTTGATATTGAGCTGCATGAGCTGCTTGTAAATTTTGGAGATTAATCATTTGTCAGTTGCTTCATTTGCAAATATTTTCTCCCATTCTGAGGGTTGTCTTTTCGTCTTGTTTATGGTTTCCTTTGCTGTGCAAAAGCTTTTAAGTTTCATTAGGTCCCATTTGTTTATTTTTATTTCCATTTCTCTATGAGGTGGCTCAAAAAGGCTCTTGCTGTGATTTATGTCATAGAGTGTTCTGCCTATGTTTTCCTCTAAGAGTTGTATAGTGTCTGGCCTTATTACATTTAGGCCTTTAATCCATTTTGAGTTTATTTTTGTGTATGGTGTTAGGGAATGTTCTAATTTCATTCTTTTACATGTAGCTGTCCAGTTTTCCCAGCACCACTTATTGAAGAGGCTGTCCTTTCTCCACTGTACATTCCTGCCTCCTTTATCAAAAATAAGGTAACCATATGTGCATGGGTTTATCTCTGGGCTTTCTATCCTGTTCCATCGATCTATATTTCTGTTTTTCTGCCAGTACCATAGTGTCTTGATTACTGTAGCTTTGTAGTATAGTCTGAAGACAAGGAGCCTGATTCCTCCAGCTCTGTTTCTATTTCTCAAGATTGCTTTGGCTATTTGGGCTCTTTTGTGTTTGCATACAAATTATGAGCTTTTTTATTCTAGTTCTGTGAAAAATGCCATTGGCAGTTTGATAGGGATTGCACTGAATCTGTAGATTGCTTGGGGTAGTATAGTCATTTTCACAATATTGATTCTTCCAATCCAAGAACATGGTATATCTCTCCATCTGCTTGTATCATCTTTAATTTCTTTCATCAGTGTCTTATAGTTTTCTGCATACAGGTCTTTTGTCTCCTTAGGTAGGTTTATTCCTAGGTATTTTACTCATTTTGTTGCAGTGGTAAAGGGGAGTGTTTCCTTAACTTCTCTTTCAGATTTTTCATCATTAGTGTATAGGAGTGCAAGAGATTTCTGTGCTTTAATTTTGTATCCTGCTACTTTACCAAATTCATTGATTAGCACTAGTAGTTTTCTGGTAGTGTCTTTAGGATTCTCTATATATAGTATCATGTCATCTGCAAACAGTGACAGCTTTACTTCTTCTTTTCCAATTTGGATTCCTTTTATTTCTTTTTCTTCTCTGATTGCTGTGGCTAAAACTTCCAAAACTATATTCAATAATAGTGGTGAGAGTGGGCAGCCTTCTTTTGTTCCTGATCTTAGTGGAAATGGTTTCAGTTTTTCACCACTGAGAATGTTGTTGGGTGTGGGTTTGTCATATATGGTCTTTATTATGTTGAGGTAAGTTCCCTCTATGCCTACTTTCTGGAGGTATTTTATCATAAATGGGTGTTGAAGTTTGTCAAAAGCTTTTTCTGCATCTATTGAAATGATCATATGGTTTTTATCCTTCAGTTTCTTAATATGGTTTATCACATCGATTGATTTGTATATATTGAAGAATCCTTGCATTCCTGCACACTTGATCATGGTGTATGATCCTTTTAATGTGCTCTTGGATTCTGTTTGCTAGTATTTTTTTGAGGATGTTTGCATCTATGTTCATCAGTGATATTAGCCTGTAGTTTTCTTTGTTTGTGACATCTTTGTCTGGTTTTGGATCAGGGTGATGGTGGCCTCATAGAATGATTTTGGTCCTGGGCTTTTGTTTGTTGGAAGATTTTTAATCACAGTCTTAATTTCAGTGCTTGTGATTGGTCTGTTTATATTTTCTATTTTTTCCTGGTTCAGTCTCAGAAGGTTGTGCTCTTCTAAGAATTTATCCATTTCTTCCAGGTTGTCCATTTTATTGGCATAGAGTTGCTTCTAGTAATCTCTCATGATCCTTTGTATTTCTGCAGTGTCAGTTGTTACTTCCCCTTTTTCATTTCTAATTCTATTGATTTGAGTGTTCTCCCTTTTTTCTTGATGAGTCTGGCTAATGGTTTATCAATTTTGTTTATCTTCTCAGAGAACCAGCTTTTAATTTTATTGATCTTTGCTATCATTTCCTTCATTGCTTTTTCATTTATTTCTGATCTGATCTTTATGATTTCTTTCTTTCTGCTAACTTTGGGCTTTTTTGTTCTCTTTCTCTAATTGCTTTAGGTGTAAGGTTAGGTTGTTTATTTGAGATGTTTCTTGTTTCGTGAGGTAGGATTGTATTGCTATAAACTTCCCTCTTAGAACTGCTTTTGCTGCATCCCATAGGTTTTGGATCATCATGTTTTCATTGTCACTTATTTCTAGGTATTTTGTGATTTCCTTTTTGATTTCTTCAGTGATCTCCTGGTTATTTAGTAGTGTATTGTTTTTCTTCCATGTATTTGTATTTTTTACAGATTTTCCCCTGTTATTGATATCAAGTCTCATAGCGTTGTGGTCAGAAAAGATACTTGATACAATTTCAATTTTCTTAAATTTACTGAGACTTGATTTGTGACCCAAGATATGACCTATCCTGGAAAATATTCCATGAGCACATGAGAAGAAAGTGTATTCTGTTGTTTTTTTGTGGAATGTCCTATAACTATCAATTAAGTCCATCTTGTTTAATGTATCATTTAAAGCTTGTGTTTCCTTATTTATTTTCAGTTTGGTTGATCTGTTCATTGGTGAAATTGGGGTGTTAAAGTCCCCTACTGTGATTGTGTTACTGTCGATTTCCCCTTTTATGGTTGTTAGCATTTGCCTTATGTATTGAGGTGTCCTATGTTGCATGCATAAATATTTACAATTGTTATATCTTCTTCTTGGATTGATCCCTTGATCATTATGTAGTGTCCTTCTTTGTCTCTTGTAATCGTCTTTATTTTAAAGTCTCTTTTGTCTGATATGAGAATTGCTACTCCAGCTTTCTTTTGATTTCCATTTGCATGGAATATCTTTTTCCATCCCTTCACTTTCAGTCTGCATGTGTCCCTAGGTCTGAAGTGGGTGTCTTGTAGACAGCATATATACGGGTCTTGTTTTTGTATCCATTCAGCCAGTCTATGTCTTTTGGTTGGAGCATTTAATCCATTTACATTTAAGGGAATTATCGATATGTATGTTCCTATTACCATTTTCTTAATTGTTTGGGGTTTGTTATTGTAGGTCTTTTCCTTCTCTTGTGTTTTCTGCCTAGAGAATTTTCTTTAGTATTTGTTGTAAAGCTGGTTTGGTGGTGCTGAATTCTCTTAGCTTTTGCTTGTCTGTAAAGATTTTAATTTCTCTGTCAAATCTGAATGAGATCCTTGCTGGGTAGAGTAATCTTGGTTGTAAATTCTTCCCTTTCATCACTTTAAATATGTCCACTCCCTTCTGGCTTGCAGAGTTTCTGCTGAAAGATCAGCTGTTAACCTTATGGGAATTCCCTTGTATGTAATTTGTTGTTTTTCCCTTGCTGCTTTTAATATTTTTTCCTCTGTGTTTAATTTTTGATAGTTTGATTAATATGTGTCTTGGCATGTTTCTCCTTAGATTTATCCTGTATGGGACTCTGTTCTTTCTGTATTTGATTAACTATTTTCTTTCCCATATTAGGGAAGTTTTCAACTATAATCTCTTCAAATATTTTGTCAGTCCCTTTCTTTTTCTCTTCTTCTTCCGGGACCCCTATAATGCGAATGTTGGTGCATTTAATGTTGTCCCAGAGGTCTCTGAGACTTTCCTCGATTCTTTTCATTCTTTTTTCTTTATTCTGCTCTGTAGTAGTTATTTCCACTATTTTATCTTCCAGGTCACTTATCTGTTCTTCTGCCTCAGTTATTCTGCTATTGATTCCTTCTAGAGAATTTTTCATTTCATTTATTGTGTTGTTCATCCTTGTTTGTTTGCTCTTCAGTTCTTCTAGGTCCTTGTTAAATGTTTCTTGTATTTTCTCCATTCTCTTTCCAAGATTTTGGATCATCTTTACTGTCATTACTCTGAATTCTTTTTCAGGTAGACTGCCCATTTTCTCTCCATTTGTTTGGTCTGGTGGGTTTTTACCTTGCTCCTTCATCTGCTGTGTGTTTTTCCGTCTTCTCATCTTGCTTAACGTACTGTGTTTGGCGTCTCCTTTTCACAGGCTGCAGCTTTGTAGTTCCCATTGTTTTTGGTGTCTGCCCCCAGTGGGTAAGGTTGGTTCAGTGGGTTGTGTAGGCTTCCTGGTGGAGGGGACTAGTGCCTGTTTTCTGGAGGATGAGGCTGGATCTTGTCTTTCTGGTGGGCAGGATTGTGTCTGGTGGTGTGTTCTGGGGTGTTTGTGACCTTATTATGATTTTAGGGACCCTGTTCTAATGGTTGGGGTTGTGTTCCTGTCCTGCTAGTTGTTTAGCATAGTGTGTCCAGCACTGTAGCTTGCTGGTCGTTGAGTGGAGCTGAGTCTTAGCATTGAGATGGAGATCTCTGGGAGAACTTTTGCTGTTTGATGTCACATGAAGCCGGGAGGTCTCTGGTGGACCAGTGTCCTGAACTTGGCTCTCCCACCTCAGAGACATAGGCCTGACACCTGGCTGGAGCACCAAGACCCTGTCAGCCACATGGCTCAGAAGAAAAGGGAGAAAAAAAAGAAAGAAAAGAAAAGGAAAGAAGAAAGAAAGAAAGAAAGAGAGAAAGAAAGAGAGGGAGAGAGAGAGAGGGAGGGAGGGAGGCAGGGAGGGAGGGAGGCAGGGAGGGAGGGAGGAAGGAAGTTATTAAAATAAAAAATAATTATTAAAAATTTTTAAAAAATTAAAAAAAAGAAAGGAAGAAGAGAGCAACCAAACCAAAAAACAAATCCACCAATGATAACAAGTGCTAAAAACTATACTAAAAAAAACCTCAAAAAGCGGACAGACAGAACCCTAGGACAAATGGTAAAAGCAAGGCTGTACAGACAAAATCACACAAAGGAGCATACACACTCACAAAAAGAGAAGAAGGAAAAAATATATATATCATTGCTCTCAAAGTCCAGTGCCTCAATTTGGGGATGATTCGTTGTCTATTCAGGTATTCCACAGATGCAGGGTACATCCAGTTGATTATGGAGATATAATCCGCTGCCCCTGAGGCTGCTGGGAGAGATTTCCCTTTCTCTTCTTTGTTTGCACAGCTCCTGGGATTCCGCTTTGGATTTGGCCCCGCCTCTGCGTGTAAGTCGCCTCAGGGCATCTGTTCTTCGCTCAGACAGGACGGGGGATAAAGTAGCAGCTGATTCGGGGGCTCTGCCTCACTCAGGCCGGGGGGAGGGAGGGGTTCGGAGTGCAGGGCGAGCCTGTGGCGGCAGAGGCCAGCATGATATTGCACCAGCCTGAGGTGCGCCGTGTTTTCCCCCGGGGAAGTTGTCCCTGGATCACGGGACCCTGGCAGTGGCGGGCTGCACAGGCTCCCGGCAGGGGAGGTGTGGAGAACGACCTGTGCTCGCACACAGGCTTCTTGGTGGCTGCAGCAGCAGCCTTAGCGTCTCATGCCTGTCTCTGGTGTCTGCGCTGATAGCCGTGCCTCGCGCCAGTCTCTGGAGCTCATTTAGGTGGTGCTCTGAATCCCCTCTCCTCGCGCACCCGGAAACAATGGTCTCTTGCCTCTTAGGCAGGTCCAGACTTTTTCCTGGACTCCCTCCCATCTAGCTGTAGTGCACTAGCCCCCTTCAGGCTGTGTTCACGCAGCAAACCCCAGTCCTCTCCCTGGGATCCGACCTCCGAAACCTGAGCCTCAGTTCCCAGCCCCCGCCCGCCCCGGCGGGTGAGCAGACAAGCCTTTTGGGCTGGTGAGTGCTGGTCGGCACCGATCCTCTGTGCGGGAATCTCTCTGCTTTGCCCCCCACACCCCTGTTGTTGTGCTCTTCTCCGCGGCTCCGAAGCTTCCCCCCTCTGCCACCCGCAGTCTCCACTCACGAAGGGGCTTCCTAGTGTGTGGAAACCTTTCCTCCTTCACAGCTCCCTCCCACTGGTGCAGGTCCTGTCCCTATTCTTTTGTCTCTGTTTTTTCTTTTTTCTTTTGCCCTACCCAGGTACGTGGGGAGTTTCTTGCCTTTTGGGAGGTCTGAGGTCTTCTGCCAGCGTTCAGTAGGTGTTCTGTAGGAGTTGTTCCACGTGTAGATGTACTTCTGATGTATTTGTGAGGAGGAAGGCGATCTCCATGTCTCACTCCTCTGCCATCTTGGAGGTCTACCCCTGTTGTCTTTAATCCTATGGATAGAGACACACACCAGAAATAATCCCCAGCTCTTTCGATCTTTGTCATGAAGCACACAGTTGTCCATTCCTTGTGGGGATCCTCACCTTTTCTTCTTTTCTGGACAACAGCTGATTGTTTCCTGCAGCTTCAAACCTCAGGAAGCTCTTTTATGAGGTTGTGGAGCTGAAATGCACTTTCTGGGAGTCTGTAAGACTGCAGCCTATACCAGAGGAGCTGGTCTTCCAACAGGACCTCTAAAAACATGGGTCATTAGAATCACCACAGGAAGTTAGTGTACCTGGTATGCTGTAGCTGTGACCTTTCATGCCAGTCACTCAGTCTCTGAACCACCACTGACCAACAGTGATCTGCAGGCATCTCTCAGGGGTTCTGACAGCTGCTAGAGGTATAGAGTCTGCCTGGGGGATGATACAGACCTCATCCCAGGGAGGAGCTTTCCAGCAATCTGTAGAGCTGTCTCCAGTAATTTGGGAAACAGCCCCTTCATTCCAGGGTTGCCATGAACAGGAGCTTCTTAGTCTTAGAACAAATACTTGTGATATGGAACAACAAGGGACTTCTTTGCCACAAAGAACATACATCTTCTCAGAGCATCACTTTCAGGCCATGGGAATCTTCCTGCCTTCCCCAACCCAATTGCTTAAAATAAACTATTATATTGGATAAACTAGAATTTTCTGTTTGCTCCATGGGAAGACTTTTCCTTATTTCTCCTTGAAGAAGCTGCATGGAAGTTCCCAAATGCCCTGGAAGAGCCCTCTTCCATTTCAGGATGGCAGAGAGGGTGCTTCTGTGAGACCCTGATGAGGTTACAAATTTTAAAGTTGGACACAACCTAATTAATAAACAATGAGGCAATGGTTTTATGTTGTGGATAAATATTAAGTAGTATAATATTATATCAACAAAACAGAACAGAAAATCATAGCGCACATTCTTGAGTTTCTAAGAAGCTTGGAAGAAAACAATAAAAATGTATTCAGCACTTAACTATATGCGAGGAATGATACTAAATCCTTTCTACACATTAACTCATTTAGTACTTGAAACAAAGCCTATGGGAAATGTGCTATTATTATCTTTATTCTACAGATTAGGAAGCTAAGGCTTAAAGAGATTAAGCAATTTGCACAGAATTATTGTATTAGTTAGCTTCTGCGAATGCAATAGTGTTTTAAAACAGCAAACATTTACTATTTGCCATAATTCTGTGGCTTGACTGCAATTCTTCTGGACTCAGTAACCTGGCCAGGGCTGAATGGTCAAGGATGGCCTCTCTCCCATCTCTGGGCCTTCACTGGGACAATGGGACAGCTGGGCCTCGCCCCATGTGGTCACTTACCCTCCAGGAAGCTAACCCAGGCTTGTTCACACGGTGGTGGAGGAGTTCCCAGTCACAAGAGTGGCCAAAACCAAATACCCAAGCATTTTTCGAGTTTCTGCTGGTGTCATGTTTGATAACATCCCACTGGTTAAATGAAATAAGCCATGTTGGGCCAACGGGTGGGGAAATAGATTCCACCTCTTGACTGCAAGAGTGGCATAGTCACATTGCAAGGGGGCTTGCATACAGGAATGGGAAAAATTTGTGGCTGTTTGCGATCTATCCTAGTCACAAATTCAGTAAGTGGCCAGAAAGGTATTAGAATCTAGGTATCTCACTGCAGAGTCACACTACGCTACTGAACATGTGATGATGATCTTCTTTGGATATCTTGATGCTTTGGGATTTTGTTTTCAGTTTTATATAATGAATATGAATTACTGTGAGAATTAATGTAACTTAAAAAACCTATTATGAATGCATTTAGATAATCTAGGCACTTTGAATAAAAGACTAATATCACAGGCACCTCACCTTAACATTTTGTAGCACGTCTCCTGGTTTTCCAACTTCTGAGGTGTCCACAGAGTTGACTACAGACTCTTAGAAGTTACTATAAATTATGACATAGTACCTTATGTGAACTCTGTCAGAAACAGCAGAGAAGCAGCTGTGTGATTCCCACCGAAGTTTCTCATGTGAGCCAAACCCATGTCGTCTGAGCTGCTTTCTACCATAACTGTCCTGGCACCACAGGAATGCCAAGAAATAGCCAAAGAACCTGAAAGGTTGCGACTAACTGCCTTCTGTCTCCACTAAGCTCTGGGAGGCTGGGTTTAGAAACAGCTTTATGCTGATTCTTCAAGTTGTGTGCAGTTAAAGTGTTTTATAAACAAAAGTGGTGGATTCATACATTTATTCATTCTTCAGATTTTTTTTTTTTTTTTTTTTTTTGCGGTACTCGGGCCTCTCACTGTTGTGGCCTCTCCCATTGCGGAGCACAGGCTCCGGACGTGCAGGCTCAGCGGCCATGGCTCACGGGCCCAGCCGCTCCGTGACATGTGGGATCCTCCCGGACTGGGGCACGAACCTGCGTCCGCTGCATCGGCAGGCGGACTCCCAACCACTGCGCCACCAGGGAAGCCTCCTTCTTCAGATTTTTATTGAGTGCCCACCATGTGCTGGCACTTGGCTGGGAGCTGGGGATGCAGTGGCGAATAAGACAGAATTTCTGACCTCAGAGAGCTTCCATTCGAATGAGGGAAATAGTTAACAAGTCAACAGATAATAGACAAGACAACTGCACAGCTGAATGCAATGAGGTGGAGGGCCACTAAGGCAGCCACTGTGAACTGAGCGGTCAGGGAGCACCTCTCTGAAGAGAGCACTAGAGCAAGAACCTGAAAGATGAGAATGAGCTGGTCCCATGAAGTACTGGGGATGGGACATTTCAGGGAGAGGGAAAAGCAAATGCAAGGGCCTGGAAGCAGGTAAGGGCTTGTTTGTGTTTTGGAGAAACAGAAAGGAGGAATTGTGCTTCCCTCTTCTCCCTTCTCCACCATGTCTCCGCCTCAGTTGGTGCAATGGCCGTGTAAGAAAACGTAGGACCAAATCAAGCAAAGTTAATCAAAATGTGGCAGACAAAACTATCACTTTTTTGTAGTGAGAAATGCAACTTACTATTCAAAATAGTATTTCTTCACATCTTTGACACTTGTGCCATCAACATCAGTATTCATGAGAAGGGTGATCATTTCTTAATTAAAAATCTAATACCTAAATGTGGTTCTAATATATTAGTGAATGTCTATGGGAGCCATTTTCCATTAACTGGTACTGAATAAATCTGTATGTGATTGTCACTCAGTAATTATCTACAATGAAATCATGTGCTATGAATGCTTAAATTTGAAGCTGGGTAAAAAGCATAAAAATTATAGGGTTTTTTTTGGTCTTACAAAGCATTAGGATCACTTTACAGAAATTTTCTTAATATAAACATTTTTTTTCCAAAGTATATTTTTGTTGTCTTCCTGCTTCCATAATTATTCTGTACTTTGTTAGTGAAAGGAATGTCTGCCTTATCACTTCTGTTAAACATCTATGTTATTTTACTTTATTTTTGGCATACAAAATGCCCTTGATTCCACAAATATTTATTGAGCCTCACTCTCTGCCCAGCCCTGGGCTAGGTGTTGGGAATACCAAGACAAACAGGACAAAATGTTTATCCTCTTGGACATATCATTTTGTGCCTCTCAGGGCAAGCCTTCTAATTACAAAGAGACAGTTTAACATTTGCTACTCCCTAAAACCCTTCAGTATTACAGAACTAGCTCCTACAGCAGTTTATCCCCAACCTTACATGGTACACAGAGAAATACGATTTTACCACCTAGTCTCAGAGATAAAAAATAAAAAGTAAAATGCAAACAAACTCCTGCCGAAACAAAAATTTCTCTCAAACCCAGTCTGCAAAGTGATAGGCCCTGACGTGGATGCTGGCGGCCAGCACAACAGAAGTCAAGGGTTATTTCAGATGCATGGGAGGGGCAAAATGCAGATGGCTCTGCCCACTCCGTACATATACTAAGCACTCATACTGTGAGTGCGTGTGTGTGTGTGTGTGTGTGTGTGTGTGTGTGTGTGTGTGTGTAATGGATTAGACAGCTCTACTGAAAAGAAGTTGCAGGTGTTGACTAGAGCATTAGAGTTTAATGCTCTCAGCCTTAAAGGCATGGTCTGCAACCTAATTTCTGGAACTCTTACATCTCAAGAGATGCAAAAACTAGGCTGCTGAGAGGACTGAACTGCATGACCCATCCCACTTGGGCCCCTGTGGTCAGAAGCTGATCAAGAGCTTCATTATCTATTGGCAGGTATGGCTGACAGAGGAGCACCCGTTAGCTAGGTTAGCTGGCAGGAGGCTGGGATCTTTGACTCTGGCTTTGTGTGTGTGTGTGTGTGTGTTGCTCAATAAAATTTCTACCTCTGCTAGGCCTGCTGCCAAGAAAAATAATAATAAAAAAAAGCAGGCTGAGGAAAATTGCATGTTTGAATGTAAGTATACTGAATAATACTTCTTTGTCTTAAAGATGTTGGGCTATTGCTGTTCATTTTTGCTTGAGGAAATTTCTTGTTTTAGAGGGTTCAGTGTTAAGAGGCAGTATGAGAAAATCCAGAATGTGCAATTAAGTAACTCACAAAGCCAGTCAGCAAGAGACAAAATAAACTAGTTTCAAAAGTGTTTTTTACTCAACAGTAAAGTTTGGCCAAACTTTATTATTACAATCAAATGCTCAGTGGTTGCTAGATGGGTAATTTCTATAATTATAGTCCGAAATGGGAAACCTCTCATTGTGGGAGAATCATGAAATCATGGTGAAAGAAAACTGTAGATATTGTATAGTGAGAGGTGGGATAGTTCTTGATAAAACCTAAAAAAAACTTTAAGGTTATGAACCTTAAAATATTACATTGAGTGAAAGAAGCTGGCACAAAGAAGTACAGTCATCCCTTGATATCTGAGGGGGGATTGGGTCCAAGACCAGCCCTGGGTACCAAAATCTGTGGATTTTCAAAGTCTCATAGTTGGTCCTCCATCCACAGATTCCACATCTGCAGATTCAGTCAACCACAGATCATAAAAATAGTACTGTATGTTATCTGTGGTTCATTGAATCGGCCAATGTACAACCTGTGGATACCAGGTGACTGTACATACTATACGATTTCAGTTATATGAAGTTCAAGAACAGACAAAATTTATCACTGTTGATAAAAATCAAAGAACTGACTAGAAATGGACATGATGGAACTTTCTGGGATGATGGAAATGCTCTATATCTTGTTCTGGGTGGTGGTTACATGTTAGATCCATGCATTTTAATGTCTATAAATTATGCCTCAGTTCAAAATGAATAAAACGGAACACTTCAGATTTATGCACTTTAATGTATGTAAGTTATACCTCAATTAAAAAATTAATAAAATTATACACACACAAAGATATCTGTTAAATAGTCTCAAACGTTGTTTTCCTGAATTGATCCTCATGCAAACATATTGATCACTTCTGTTTTAAATAGTTCTTTCTTTTACCTGTTTGCCAAATGACAATTTTATTAAATAAGGATTAAACCTACATAGCCTTACAGATTTTTCTAATTGTAACTAGTATTGGTGAACTGTGGTTTACATTCTAGGCCCTATTGACTGTTCCTTGTTTAGACAAGATATATTTTAAAACTCTCTAAGGGTTAGTTATTTCTTCTGTACAATAAAGATGATTAAACTTTCCTAAAGACTGTGTAGAAGCAAAAAGATAAGGTACATTATAGTCCTGCTAGTTCAAATGTCATTTCAGATTGTTGGCCTCAGCATCTCTCAAAATTTCTGGCCCCACCCTGGACCTACTAAAGCAGAATCTTTGTTTTAACAGAATGCCAAGGTAATTTGTATGCGTACCAAAGTTTTAGAGGCACTGTCTTAAAATACATCGTAAATTATAACATGAGATACAGTATTAGAAATTGTCATCAATGCAGTTTCTACGGTGGAAACATGGCTCAGTGTTTAGCATGTACGTTTCTCCTGTTTTTGCCAGTCTGTTGGGCTGAAACCACTCTGCCGCCATTGTGGTAACATCTTTATGAACCGCGGCCGCCACGAGTTGCTGGTGGAGGCACCTCATAAGTCAGTGTAGGATGCTCTCCTAGGACCGGCCAACGAACTACATTTCCAGCTTCCCAGTATACGATTTCGTGTGGAATCAGTGTGGCCTAAGAGCTATGGGAACGTATACATGCTGTCAGAACACTGACAATTCCTTCAAACTCCAAAAGCAATGAGAGATGTCCACCCTGGAATTTGATTTTCTTCCCCACAAATCTGTTTCTAGCCAAGCTCAGTAAAAGGTGCTGCCCTCCACGCCATCAGTGAAGCTGGCGAGCTTCAGGTCCTCTGACGCCCACCTCTACCCGGTCCATCAGCACGTCCCATCAAGCCCGTCTCCAAATTTCCCTTCAGTCTTCCTGGCTCCCTCCATTTTCACCACCAGCACCACCACCATCTCTTACTTGAACTACTGCCTCCTAGTGGCTCTCCGCTTCCACTGCATACCCTTTCACCATTCAGCACAGCTCAGAGAAAACATCACATCACTCCCCAGGCGAAACCCTCCCACGTGTTCCTGTTATGTGTAGACTAAGTGTCATACCTCACACGTGCTCCTGGAAGGCCCCACAAGGTCTTGGCAGAATTGGTTCCCGTGTGTCTCAGCAGCTGCCGCTGCTCCTCCTGTTGCTCACTCAGCGTCAGCTTCTTCTACCTCAGGTCCTCAAGTTAGCTTGCCCCGTGCCTGTGTACCTTGCACATGCTTCTCCCTTGCTGAGATCCGTCTCCTTTGAATTCATAGCTCATTTTGGTCCTTCTCATGTCGGTTAATCCCCCACTTCTGTGAGTGCTCTACCTAAAGTAGCCCCCTCTGTCAGCCTGTGTCTCAGCCCTTTGTTTCTTTCCTGCACGGCGCTTTACACAAGTCGTAGCCATTCTGCATATTTGTCTGGTTTTGTTTTATCTCCCCCTTGGGAATAGTAGGGCTCATGTCTATATCGTCCCCTACACTATTGTGTCCCCTGGTGTCCCTCAGTGCCAGGCACATGGCAGGTGCTTAATAGATACTGGTTATGACTAACTGACTGACTACCTGAATGAATAAATGAATGAATGAATGAGTGAATGGATTTATGACCTTATCGCTAAATGGCTGCTTAATTATGTGATGTTGTCTGGAATTTATCTCCAAACAAAGTAAAAAAAAAAATGCCCACCTCTTAATTCTAAGCTCATCCACACCAGCTCGCTGAATGCATTGTTAAAATTCTCAAAAAGCACTTTAAAAAAAAAGAAAGAAAAGCAGAATTCATTTTTGCAGAGCTTTTTTGCTTTGTATCCCTGATCCTCCCATGACCTCATCTTGCTTTCGGAAGGGGCGGTTCCCTTGCAGTAGTTTCATCAATCTTTTGTCCCTGGCCCCCTGCTGTTGGTGACCTCAGGAAGAGCAAGCACGACATCACCTTTAATTAGCAGGAGAGGAGCCTGCCTGATATACACAGCACCTTAGAAACAAGAAACAGAAAAATGTAAGGCAGGACCAGGTTCATGGGAAGGAACTAGGAAATGAAAAAGAATAATTATCCTGTTTTAACATAATGTTGTTAATTTGTATTGCCCATTATCATGTAGAGTGTCTCGCCTATTGAAGTATGTGAGCTGTGGAGCTCCTCTTTGCTTCAGCAGTGTAGCTAATGTTAGGGACTGGCTTCCCATCCATCATAATAATTAGTATGTCATAATTTTCTGCCCTTCTTGACTCTGCAGTAAAGAGATAGAAGAGGCATTTAAAGTTACTCAGGAATTGTTCACTAAATCTCCTCCCGGTTCTTTATGGGGATGGGTAGCTGTATTTCTGCCCTATTTATTTTATGTTTGGCCTGTGATAATGAAGTATATTTCATCTGGAAGCATATAGCTTTAATTTTCATGTTCTACGTGGAAACATCTCACGGTGTCATTTTGTTTTAGCTGTACGGTATATAAAGAGAGCCCACGCTTCTTTCTGAACTCACCCATCACCCACCAGAGTTAATTCTAGTTTCAAAACCAACATTATGATTTTATGAGCTGACTACATAATAACACGTACTGGTTCTACAGTCCTTTAGAGTCTACAAAGTGCTCTCCTTGTTTTATCCCTTAATTCTCGCAACTGCCCAGGGATGTAGAAAAGGCAGGGATTATCCACATGCTCCTTTTTACAGAATGAGGAGCAGAAAGGTCAACTGACTTGACTAAGAGCCAGGACTTGAATCCAGGTTCTCTAATTATAAATTATGGGTCTTCTCTATTACTCTGGCAATACCTCCTTCTGCTCCGGAGTATGCTTCTGCTGAAATGGAGAAGGAAATTTTCATTTATGCTTTCTTTCCCTCAGCATTGTGAACAGGATAAGCTTTCCCTCTTCTGGTAGATAAAGGGAATGGATGTTTGTATAAAAATGTAGAGCTGGGCTTCCCTGGTGGTGCAGTGGTTGAGAGTCCACCTGCCGATGCAGGGGACACGGGTTCGTGCCCCGGTCCGGGAAGATCCCACATGCCGCAGAGCGGCTGGGCCCGTGAGCCATGGCCTCTGAGCCTGCGCGTCCGGAGCCTGTGCTCCGCAACGGGAGAGGCCACAACAGTGAGAGGCCCGCGTACCGCAAAAAAAAAAAAAAAAAAAAAATTGTAGAGCTTAAAAGGGATTTTTGGCCTAGGGCAGGGGTTCTCAAAGTGTGGTCTCCAGACCAGCAGCCTCAGAAGCTCCAGGAATCTTGTTAAAAGTGTATATTTTCAATCCCCATCCTAGACCTACTGGTCAGAAACTCTGGAGTGAGGCTCAGCAGTCTGCTGAAAGAAGCCCTCCAGGTGATGCTGATATAGGCTAAAGTTTGAGAACTGCAGTCTAGGGAAAAGATGGGAAAACACAGGAAGGATAGAGAAGAGAGAAATGACATCGTGTCCTATGGGGAGGAAAACCCTCTTAGGTTCAATATCAGGGCCATGTAAATTCAACTGACAAAAGTAGATGAACAGGATAAAATTTATATAATTTGTATTTGATGTTAACATTTTGTGTGTATATGTAAGGGTCTCATAGAAAAAGACATGAAAACCCAGAGAAACAGTTGGGCCTAAGAGCTTATATACTATTTTAACAAAGAGCCATAAATTTGTGGAGAGGTGACAAGATGAAGGAAAAGAGTTTGGGCTTCTAGGGACAGTAAGTTGTGGGAAAGTAAATATATGGGAGAAACTAATGGAAGGTAAGATTTCAGTAATATTTGTTTATGCAGAATCAAGTAAATGCTGCCTCCAGTAATAAAAGTTGTCTCCTCTTCCTGGTGTGGGAGAGGGGAGTGGACTCACCTTCACAAAAGGACATTTATACCCTGCTTTTAGACAGAAAGGGGGAGGGCAGAGAGCTTTTCTTGCATCTGCTGTTTCTCAATCACTTTCAGTTCAAAATAGCTCTTATGCCAAAGTGGCATATCTGGGGATGGCATATTCTGACCCCGTTCCATACCAAGGGCACAGAGTCTAGAGCCAGACTGCTGGGTTTATATTGCAGTCTTGCTTCATTCATGAAGTATTTACTGAACATTTACTATGTGCCAGGCACTGTGCAGAAGCTTGGGATATAGCAGGGGAAAAAAACCAAAGATCTCTGTCCTCATGGACCAGACGTTCTGCCTTACTCCAGTTGACTGAGTGCTCTAAGGCACAAAGTACTCCCCCTCTCTGTCCCCTGATTCCTGGCCTGTAAAGGGAGAATACCAATTGTGCCTAACTCACAGGGACTTTGTAAGGATGACACATGAGGCACCCAGTGCCCAGCACACACTTAGAACACTGGATGTGCTCGCGTCCTCCTTGATGAGCACAATCTCAGCTGCTCAGTGCTATCAACAAGCTGGCAGTCACATTTCTTGCCAGCTGTCCCAAACTATGATCATAAATCCTAAAGAAATATACCATTTCCTAGAGGTACCAGACTGACACAGATATCACAAAGATGCTTAAAGTGGATGCTCAAAATATTCAACTTATAAATTTCCCGACAATAGATTTCACAAATAGATGATAGGTGCTTCTTTGTGAGACAGTCAGATTTTGTCATAATTTCTAGTATCACTATGGTAGTATTGGCCCAAATCCTCTGGGAATAAATGTGTTCCTGACACTGCTTCTGAGTCCTCTAACCTGACATTAGTACAGGGCTCAAAGATGAGGAACTTACAGGATGATTTCAAGCAGCACAGGGATTAATTCAAGATGACCTAGATTTAAAGGTCTGGCTGCTCCAGGAGGGCAGAGATGGAGTGAAGAGATGAGCCTTCCTTGGGTTAACTTCAGGTCTGCTCTTCCCCAAATAGAAAATTGTTTGTGCTGTATCCAAAGCCTGGCTCGAATCTCAGCTCCTCTAAGACATGCTCGCATGTCGTATCAACCTGTGTGAAATTCTCCTGACAGGGGTTTGGTGCCCCTCCCCACCTCCTTTAGCCTTCCCCCCGCAAAGGAGCAGACAAACACAGCTAGCTAGCTATGGGGGAAACAAAGTACTGCATCGCTGTATTTAATGCAGTTCCTTGAAACCTCCCCCCTCAGGAAAAGACTGCAGTGAAAGCTGTATTGAAAAGACAGTATAGGCAAAAATCTAATTAGACCACCTATGCCCACTTCCCCAGATAGAAGTATTGAGAATGGTTTTTATTGTGTGGCATGTTTATTGCACGGTATGTTTGTTGGATATGTTGAAGAGAGAGCCAGACAGACACAGAGAGTGAGTGGGTATTTGGACCTCAGAGCAAGAGAGAACAAGAAGGGAGGAAGAAAGGGAGAGAGGGATGAGGAAGGAAAGAAGGTAGAAAGGGAAGGAGGAAGGGAAGACTGGGGGGAAGGAAGGAGAATAGGAAAGGAGGGATGGAAGGAGGGAAAAAGGAAGGAAAAGAGCAAGAAAGAGAAGGAGGAAGGGAAGTATAAAGGAGAGGAAGGAGGCAGGAAGGAAGGGAGGCAGATGACCTGGACCTGCAGAGCCAACTCCAAGTCCACATACCCAACCTGCTGCCTGATGGAGAAGGGAAGACAGACCTCCCCAACCCACTGTCTGTCAGTGGGCATGGCTGGCCCCACCTGCTTCTGCGTAGAGCAGGAGGTGGCAGAAGGGTGCATCTTGTGTGAGGACCCCTTTGATTCAGTGTTCCTACCACCTCTGTAATGCGGCCTGATGATTGAAGATCCTCTCCCCATCCTCTGTCCTCTCCTCCCCATGGGACCTTTGCCTCTACCATGGGGACTCAGCCATGTGGACCTTGTGATCCACATACACCTGCACACCTGTATCTTCCCCTAGACTTTGGGACCTTGGACGCTAGGGGCCACCTCTTAGGCACCATTTTATTTCCTACAATGCCTAGTGCTTTACACTTAGTAGGGATCATGATGTTTATTTAATGTAGTGAAATTGTTTACTGGGCCCTGTCCTATTTCTCGGAGAAATATAGACCAACTGGGGTACAGTTTTTCTAGTGTACTCTAGTGATTATATGGGACAAAACAATTCTTCCTTTTAATCCTTTCTTAATGATGAAACATTACTGAGCTAAAATTTAGTGGAACATTTTATGTTGTTTTGTTTTTTCTCCTCCTGCCAGCACTGCCCCATTCCAACAAGAATAAAGCTCTGAAGGAACCCCTCGTATTTCAGATCTAAATTTAAAGAAGTCTGACTGGATTGCTCAGTTAATTAAATTTGCAGTAGTCTCTTAAGAGATACTTATGGACTTATCTCACACTTTTCCATTTTCCTTTTCTTCCAGTTGAGAAGTAGCAAATATGAAGTGACAACCACGTTACTGTACATGGAGTTATTTAGAGGCCAAGATGATTTGTTTCCTGATAATCATTTCATAAGGTAATTTTCTTGGGATGCACACACTGGCCCCTTTGGTTTATCCTGTCCACGTGTTGCATTGTGTGTTGCCTCAGTCTCACAAGACACCCCAGGTAGAACCACGGCCCATTTGAGTTTGGCAGATACACTTATCGAAATTTGGAGTTTCCTTTGTGGCTTGTGGCTAAAAGCCAAAGATTTGGACATGTGGCTTGCCACTCAAACATCTTAAAAGTAGAAGCCACAGCATAAGATGAGGCCATCAAAATTTCCATTGCCTGAAAACCAAAGGATATATAGACTCCGAGTTCCAGGACAAGCTTTTATTCAGCTGTGAAATATTCAAGCCAATTTCTCCAATAATGATACTGAACGGTATGTAGCATTTAAAAAATCACAGCCTATTTTTCACATCCATAGCTTCTAGTATCTCTGTGAGTGTGGCACAGGAGCTTTGATGAAATCTTTATTGCTTTCTCTTATAGAACCCTCACAATACCTTATGAGACCGGTTGTTCTTATCTCCATGTTATAAATGTAGAAACTGAGGTTTAGGAAGAGTAAATGCTGTCCCCCAGGTCATACAGCTGGCAAATGGCAGGGCCTAGTTTCAAATCTAGATCCTGCAGTTACTCAAGCTATAGTATCTCTACTACCCTGTTTTTATTGTATAAACATAGAGAATCTGAGATGACATGACAGTGTTGGACATAATAGATAATGAAAAGCAGTGCATAGGTCACAAATTAGAGTTTGACATTGAGATATGTAAACCAGTAGATTTTCAGACTCAGCTTCTTTGTAAAGACATTTAATATGGATTTCAAACATCCAAGAAAAATTTAGAGAACAAAGACAGCCCTTGCCCTACCATGTATCAAAATATATTATAGAACTATAGCAATTGGAAGAGTATGGCATTGACAAATGGATCAAGACAGAGAGCCTGGAAATATACTCATAAATAAAAGGAAACTTTGCATATGAGAAAGTTGGCATTTGAAACGAATGGGCAAGAGATGAGCTGATCATTCAGCAAGTGGTATGGGGATACTGACTGACAAAAAAATGTTTCTATCTCATGTTATTTGCAGAAATGCTGGCTTAAAAGTCTAAAAATTTAAAAAAATGATGTACTAGAAATCACACTGTCACCCAGGGCATTTCCATGAGTACTTGAGTTTGAGTTGTAAAATCGAGAATGTATTTGCCCATAGATCGACTTTTCGTACACAACCATGTTAAGACCCTGTGATTTGTATCTGAGTGGGTGCTGCCAACTACACATGTAATACCCTGTTACTGGCATATCATCCATTTGCTACCTGGCCCCTTTGGTAACCAGAGACTTGTACTTTGGTGATAGCTGGCTGGATTTGGGGTACAAGACTTTGCTGTGGAAGAAAGCAAAGCTAGGTTCCCCTGACTCCCCACCCATACCACCCAAGATGAGGATAGATGGCCCTACTATGTGTTCCCATGGCAACTGGTATTTCTTGTGTCAGTTGTTATTGCTGTTGACTGTTCTGTGGCTCCTGCTGGACAGTAACTTTCAAAGATTAAGGGTCCTGTCTGCTTTGCTCGCCTCTGGTTTATCCCAATGTCTGGCCCATCCAGATGCTCAACGATCTGGTGAAATGTATAAATAAGCACACTGTTGGCCCCATGAATAGGGATAACAGAGGTTGGTAGGGAAAAACGTAAAGGTGTGTAATAACAAGATCGGCAGGCTTTTATGAGCATTCTGGGCCAAATGGGAGATGTGTGTGTCTGTGGTTTCTGAGAGGGTCCAGACAAATTAGGAGAAAGCATGGGAATGTACCATCCCAGGTCAGGATGGTGGCCTGTGCATATGTGGAAAACAACGTAACACAATAGCTACCCCATTCAGAATACTTACATCATGCCAGGCACTGTGTTAAGCACTTTATGTGCATTATTGCATTTACTTTCCATAGCAGCTTTGAGGGATGGTTGATATCATTATCATAATTTTCCACATGAGCAAATTGAGTTTCAGAAAGGGTAAATAACTTTTACAAGTTCACTCAGCTAGTAAGTGGCAGACTCAAACTCAAGTTTGACTCCTAACTGCATCCCAGCAGAGTGAACTGAGTCTAATGAAAGGGATGCTATTTAGGAATAATAATAATATTTTGCATCCCCAGCTCAACATCCTGGCTTTTCAGTCTTCTCCTACCCACTTCATTAAGACAGCCAACAAGAACAACTCAAAGAAAAACAACCCTAACAAAGCAAACCCAGCCCTTGGAGACCTTAGACCTCCCAGTGAGTGAGAAGTGCTTTCTGCTGCTCTTGTCCCAGAGCCCTACCTGGTGGTCAGTACTTCAGGTTGCAAAGGGATGCCCCTAAGACAGATGATGTTCTCTCCAGCTCCCCAGTATCTGCACTGCATCTCACACTGGCATGCACTTTACACGAGAGCTCAAAAGTCGCAAGCTCTAGACACCTACAAAGAGCTCACCTGCTTCAGGTGAAATGCTTAAGCAGCCTGCAGCTACCTGCTCAGTCTTTTGCACTGGACCACACTTGAGTCTTATTAACTGAAAATTAGTAGTGGCTGTTAACCAACTGGACCACTGCAGTTGATGGTCTACAATTTTAATTCACCATGACTGATTGCCTTATTCTGCAGGAAGTTAGTAGTATTAACCTGAGCAATACTTACTTGGCTTCAGCTAAATGTATATGTGTTTCCTAACTGAATTATAGGGACCGGTCTTAATATTCTTTAATTTCTTTTCCATGTTAGGATATAGTTGAAAGTTTGCAAAAAATACCAAAACTGAAAAAGTGGAACAATTTCCTTTATTTAAGTTGTCCATTTCCACCATTACTTATGAGGAATAAACAAAAGGCAAAAATTTCCCAACCCTTTTAATGAATGTTATGATTTGAATAATGATTCTAAGATAAAAGGTTCAAGTTCCTAATTGGAGAAGGTGATAGAAAATCAATCAGCTGCATAAGAGAATGAAAATATACTACTTAAATTAGCTTTGTGTGGCCTGTGGGTATATTAATCCTGGAAAACTAAAACTAATGAGACTAATTTTAAGAGAGAATACTACTTACGCAGGTGTTTCTAACTCACACAAATGGTTTTATGTAGAAATAAAATGTACACGTGGTCACTAAATCCCAAAAATGACCACTCTGGAAGGAAAATAAAATTGGTGTAATAGATGCATTTGTTTATGTGACCTACACTCAAATAAGATAGCATTGACCTACTAAATACAAAAATAGTGATGTTAATTCCATTGTATGGTATTTTGGCACAGTCCATCTCTTATGGAAACATGTAGTTCATTTCCCTCAAGATAAAGCTGGTTGCCGCTCCATGACCCCTCTTCAGAGGCCAGGTTCTTCATCAAGGAATTTTGGGGGCAGAAGGGGCAGGGCCTCTCTCTTGTTCAAGAGCAAGTCTTGGGACTTCCCTGGTGGTCCAGTAGTTAAGAATCCATCTTGCAATGCAGGGGACACCAGTTCAATCCCTGGTCGGGGAACTAAGCTCCCACATGCCGCGGGGCAACTGAGCTCCCACATGCCACGGGGCAACTTAGCCCACACACCACAACTAGAGAGCCCGCGAGCTGCA
The DNA here is from genome assembly GCF_964270905.1 of Leucopleurus acutus. Lineage (NCBI taxonomy): Eukaryota > Metazoa > Chordata > Mammalia > Artiodactyla > Delphinidae > Leucopleurus > Leucopleurus acutus. Next base: position 30,738,164 of record NC_139153.1, on the reverse strand, counting down.
ACTTCAGAGCCCATGTGCCCTGGAGCCCGCACACCGCAACTAGACAGAGAAGCCCGTGCACTGCAACGAAAGATCCTGTGTGCTGCAACTAAGACCCAAAGCAGCCAAAAATATAAATAAATATTAAAAAAAAAAAAAAGAACCAGTCTCGCTTGGGTAAAAAGCAGGTTTTCCTTGAAAAGGAAAACCTGTCTAGACTGTAAAGGGAAAGATTGGGAAAAGAGAACATTTTTATTATGATAGTTACAATTGATATTTCAATAGATATGTGTGTATTTATTATAATGTGCAATAGGAAAAATATAATTAGTGTACCCATGATATTATATAATAGGTATTATTGTGAAGGATAAGGCTAAAATAAATTAGTTGATTTAGTTGAAGTATAGAAAAAGTATTAGTATGGGGATACATGGACATGATAAGAATTATGAAGATGGGAAATAAATTACTGAGATTTGGAAAATATTGAGGTCCAGAGGAAAGGATGGGTTCGTCTTGCTCTAGGTCAAACAGCAAGTGAGAAGCAGTGCTAGGATTGTTTATTCATGTCTTCCAACCCCCAGGATCTTCCTGGTCTTTCGACTACTGTGGGGACTTCTTCCTTCTTTGACTGGTCATATCCCCACTTCAGGTTTTTCTTCACCATGAAGAAAGTGTGAAGCTTTCTCATGTATGTCAATTGAAGAGTTTAACCTAGACAGTGAAGTGTTAAGATCTTCAACAGTGCATTTCAAATGTAGGTCTTGAACATGTTACTATGGCTAGCTCCTGGAACAGCTGCTTTGAGCACTGAGCTCAAGCCGAGAGTGGGGCCCTTTTCCTGGCCCGCTGCGAAACCTCAGAAGTTAGCCGCAGCTAGAAAGAGGAAGCAGCACCCAAGCCACCTGAGCACGTGGCCTGCCTCCCAGGCTGTAGCCTCCTTCCCTCACATGCCAGACCGGAGTCACCACCCTTCCCAATTCCCATCCACTTAAAAAGCGATGAGGAAGACTAAAAATAGGAAAGTTTGGAGAAAAGAAGTCCCTGTCTGCAGGACTGTAGTCTAATCCCTATCTACCATTCACTTGGCACTGTGCCTACATAATTTCTGAACCTCAGACTACTGTTAAATAAGCATCCTTATCCCCATTTTGCAAATGAGGTAACAGAAGTTCAAGGTAAATTAACTTGCCCAAATGGAAAAGTTAGGTCTTAATTCCAGGCCTATCTGACTGGAAAGTAACAAGATGCATATTCAATATTATTTTATACATGGAAAAAGAAGAGACATATGAAATTATATTGAATAATACAAGAACATGAAATTTACTATTAGATTAGATAGTAGAACCTTGTAGGGCTAAAAGAATTCAAAGTAGGACAAATCATTGTTTTATTCATTTATCTTTCTGAACTCATTTTGGATCCCTCACTACGTACCAAGCATTTGGTATTGATTTGAAGTAGAGGTCAGCCATCTATAGCCCTTGGGTGAAATCTGGCCCACTGCTTGTTTTTCTAAATAAAGTTTTATTGGAACACAGCCACAGCAATTTGTCCATGTACTTCCCATGGCTGCTTTTGTGCTACAGTAGCAGAGGTGAATATTTGTGACAGAGTCCTTTGGGCTTGCAATACCTGAAATATTTATTATCTGACCCTTAACAGAAAAAACTTGCTGACCTTTGGTCTAAGAGTTCTAGAAAGTTACATATAAGAGGTGCAGCTTGATTAAGAAAGGAAGATTAGAACTGAGTACAGGAGAAGAGGTCACAAACTCTGAACCCTAATTTGTCCCCACTGCTTAGTTTTCATTTGACCGACAGAAAATAGCAGTGCCTTTGAGCTTCATGTTTCTAATTTGTAAAATGGAGAATACCACCTGGTCAAACTGCCTCACACGTTTCAGTGGTTAGATGGCACAATGAGTGACAAATAACAATAACTATATTTTATTGCATATCCATTGACTAAGTGTTTTTCCTAAGCAATTTACATGCAATATCTTATTTAAACCTCAGTGTAACTCAGTGAAAGGGTTGCTTGATATAAAGGAGTTACTTATTAGAAACTGTTGCTGTGCTTTTCTCTTCTGTCTTTCTGGGAATCTGATCTTTGCTCTTATTGGCCCCAGGCTGGCATCTTCTTGGGGTGGAGTGTAGGAATGGAGAGGAAGATTAGGATTTGTCAAGGAAAAAAATCAGAGACAAAAAAGAAGATAATCCTTAGATTCTGAGATACAAGGGCAAATTAGACAGCAAGGCAGCTTGCAAGTTGGATAATTTCCTTGCAATAATATTTAAAATTTTTATGGCTTCTTTTGGAGTATTGAGGATGGGGGTAAGCATGGAGGATCCAGTTTATAGTGTTGTCGCATGCTGCAGAGCAGGTATAACCTGCTACTCAGGTAGCTAGGCTGGCTCTAGGGTATGAGGATGTAGGGGTAGTAAAAGGCCAATAGCCCATCCCTTTTCTTGCAAATTGTAGAAAGATAAAGGGGTAAATAAAGAAAAAGAGCAACAGAAACAGGATGTTATAAATTTCCTCACTCTTGGCTTCAGGGAGGGAAGAAGGCAGTTATGTCACATAAATAAGGCCTTAACTGACGGAAGTGGGGATACTGTCCATGCCACTGAGGCATTTGGACAAGGATGTTATCTTGGATGGACCCAGAATTCATCTGGGTATGTTGTACCCAGTGCCCCAAGCCCTGAGTTTCATGTACCTCCTGATATCCTGTAAAACTCACATCTAGGTATCTAGTGTGCAAGATACCTGCATACCTACTTAGGGAGAGAGACAGGGGAGAGGAGCCTCTGAGAGTCTGGGCATTTTTAGGAAGAGAGATTGAACTAAAGATATTGTTTAATTTTTAGATTAGATTCAGTTTTAAGCAAGATTGCATATTAAGTTTTCACTCTTCACTCCCCCAGCCCATGCCACTATTCCCACTAATGGTGAGGGAGGGGTGAGGAGGTCAGATTAATTTTGGTCTAAATTATTTACAATTTTACATATATATATATACAGTACAAACAAGTTGTATTGCCAGCTAAAAGTTACAACCTTTTTACACTAACATCATCTCCACTTTCACTCATCTGTCTGGCTCCAGTACCAGAGTGCCACTGAAAACTTTAGACTTACACATAGAAAGGGCTGTTATTAACATCATTGTGACTGTAATTGCTATTACTAGGATTTAGGTCATCATGCTAAAGTCCAAACTGCAGACATTACAATTGAGGCTGGAACCAGTATCCTGGAAGACACCAGATGTATGCAAAAGTGAAGCAGTGTTCTAGAAACCAGTTAATGAAAGCAGCAACAGGTTACTTACGTAGAGAAGATCTGGACCACAGCCCACCCTGGGGGAGTCCCAGGGCAAGAAAGGGGACTGTTCTTCAGAGACGTGCATTTTTACCCCTCAGTGTTCTGAGTTTCACTTTAGAGAAAAAGTTAGAAAACATCGTGGGGACTGGAAGGACTCTAGACCTGAAGGAGCGTTTGCAAGGTGTTGCTCTCCTGGCTCTGTACTCTGAGGCCAGTTGCGCAGAACTGGTAATGAGCGAAGAGCAGGTGGCTGTTAGATAGCGGGGTGGGGAGGGGAAAGGGCGGGAGTTGGAGAGGTGAGAACTCTGACTCACGATGATGGAGATGATGGAGAAGTGGTAAGGAGGAGTGGTGTTTTTCCTCCCTGTGGAAAAGTCTAGAGTTACCCTTTGAAACCCTAGCTGTGGTCTAACTAGCTGGCAAATCCTCCCACATGCCCGAAAGAGAAGGAAGGCTGCGCCCTTGGACACCAGCTGCTGAGCAAGTCCTGGCACATGCCGGCTGCCTGACTCTGAGTGATCTGAAAGTTGGTTGTTTCAAGCTCTGACTTCAGTCTTCAGCACTGTGCTCCTACCAGGAAGTTGTGTTCCTCCTTCCTGGAGAGGTCTGAGAGCTCTCTGAATATTCCAGTGGGGAGAAGCCGGCAAGACAGTTCATCTGGAGCTTCCATCTGTGGGCGGAAAAAGAATGTTTTTTAAGTAGGCAGAGTTGTGAAGTGTATATAATAAGGTCTGGCTTTGGCAGCTGGACACAGAGCCTTCATTCCAAATTTCTTCTAGCAGGTAGGCAGATTTCCAGGTTACAAACTACAGGACTAAAATGTGGCTGAGCCTGGGGTGGGATCCAGCCATGCCCAGTGACTCCACCTACAGAAAAGCAAGGGGAAGAACCAAACACCAGTAGGATTTAGGCCGAGGACAAGGTTTTTCCCATGAACGTTCACTTGTTTGCCTCAGTCTCTGTGAGATTCTTAAAAAGAAAAAGGGATGGTTTTGTGGATAGCTTTTCACTGCACTGTCTGCATTTTCTATAACGAGTGTATATTTCTTTGCTTCTCAGAAAAAAATCTTTAAAAAATAGGAATAAAAACTTGGATCTTAATAGCTGCTTACATCCCGTGCCTCTAGATTGTGGTTAGAGGTGGGGAGAGGTGAGGGAACAAAGACACTCCTCTTCTTTTAAGGCTTCTTCCCTGCATCCCCACGCCCACCTAATTCATGAACAATTTGCTCTTCTCAAAAACCATGGTCTGGGTAATATATACCACTAGACTATGGTTTGTTTTTCTTGGTGATAATGCTGTATTTTTTGTATGAGGAGAGTATATAGGAGAAAGTCTTTATTTGTAGGAGATATAGGTCGAAACACTGAAGGGTGAAGTGTCAGGATGCCTGCTGCTTAATTTAAAATGGCTCTGGTAAAAAGGCAAATATGAAGCAAATATTGCAAGAAGTTCACAATTGTTGGGCTTAGTGATTGCTCTGTGTGTATTCCTTACGATCTTTCAATATCTCTGTTTGAACATTTCTGTAATTTAAAAAAATGGAAACAAAACCAGACTCCCTTCAATCTTTGATCGTCTTTTTTCTTCTTTTGTCTTGCTCCTTTCTTACCTGTTCCCTCATGTACCTGAGCCAGCATACAGACATGACTTTCAGGAAAGCATGTTCATGGTAGGGAAGAAGAAAACAATTTGTTCTGGGTTCTCATCAATGCCATGCTCCCCACCATTCAACACCCATTGCCCCTCTCCTCCAACTCCCCTCCAACACTGTGTTTGTGCAAGACTGTTGATTGCATTGTTGTTTATAATACTTTTTAATTGGAAATAATCTTTATTTCCATCATTAGAAGATTGGTTAAATAGTTTAAGATATGTCTATACAATGAAATACCATGTAGACTAAAGCAAGTTTGTATGTGTTTCTATTATTTTAAATTTTTTATTATTTCATTATTTAAATAGTTAATACAATAGCCAAAAAGGAAATAAAAAAACAAATTATTCAATTTCCCACCACTCAGAAATAACCAACAAGAAAACAACAGGCATCCTAATACAAATATGGGTACTTTAAAAAGGCTTCCCAAAAGAGAATATCAACATGGCTGCTAAACATAAAAAGGTGCCCAGCTTTTTAGTTAGCAATCAGGGAAATGAAATCAGATTGGCTACAATGGAAGAGCCTGATAATATAAAGTGTTAGAGGGGATGTGGAGCAACTGGAACTCTTATACACTGATGTTGAGAATGTAAATTAGTGCAACCACATCAGAAAAATAGTTTGGCATTCTGTAACAAAGTTAAAAAATATACATATTCTTATGATTCAGAAATTCCATTCCTAGGAATACTTCCTAAAGAAATTCATGCATATATATAGCAGGATACATATATGAGAATGTTTATAAGAGCTCATTTGTAAGAGCCAGAAATAGGCAACAACTCAAATGTTCATCAATGGTAGGGTCAATAAATAAGTTGTGATATGTTTATACAATGGAATACCATACTAAAAGAAAATAAACAAATCATAGTCATGGGGAATGATCTGAATTAATCTTTACACACGTAATATTAAGCAAAAAAAAAAAAAAGAAGCAAGAAAAATAAGTATACCTACAATACGAGTCCATTATGTAAGGTCCAAAAAGCAGGCAAAATTAGATGATATTGTTTAGGTTCGCTAGCATAGAAGGTTAATTCATAACATAAATCAGGGAAATAATCATAGTAGTTAAAATTGACATAGGGAGTGAATTAAAATGGATGAGGAATGAGAGGATTGTGATTGCTATGGATACAATGGGGACTTCTGGTATTTGGGGTGCTGGTGATCTGCTAGTCTTCCTCTGGGCAGTGGTTACACATGGGTTCATTTTGTTGCTAAATATATATACTATATACCATATATATATATATATATATATATATATATATATATAATGCACTTCTCTGTGCTGCTCCATGATTATTACAGTAAAAAAGTAGAATATGATCCTGTTTTATCCTAGTATTTCTACATGTTATTTCTTTTATCTTTATATATACACGAAGATACTGAGCTTTTCAAGTGCTTATTGGTCATCCATATACCTTCTTCCTTGAAATGTATTTTCAAATATTTTATTCATTTTTAAAATTGGTTTATTTATCTTAACACTATTGAGTGGTAAAGGAAGATATTCTATAAATTCAGGATACTAGTCCCTTGTCAAATGTATTAATCATATGTATATGCATTGCAAGTATTTTCTCCCTGTCTGTGGCTGCCTTTCTCATTTTAAAATCTTGACTTTAGAATAGCAAAAGTTTTTAATTTTTATAAAGTTCAATTTTCTAGACTTTTTGCTTTATTGCCTTTTATCTCCTTTAAAAGAAAATCTTTGTGTACACCCTGTTTGTGTGAAGATTTCCTCCTATGTTTTCTCCTGAAAGTATTATCATTTTAGCTTTTACGATTAAGTCTATGATCCAATTTGAGTAATTTTTATGTCTGGTGTAAGTTAATGACAAAGTTTCATTTTTCCCATACTAATACCCAGTTGTTCTAGCCCTTTATGATTTCAATTTTTTATTATATATTGTTTTTAAAATTCCAGTTTCCAATTGTTCGTTGTCTGTATTTAGAAACAATTGATTTTTGTGTACTGACTTTGTATTCAGCAGCCTTGCTGTACCAGTCAGGATCCAGCCAGGAAATAGAAAACACAGCAGTAATTTTAACAAGTAATTTTAATAAAGAAAGTTTTAATTTATGTTATAAAATATTATTATAGTAACAGGGGGTTAACTACTAAAAGGAGCTTCATTTACTTCGTACTGTATTGTTATGTTTTCAAGATTAACTGTATTTTCTTCTGCAAGGTCAAATCTAATAAAATTTTTATTTCAGATATTGTACTTTTTATCTCTAAAAGTTCCTTTGACTCTTTATATGTTTGATTTCTCTCCTCATTATAGTTATGTTTTCTATAAAATATGAGTATATTGCTATAGTAACTGTTTAACTTTTAACTTATCCTTGTCTGTGAGTTCCATAATCTCTGTCATTTCCATGTTTGTTTCTATCGACTTAGTTTTCTCCTGATTATGGGTCACATTCTTCTGATTCTTTTTTTTTTTTTTTTTTTTGCTGTACGTGGGCCTCTCACTGTTGTGGCCTCTCCCGTCTCGGAGCACAGGCTCCGGACGCGCAGGCTCAGCGGCCATGGCCCACGGGCCCAGCCGCTCCGCGGCATGTGGGATCCTCCCGGACCGGGGCACGAACCCGCGTCCCCTGCATCGGCAGGCGGACTCCCAACAACTGCGCCACCAGGGAAGCCCTCTTCTGATTCTTATACTAGTCATTTTTGGTTGGGTGCTGCACATTGTGAATATTATATAGTTGAATGTCTGGACTATGTTGTCTTCTTTTAAAGAATTTTGAACTTTGTATTGAAAGACATGTATTTTTCCATCAGTTTGAGCTCACTGAGTCCTCATTTTAAGCTTTGTGAGGATCAGTGTATAGTAGACTTAACTCTAGGCATAGATCAGCCCTATTACTAAATCCTGACTCCTCTGGGTGTCCATGGAATTGCCCAGGTGATCACTGTGGACTCCCTACTCTGGCACATTGAAGCTAGAACACCTATCAATCCTATGTGAGGGCTGGCTGTTGTTCTGCCTTCACAGCTCAGTCATTCATCGTTCTGTCTTGTGGAGTTTCACTCTATTCTTGCACAACTTTGCACTTAGCAAAGACTCAAGGTAACGTTTATGCAGATTTCTAGAGCCCTTTTATTGTGTAACTTCATTCTTTCTGGAGCTCCACCCACAGTTTCCAGCCATTTCATCCTCCTCAATCTCTGATGTGTGCTTCAGCAAAGCCATCAACCTGTGTTTGGTTATCCCTTCCCTGCTCACGGTCTTAAAATTGCTTCAGGCAGAAAACCGTAACAATTGTAGGGATCACCTTGTTTGTTTCCCCTCTCTCAGGGATCCCAATCTGTGTTGCCTATTTTCCAATGTCTGCAAATGATTATTTCCTATATATTGTCCAGTTTTCTAGCTGATTATCATAGGAGGTTAAATGTGGTCCTTGTTATTCTGTAGTGGCCAGAGTCCTATATGTTTAATTTTAACAAAACTTTAATTACTTGAATTTAACCTCAGAAAAGTCATCTAATGCTGTTGTATAACTTCAGGTAAGAAGAGCTATAATTTCTAGTAATACTCAATTTTTAAAATGTGGAAAGTTTGAGGTAATTAGTTTTTAGTATCAAACTTAGTCAGCATTTATACACTCTCTAGTCTGAAAAATGAGGACGCTGAGAATACATTTTACTTTGTTCCAACTTGCTTCTCCACTAACTGTTTTGTGTGTGTGTGTGTGTGTGTGTGTGTGTGTGTGTGTGTGTGTTTTTTTTTTTTTTTTTTTTTGCGGTACGCGGGCCTCTCACTGTTGTGGCCTCTCCCGTTGCGGAGCACAGGCTCCGGACGCGCAGGCTCAGCGGCCATGGCTCACGGGCCCAGCCGCTCCGCGGCATGTGGGATCTTCCCGGACCGGGGCACGAACCCGCGTCCCCTGCATCGGCAGGCGGACTCTCAACCACTGCGCCACCAGGGAAGCCCTCCACTAACTGTTTTATATTTTTATTTACACATTGTTAAGGTGTATAACATTGGCTTTCTGCATAGTTCATGATGTTGATGTGTCTTAATTCTATGTTGAACTGGATTTAATTCTCACTGGTGTTTTATCACAACATATTCATTTTTGAGTACTTCATTTTAAGCTATCTTTTATTTGGCTAGATGTATCAGCAATCTTTTTTCCCCCTCAGAAAGACTCATGGGGGTGTTCTCTGAGTCCTTAAGGCTAATGAGTTTCTGTCTTTAACCTTGTACTTACTGTAGTCTTGGCTGTGTATAAACTTTCCTCAGAATTTTGCACACATTCCTCTGTTGCCTTTTATCATCTAATGTTACCATGAGATATCTGAAGCAAGTCTACTATTTCCCCTTTGTACATGGGCTACTGCTTTTTAGCCTATATATCTATAGAATTCTTTCTGTGTATCTTTGAAGTTTTTCAGGATATCTCTTCACATATTTTTCCTGAGTTATGGTGTGTCTTTTTGGATATAGATTTCCATCTTTATTTCAAGAAAATATTCTTGCTCATTGGGGTTTGTTCTCTTGGAACTTCTTCTGAGAGACTTCTTCTTGGAACCTGACAATGGGCAGAGCTAGAAGCATCTTGGGAGACTGTCAGTGGAGACTTGAAAAGAAGAAAGGAAACTGCTCCTGGAAGCTTCATAAAAGGGGGCCCATATTATACATTTAATGGGACAGTTGATTAGACTATACCTGTCGTAACTTGAAAAATAGAAAATGTACCTAGGAAATTTCCCAGTGGTCCAGTGGTTAGGACTCTGTGCTTTCACTGCTGAGGGCCCAGGTTCGATCCCTGGTCGGGGAACTAAGATCATAAGCTGCGTGGTGTGGCCAAAAAAAAAAAAAAAACGAAAAGAAAAAGAAAAAAAGAAAACGTACCTAACTAACTTACATACCTAGCTAAGAATATTTCCAGATATTGAAAGCATCAACTGATCCTTTCATCTACATATAATAAGGTACAGTTAGAGAGAGAGGAACTGAAGAAGGAACTACTTCATTTTTAAACAGAATTAGAGGAAGTATTTCTAACCCAGAACTTGCTAAGTCAGAAGATAAAACTATTTCTCATTCTAACATTCTTAGCCAGGAAAATTATCTCAAAATAAGAGACAGTGTCAGGGCAAATATAGAATATAGAACACTGCCTATGGAATGTTGCTTTGTGGTCAAAACTCTATAAGATCCTTTGTTAAGACATTAGACAGACAGGCAGTGCTTCATAGATCCTTTCTTATCTAGAATAAAGAGACTTCTAGTAATTTTAAGAGCATGACTTGTAGACCCTCTCAGCTAGACAATAAATTTCTAAAAATCTTAAGGGTCTTGTCATAGCACTCTGATTCACAGTTCTAAAGTAGAGAGGATTTGCATGGACATTTCTCTTTTCTAATGAATTGAGTTATAATTAGATAGCTACAAATTACACAAACTTTTTATAGGAATTATATCAATTTGGACTAAAAGTTAACAGAAAGAGCTGAGAATTAAAAGAGGCCTCTAGGCCCCTAACTTATGTTGCAGGTTGAGAAAGTTACTCAGCTGTAAGTATGGACCATATTTTATGGAAAGGGAAAGATGAGTCAAAGAGAATAGCCACAACTCAGAGCTTAAAGCTAGGAGACATGGACAGTCATCATGGGTTATGACAGAACTGGATCCTGATCAAGGAACCTGTGATATGTGCCCCACTGGATTTCAGAATTATTATGGACCACTGATTGTTATGTGCTTTTATTGTCCCTCTTTTGAATGAGAGTATCTCGTTTAGTGTTTCTGACCTTGCCTTACCATTATATATTGGACGTGTGTGCAGGGAGTTAGAAACTTGCCTCTTTAGTTCGTACATCTTCAGATCAAGAGCTGCACTTGAGGAACCTCATTCAGAACTGTAGCTCATTTAAATGACAATATCTTGGACTTCAAGTCTGAATCTGGTGCTGTAATGGATGAGGTTCGGGTGATTCTCAGGGATTAGGAGGTGTGTCTTTTGCATGAGTTAGATGGGCTATGGGGAATGTGATAAATCATTAGGTGTCAAAGGATTCACTGTAATAGACTATTACTTTAGTGTCTTCTAATGAGTCATGTCTGCCAGCATTTGTGTCCTAGTATAGCTCACTCTCCATAAATTTGAGCTGGCCCTGTCACCCACTTTAATCAGTTAAATGTGCTGGAAGTGATACTGTGTCAATTCTGGACAGCTTCTACTCCTGTACTTTTAGAAGTTAGCTACCCCACAAGAAGTCCAACTGCCTTAAGACTGCCATCCTGTGAGGAAGCTCAAACTAGCCAGATAGAGAGACCATGTGGATTAAGGGACCCAGGCCACAGCCCCAGCTGAGCTCCCAGCTTACTCAGCACCCAGAGGCCAACCATCTGAGTGATTCATCTTAGCAGTGCATTCACCAGACTTAGTTGAGCTACCCTTGCTAATATTATATGGCATATAGACGAATGGTCCTCCCCAAGCCCTGTGCAAATTGAAGATTTGTGAGAAAATATGTTTTAAGCCACTGAGTTTTGAGGTACTTTGTTACATAGCAATAGGAATTGAAACATACTAACTTTCTTCTTTGAGTTATTTTTATTTCAGACATCATGTTGTTGGAAATTTCTTTGAGGGGCTATATATATATTTCTTGGTTTGAATTTTTGGCTTATAATACTTCCTTCCTCCTTTCCACACCTTCTCTGCCAATTATTTGGCATTTGTTCCAATGTTGATTCCTTTCCAACTAATACTAATCTTCAAGTAATTCAACTAAGTAATTGAGTAACTTAGTAATTAAACAAAAAAACAAGTATTTTTTCAGCAAAGGAAACCACCATCAAAATGAGAAGGCAACCTACTGAAGTAGAATATTTCCAAGTCATATATCTGATAAGGGGTTAAAATCCAAAATATGTAAAGAACTCATACAACGACAACAAAAAAACAAACAACCTGATTAAGATATGGGCAGATGATCTGAATAGACATTTTTCCAAGGAAGACATACAGATGGCCAACAGGCACATGAAAAGATGCTCGACATCACTAATCATCAGGGAAATGCAAATCAAAATCACAGTGAGATACCACCTTATACCTATTGGAATGGCCATTATTGAAAAGATAAGAAATAACAAATGTTGGAGAAGATGTGGAGAAAAGGGAATGCTTGTACACTGTTGGTAGGATTGTAAATTGGTGCAACCACTGTGGAAAACAATATGGAGAGTCCTCAACAAAATTAAGAATAGAAGTACCATATGACCCATCTATTCCACTTCTGGGTGTTTATCCGAAGAGCATGAAAATGCTAACTCAAAAAGATATATATTCATCTCTACGTTCATTTCATCATTATTTTACAATAGTCAAGATATGGAAATAACCTGAGTGTCCATCAATGGGTGAATGAATAAAGAAGATGTGGCATACACACACACACACACACACACACACACACACACACACACACACACAGAGGAACACTACTCAGCCATAAAAGAATGAAATCCTGACATTTGTGATAATACCTTGAAGGTACAATATTACACTAAATGAAATAAGTCAGATGGAGAAAGACAAATACCATATGATTTTACTTATATGTGGAATCTAAAAAACAAAGCAAATGCAAAGAAAATAAAACAAGAACAAACAAAATAAAACCAAAAACAAACTCATAGATACAGAGAACAGACTAACATTACCAGAGGACAGTGGATGAAATGGGTAAAGGGGGTCGATTGTAGGGTGACGTATGGTAACTAGACTTGTGGTGATTGCTTTGTAGTGTATACAGATGTTGAATTATAATGCTGTATAGAAAAGTGCAACAAGTGTTTGTTTATAAATAAGAACATGTGGATATGAATGGAGAGGGTAAATTGCAGCTTCTTTGATTCAGGTTTCACCACTGTTTCCTCTGCTGAGAATGATGTCTCCTTTTGTGTTTCAGTGTTTTCAGCAATACTGTGACTCAAGGGAAACGCTTGCAAGTGGCAAAGTCCTCTGTTTGTAATCCAGTGGCTAATGCTGTCCTTCCTCTGTTTACCCCACCTCATCTCCAGCAGTCTCTCTTAGCAAGTAGAGAGACCAGAGAATTCATTATTTAAGTTATCGTTCACTCTGTAGTGAGAGGAGGCTTTCTATTTATAATTGCACTAGGGTAGTAGACACAAAGTGGGCACACCAGGTCATCAAACCACCTTGTTTGTAAGCCTGAGTTGTAAACAATAAAAATGAAATGTACCTTCCTGAGTTCTACTTGCTTAGCTTTCCTGCTGTGGAGAATAGGACAGTGCAGGGACAGTCCCCACTCCTCCTTTGGCTGGTCTGTGTCCCTCATTCTCATTGTTTCTATTAACGAATTCATATATTGACCTTTCAGACCTGGGTCATCAGCATGTTAAGGGAATCCTGCCTAATTTCTAGGGAGGTTATGTGTAGCCCTCAGTGACTTTTCACATTTTGGGCCAAGTTTCAAAGCATATGGCAGAGTTCATGGTTTGTGGTTCACAGATTGTGTATTTACTTCTATCATTACTACAGGGATATACTTTCTTTCCATTTTTTAAAGTTGTTTTTGATGGGCTTAGAGGGAAAGAATAGAATTAAAATGTCTTACTCTGTTATCTTTAACTAAAAGACTACTGTTCCGGCATGGAGATATGACCTTGATATAGAGTCAAACATAAGCAGATTACAGTACATTAGTTATGGTATATATACCTTTGTGTTAAAAAGAATGCACTTTATATTCATAACATATTACTAAGGGTATTCATCCCAGTGGTAACTGAAGTCATTTTATGGAGTGAGGAGAATGTATGTAACGTATATGAAATTTTTACAATGGGCATGAATTAATTAAATAAATCAGTAAAGAAATCACTGAAGATCATTCCATTTTGGAGAAACATAAAAATACTTAAGTTTCCGTGGTCCTTGTTGCATTGTGGAGTTAAGAATCCATGCCACTAACAAGGCATCCTGTGGTTAAGAATGAAATGCCCTTTTATTTTGATCCAATAGCCTCTCCTCAAAATTTTCCCACTGTAGACCTTCCAGGGAACTATCTTTCTTAGCTTGAAAAAATATGAGTTGCTAGGCCAGGAAGCACTTTGATTCTGAAGGTTAGAGGCTAGTAGGATAGGATTGGATTAGCCACAGTAACAATCAAAAAGACAATCCCTGTCTGTGTTAGGATGGTTGATGCCTGTTGTCTGGGCTTCTGGGTCTGCAGTTGGCCTGTTCCCTGACTTATTTATTTCCCTAGCTGGCATTACCGTTTACCTGCCCATTGTCCTCTGTCGTCTTTGATGCCCTGGGATGCAGCATTAATATTTTAGCAATGGTGGTATATCCCTTAGCATATCCGGAATGGAGGAGATAAGCAATAAATAACAGTGATAAGCCTGTGCTGCCAGAGCTTCTTTGGAGGGCTTTACTGAGACACCAAGAAATGGATTCATGAAACTTAGTTTGGTGGAATGGAAAGAAAAACACAGGAAAGAAATAGAGTGGTGCACATAGCTGTCACACCCATGTCAGAAATCTAGGTGAGAAAGGTAAACGTCAGTGGCTCAAAGACTTTCCAAGGAAGAGCAAGGCTGCTATAGTCCGTCAAGCAGCTGACACAGGAGCAGAGCTTGACAAGTCATTTTGATGCTAGTCTGGAAAACTCCTTGGAAATAAACATGTTCAAAAAGGCCCCAAATCCAAATCAATACAGAGAGGAGAGCTGAGGGAATGAGTAAAAATAAGTCAGTGAGGGATAATGACTGCTCCTGCCTCTACTCCTGGTCATAACCAGGATCCCAGCGAGTACAGATGTTTGATTTGGTCAGTTGACAGGCTGAGTGGTGCAGGGGAAATATGACCTGAAGAGTCAGGCAGCCCTGAGATAAAACCCAGCTACATGGGCTTCCCTGGTGGTGCAGTGGTTGAGGGTCCGCCTGCCGATGCAGGGGACACGGGTTCGTGCTCCAGTCCGGGAAGATCCCACATGCCACGGAGCGGCTGGGCCCATGAGCCATGGCCGCTGAGCCTGCGCGTCCGGAGCCTGTGCTCCGCAACGGGAGAGGCCACAACAGTGAGAGGCCTGCGTACCGCCAAAAACAACAAACAAACAAACAAAAACCTAGCTACGTGGACTTAGGATCTTGGGCAAGTGACTTCTCTCTGCTCATAGGGAAATTCTCAGCTGGTTCTGGTCTGTGGCACTAATTCTGTGTTTGGGTTTATCTGTAATGTAGAGATAACAGTAGCTTCCCTGTGACATCATTTGAGGGTTGAATGAGATAGTGCCTATGAAGTGCTAGTCCACAGACAGTGTTGAATGAATGCTTGTTACTCATTCTCTGGAGCCTGTCCTCTGTCCCAAAGCTCTCAGAAGTAGAGCACTCTGGCACCTTACCTTGACCTCCCACCTCCTGTTTCTCCTCTTCCCCCTTCTTCTTCTTCTGTTCTGTAAGGACGGTGAAGCCCTGAGCTGGCAGATAAATTGGGCTCCGGCTTGGGTGAAGCAGAGAGATTTCTTGATGTATTTGTCCTGCACCTGAGGAAGCAAGCTGTGTTTGTGCTCCTGGTTTCCATTACGGAGCTGGTCATATTTTATCTTCTCTTAGGTGGCAGCTAGATCTGTCCTGGTCAGGTCAACACAGACTCTGACTACAGGAGAGAGAAGCAGGTACTAAAGCCGATCAGAGGTATTTATTTCTCCTATCTTACTGTGTTACCTGAAAGAGGCACTAAGATCTTCACACCTGAGCTTGGGAGTTGCAGTTCTCCATTTGCGATGTCCTTCAAGTTTTGGGCCTGTTTTCACCCAGGTGTGTGATGCTTCCAGCTTTCATCATGGTGCCCACCTTCTCAAAGGCATCATTAACTCCCTATTGCCCATAAGATAAATCCCAAACTCCTTACCTTGGCATCTAGTGCCCTCTACTCTCTCACTCCAGTTACTCTCCATTTTATTTCCCACAGTTCCTAAGCATGAAACAGCCCCAAACTAAACTATTCACTGCTTCACTCACGCTCCCTGCATTTTCCTGCCTCTGCTCCTTTTTGATGTTCTTCCTGTGCCTGGAATACTCCTTTCTCCTCCTCCTCCCTCCATGGTCAAGTCATATCTGTTACGCAAAGCCCAGCTCAAATGCTGGCCCCTCCATAAAGCTTTACTTGTGCACCTTCTAGCTGGAGTCAATCTTGCCCTTCTCCAAACTCTTTTGGCTTTTTCTCCAAGCAGAGCACCAATGTCTGATGCTTAGAACTCTCGCTTCTGCAGTACAAGCCTTTTGAAGTAGTCTCCTTCCCTAATAGAATGTTGGCCCCTTGAAAGTAAAATTTATGCATAACCCTATCTCTTTTTCCCACAGTGTCTTATACACATTAGGTGACTAGATGAATGAATTTGAAGGCAGTAGTCGAGCTGTTGTATGTATATGTAATTGCTGATGATGTACAAGTTGATACAGCAGCTATGGCAAATTCCTCTCATGCGTGCCCTCATGGTCCTTCTGGTGCCTGTGGCGAAATTCTACTCATATGCCAACCCCAATCTAGAGAAGTAGGTTGAAAAAGATTCTAAGGTCGTGTCTTGTGCCAGTAGGATGGAGTGCTGTGATTGATTAGTGATGTCTTCCATTACCCTGTATCAGAATTGATAGGAAAGGTGGAATCTTTGTCACATCACATCTAATGTTTCCATATTGGTAGAAAGTTGTAATAAATGGCATGGATGTACTTGCAATGAAAACTGACTCTTCTAAACTTATAATCACATCAATATATGAAGAATTTACAAAAATAACACAAGATCGGAGTCACCAGGCCTATCACTTTGGCCTCTTCCACTTGCGAGCTAGTAGCAAATTACTTAATCTCCCTTTATCCACATGTACGATGAGTTAGTAATACCCATTTTACCTATTTCACAGCCAAGTAAGAGGATATTTTTCCTGGTTATGAGGACAAAATTTTATATGTATATGTAAAATTATATATATAATATATGTATACATATGTATTTATATAGTATATGTATTTATATATGTTTATGGGTAATGATTAAAATTCATAAATAACTTTTATTATTTCTCACTTTGAAAGTCTCACAGGTTCTTCAAATTAAAAAAAAATACAGAGAAGGAAAGAGAAACGCACTAATTCTTCTTGAACAGAGACAATCACTAGTAACAACTTAGTATATATCCTTGCAGATCCTTTTCAATGAGGTGTATAGCCTTTAAAATTCTGTTGAGACTTGTATTCTTTTTTTTTAATCAGTACAGAGTGAAAATTTTTGGATGCCACTAAGTATTATTCTATAACATTGCTTGCATGTTAAATAGTATTTTATTATATTTTAATAGCATGTTGTCCCCTGTGAAGTACAACACAAATGCAATGTTGATTTGATATTTATATGATGAGCACAAGCAAGGGGGAACCTAGAAATAGACAAATTAAAACTTGTTGCCTTGTAGTTTGCGTGGAATAGTGGGTTTTCAGGTAGTGCTGTAGTCTCTTATCCAGGAATCTTTATGGCAATGGTAATTGTGAGGTGTGTTGATCTGTAGTGAAGGTTAGTACATTGGATTTGATGGGGCTCAAAGGACAAGTAAAGAGTTACGGTTGAACTTTCCTCAAGCAGTGTTTACGTGCTCATTGGATTTAGAGTCAGTTTTGCAAATGTTCCAACAGGAATGGATTCATTTTTGAAAAGCTGTAATCAGCAAGAAACAAAGGGCAGGGATGTTTTTGAACTCAAATTTTTGTAGGGCTCTTTGTTCCCCTTTTGTTAAAAAAAAGAAGGAGAAATTGAGTAAATTTAGAAAAGTACAACAAGCATTATGCTTGTTTCTACTGACAAAAGAAATACTCCTTCCTTGAATATAGGAGTCTTTTTTGATCTGGAGTACAGGACTAGATTTCTGAAAACATTAGAAATGGGAGAAAATTTTCAAATTTAGCATTCTGTAGTGTTACTGTAAAATGTATATCCCTCTAAATGGCCACTCTATAAGACACCTATTTTTAGGGCTTTTTTAAAGAATTCTAGGGACATGCGTTTGCAGTAGGGTGTAGTAAAGACACGTAGGCTTTGGAATTGTGAAAGATCTGACTTAAGGTTCATTTCTGCCATTTACTAGCGGCATGATCTTGAACAAATTACCCAGCCTCTTTCAGCTCCAGTTAACTTGATGACAGTACCTGTATCACAGGATAGTTTTGAGAGTTAGATGAAATCATGTCTTTAAATTTCTTGGCATAGTATAGGTACTCACTGAGTGTTGATCACCCATCTGTATAGTAGGCTATAAATAGGTCATGGAGGTAGACAAGTTGGCTAACTCTCTCTCCTCAGGAACCTGATGGCTGAGCCATCAGAACACTTTATTTTCTTGGCTACAAGAATTATTTGTTACAACATAAGTAACAGAACTGATAAACACAGTCTGTAAGAAGATTCTGAGAAATTAGAATATTGATTAAAGCAAGAATGAAAGGAAAAGAACAGGCATTTTAAGATGTCCTTGGTTGCTTTCCAATATTTTCTCTTACTATCAGTTTATTTTATCTTAATTCTAATTACTTTCCTTTTGGCCTAGAGACTTCCTGATTCTCCACGTCCAGCCATGCCCATGCTTATCTCTTTTTGTGGCATCTCATCTCAGGCGTAGCTTTAAGCCATCTGGGATCAAAGACTTCTGCTTAGGGGATGCTGCATTTAACTAAGGATAGATACTTTGCAGTGTTTTATCATACTTATTTTAATACCCAACCCATTTGCTTTGACTTTTTTACCCAGTTAGAGAGGAAGAGGCTTATGAGGACAGAGCAAAGTCCTCAATTGTACATTACTTCTTCCCTCTGTTTATTCCTTAACCTATTACAAAAAAATTATTCCTCAAAAAGATCACCTTTTCTTGTAAACATCACAACATATCTCAATATAAATGAAATTATTTTGAAAAGTAACATTAGATTATGTACAGTTTCTCTCCAATGTGATTTCCAACACTGATATGTTGTTAAATTCTATGTACTGAAGAAGCTATTTGGAAATACACTACATATATCCAATTGGTTCATCACATTTATATCACTCTCTCCTTTAAGGCCTCAGAGATAACTCTAAATGTTGACTCTTTTAAATATTAAACCTCTTTTATTGAATCAATCTCAGCTGTGTAAACTTTAAGTGAAAATCAAAGCACTAAAAATGAGCCCAATATTTAAATTCCATTATAATTACCCCTGGGTGGCCAAAGGAGTGGACCTTTAGGTATTGAGCTTTTGTTACATGAAATCTAGCTGGGCTTTCCTGATCTGGACTGGAAGATCACCTCAGTGCTTTGGGCCTGAGGCTAAAATGGACTGTTTCCCACTAAGAAACATAGATTAAATCAAAAGATTGGCATTCTGGAAAATTTCCTACCCTCTAGGAAACACGTTTGTGAAATGACCACGTAAACGCTTTATTCTTAACGTAGCACAGAGCACAGCCTGGCTGGTTAGCTGCAGGTAAGGGGTAGAGCTTGAGGAGCAGACTGAAAAGGTGTGATGTCTGGATGGCGGGGCTCTGTAGTTAATGGGAGGTGGGGAAGGCACAGCATGGTCTGAATGCCTTGGACACCTAAGGTCCTTTTGTGAGTCATTTCATTACTCCTTGTAACTTTCCTCCCAAGTGACTTCCATTACACACGCTGAACAGATGAGCAACTGAGCCTCAGAGAATTTAAGGATCCTGCGCATGTTCATGTGGCTAGTGCCAGGAAGGCCAGAACTCCAACCTATCTATCTGACTCAAAACCTATGCCCTTTTCACTTTACCCTACATCTCCTAAGTAGGGAAGTGTCTTGGTGTAGAGCTGCACTGTTCAACAGAAATATAAGGAAAGCTATAAGCGTGAACCACATATGTCGTTTAAAATTTTCCAGTACCCACATTTAAACTGATTTTAATAATGTACTTTATTTAACCTAATGTATCTAAAATATTAGCATTTTAACATGCAATTAATAAAAAAAACTCAGTGAGGTATTTTATATTCTTTTCTTCACACTAAGTTTTCACAATCTGATGTGCATTTTATACTTACAACATATCTCAATTAGAACTGGCCGCATTTCCAGTACTCAGTATCCACATGTGGCTGATGGCTGCCATGTTGGATGGGGCAGATATAGACAGTCAGTAGTGTTATCAGGACAGTTAACTGGGTTGATGTGGGAGAACTCAGTATTGGGAAACCCAGGAGGAGATGATACTCTGAAGGGTAACTAGGTCAGGCAACTTGGCGTAAGGGAAGTGTATCATTCACTCATTCATTCATTCAACATGTATTAGTGAGTACCTCCTAAGCATCAGATACTGTTCTAGGTGCTAAGCTAGAGAGGTGAACAAGATTAAGTGCTTTCACTAGTGGAATCTACATTCTAGGAGGTGAGATAGACAATAAGCAAATAAGCATATAATTTAAGTGATTTGAATAAAAGTACAGCCAGCAAGAAGATAGAGTGTAGCAGGGACTATTTTTGATGAGGTAATAAGGAGAGGCCTTTCTGAAGAAAAGTCATTTGAGCAGAGACTGAAGCCAGGCATAGGAAAGCCTGAGTAAACGGTGTTCTAAGCAGAGGGAATACTGAGATGGCAACATGCTGAACAGCGTCTGGGAATAGCAAGGCCAGTGTTTGGAGGGGAGGGGGTGTGGTAGGAAGTGAGGCTTGAGAGTGAGACTGCGGTCAGCTCGTGCAAGGCCTCATAGGGTGTGGTAAGGACTTCCCCAAGAGTGATGGGAAGTCTTCATAGGGTTTTGAGTCAGAGAGCAGAGTTCTCTGAACTCAGGTACCTTTATAAAGGATATTCTGGCTATGATATGGAGAAGAAACTGGAGGTGGGGGGGTGAATAGAAGATTGTTATTGCAGGTAGTGAGTAGAGCTATGAGGAATAAGTCTCACTTCATGGGAATGGGGATGAGCAAATACTAGATATGATTCCACTCTCAGGCAATGAGTGTTACTAAATACTGTTTTATATATTGCATAGGCATATGTCGATTAAATTAGAGAGCATTTCTTCAAATTGCACAACTGAATGATATTAAATGGCTTACCCAGACAGGGACTCAGAGAATTAGGTCATGATCTATTGCCAAAACTGGGGTAGGATGGATGAGTGTGGTTGACATTAGAGGGTAATTTGGTCAGGAACACCAGAAATGCCAGATTCTGCCTTAGCCCAGCCAATTTTCTTCTGTGAGAGGGTCCCAAGGAATACTGGATTACAAGAAATAATGACCCCCACAAAATAAGAGTATCACTATATTGTAAGCTGACCTTGTGTTTAAAACTGCAGTGTACAGTTACTCGGTTAAAAAATTAGCACAAGGGGCATGAGATGGACTCTAAAGATGGGAGGGTTCCTCTCTTAGGTTCATGCTGAGATGTTGAAATCTTATCACTAAGGATGAGAGCACCCCCTCAATAGAATGTGAGCTCCTGTTGGGAATCCTATACCTGGGATCCTATTGACCTTCTACTGGGAATCCAGTAGACTGGGGTCCTACCTTACTAACAGCCATATCCCAAGAGATAGAAGCTGGCATCTAATAAGTGCTCAATATTTGTTGCATCCATTCATCCACTCATCCTATGACTCCTTCATCTAATGAATATCTTTGCTGAGCACTGGGATATAGCAGGGAGGAGACATAGCCATTGCATTCTGCATTCACAATCCACCATCAGAAACAGAACTCATCTCTACCTTATGATGAGTTCTTTGGGGAGGAAGGACAGTTCACTATGGGAGCTCACATGAGGGTTTGCAAATTCAGGGCAAGAGAGGGTGGAGAGCCTTCCTGGAGGCAATGGTGCCTGCAGAGATCCTTCTTGGGCTTAGAATGAGGATGTAAGCATTTGTAAACAGTAAAGATACACTCTATTGGTGGACTCGCTAGTAGCATCAAGGTCGCTTGAGTGGAGAGCTGTATTTTCAGAATAATAGCCTGTAGCTGGCTGGCAAATTTAAATGGTGATAGAGCCTTATTAATATGCATGACCTACACCTTTCCTAAATTTGGTAGAAGGAAAAGCTGGAGTATATGATAATTTTTAAAAATCTACATTCATTCCATTCATTTGGGTAATCTGGCATATATACCTGATTATCATAATTTTACCTAAATAATGAATAAACTAGACAAAGGAAAATTAAAATCTTTCACATTAGATGTAATTATAATTTTTTTACAGTAACATCCACAGTTAGATTCTTAATTAAGTCTTCATGCCTCTTTTACAAAAGTGTATTTTGTTGATATAGTTAATTTTTTAACATCTGCATTAATGAGAGGAAAGAACAGCATAGATAATTCCCCCAAACCAAAGCTTAAAATCCATCTTCACTGGGTTATGCGATAAAGTCTGTCCTGTGCCATGCCTGATATTTGCTTTCCTGATGATGTACTTTGTGGAATAATATTAACATGCGTTTGCATTTACTGAAAAGAAAAAAATGGCTGATATAAATCAGGGAAGAGAATATGGCAGGGGCTGAGGGATGAGGAAGTCTGTTTGGAATTGACATTTTTCCAGTGACAATAGGTATATAGATAACTGACTAGCCCATACGTCATAAATTGAAAGAGAAGATGTTTCTTTCCTCCCTCCCTCCCTCCCTCCCTCCCTCTGCCCCCCTCTTTCTTTCCTTCCTCCCTTCTCTAATCTCAATTCATTTATTATATTTTCAGAAATATTCAGTGTCAGCAAAAACACACAGACCCATTCAAGTTCAGGTAAAACCTTAACAAGAAGCAGCTTATCAACATGATCACTTCCATGGGAACTAACTACTGCTGCCCATTTCTAGCTTAAGACCCTCTAGACACATGGTCGTAAACCTGAGAGGGATATACTGTGCATATGTTGTGCATATGTTGCTGCTCCTGCTGTGCATGTGTCGATACCCAATATGATATTTTTTGAAAAATCACAAAGAATTCAGCAAACATCTTCAGTGGTAGGGCATTTTTCAGTATTTCTTGCTGCCATTATAATAAAGATTACAAATGATCTCCCTGCTGCTCAGGGTACATCTTCTAGGGTCAGACATCAAAGCAAAGATGGCAGAAATGCATTCAGAGTCTCGCTTTATGAATTTACTTTGCTTTTTGCATTTCTTTCCTTGGGAATGTGATTCCTTTGGAATTACTGGGATCACAGAGAAAAGCACACCATCAAGAGACTAAGCTATAGAGTGGGGAAATGTGATAAAGTCAATTTAAGTTTAACAGAAATCTTGGGGGTTTTTGATCCACAACTTCGAGGTAACTGCTTCAACTTTTGCAAAGTCGGAGGAAATATTTTTATCCATTTCTGTTGTTGTCTTTATTGTTGAACACGCTCACAAAAGGGCAGACCTGGGGTGTTACCTGAAGCTTGACGGCAGTTTGGAATAATATGCCGTCTCCAAAAGTACGTCCAATGATCCAGTTGTCACAGAAATGTAGTTGTGTTGATTTTTGGTTGTGAAAAAAAAGATAAGCAGAACAATGAAACAGTGTATCAAATACTAAATGGACATCAGATTAAGCCAAACTTCTCATTCATTTCAACAGGAGCAATCTTAAACCCCTATTTAAATTCTCATGTAAAATTTTTTAGCATATTATTTTTAATAATTATACAAGATGTCATGTACTAGAAATAAAAATTGCAAAGCATCTTCTTTTTTTTTTAAAGCACAACAGGATTATATTTTAATACACAACCAAAATACAAAACACCATAGTAAATTGATGGCAATAAAATATGGTATTTCATTTGCACTGCATGACAAACGGTTAACATCCTTAATAATAAATGAGTTTTTAGAAACCAGTAACAAAGACATTGATATATCAAGGGAATGGGAAAAAAACAAAGAAAAGAAAATGAAATAACGCCAAGTGACTAGTAAGGATTAAGCATATATGAAGATGACAGGGCTGAACAATAACAGAAGAAAAGCAATTTCTTGTAATACCACATTACCAAAGATTAAAAATGTAACATTTGTACAGTTTTAGGAAATATACCCACATAAACACTGGGGGACAAGATTGATGAGGTCCTGTCTATATAGTATGGAAAACTAGTTTGGACTCGAAACTATAAATTTTGGATATCCTTAGTCCTAGCATTTCCAATTCATTGGAATTATTTCAACAAATTAGTTGGATAGATTCGCAATTTATATATAAACCATGTTTACTGCGTAGAAAATTTGTAGCTAGTATATAGACCTCCTAAAAAAATAACGTGCATGTTAATTTATCAATACACCCAAAAGGATGTGCACAAAATTTCATTAATAGTAGATAACATAGATAGAGGTGGCAGAATTAGAGGAGGAAAAAAGGCATTTAATAGTAAAATATTATACTTCACAATTTCCGTGTCCTTTGAAATCTTGAAAAAGATGATTTTTTATGAGTCAATTTTAAATTTCCCTGTGATAAGTGAAAATTTTTTAAATGTGCACTTGATACTTACAGGAGCACTGTAATTAAGCCTTGAAATTACACCATCCTTAGCTTCTCTGTGTAATAATGCCTCCATCATTCATATTCTCTTGGACATATGATCTGAACTTTTAAGAGTAAGAGCACGTTCATGTGCACACATGTGCACACGCACACACACACACACACACACACACACACACACACACTGGGACTCTCATCACTCATTCTTTGGGTACCAATGTACATGCAAAGACGCAGACTTAGTTGGGTTTCAAGCTATGTTTTTTGGATTGCAAGTAACCAAAATGGATTTTGGCTAAGTTAACTAAGGAGAAATTTGTTGGAAGAGATGGGACTACTTATAAAATCAGTGGGAGACTGAAGAAGCAAGCTTAGAGATGGACATGAACCAAGGCAGTCTACTTGGCAGGAATTGTTCTGTAGCACCAGAGTGCTGAGGCTCACTGAATAAGCCCCGACCTTTCTTCGTTCTGTTCTTCTCTTGGTTGAAATTGAGATTCCTGGAAGGGAACAGGCAGGCATTCTATTGACCTATTTGCTCACATGCTCACCCTTAGCAGGAGAGAGCGGAGTACTGCCATCAACTGTCCCGCGAGACTGTATCTAATGGGGGAAGGGTGGATGTTTAAAAGGATGGATGCTGGGCAGCCCAGAGCAGCAAGCAAATGGTCCAGGGTGTGAGGGTGAAGAGGTGTTACTACTTGGAGAGATATTCCTAACCCTGAGTAGAGACTGTCAGGGTTGGACCTGTGTCCTCTTGGACCATTTCAAAGCAGAGCACAGCTTGGGATGATGTCATGAGCTCCTGGTATGGAGTCTGAAGATCTGCGTCTCATACAGCTTAGTTCTGTGACTTCTTGCAATTTTCTTATCTTCTTTGCATCCTAGTTTCCTCGTCTTGCCTATCTCACAGAGTTATTACGGACGTATAAGAACAGTGTACATTAATATATGTGAAAGCACTTTCTAAAACTGGTAAGTGTTTTCCAAATGTTCCTATAAGTTTGAGAATCTTCTGTTAGTGCCTGCAAGAGCCCAAAGAGCAGCACAAAGGCCCAGCAGCGTGTGCTAGATCCTGCACGTGCCCCAGATACTGAGATCAGTGTCACTTCATGAACATGCCCTTGACAGGTTAGATGGGTGAAGAGACTATCACGAAACTTAATTTTAGATGAAGTCTGGCATCCACCAGACATAGGCTATACCTCGTAAAGCAAAATCTTCACTTTCTTCTTTCTAGAACAATCTGTTCCATGATGCTCGTTCCCAGAACCCTTAGGTTTCAGGCATCTGTCTGGATTTTGGTTTCTTACATTATAAATAAAAAACATACACAGAGCGGTTGTACTTTATTTGAGGGCTATGTCGCTGGAGTCCTTGCATAATTCAAAATTCACCTATTTCAAGGCAAATACCAACCAAAGGTAGGAGGGAGCTTTGTTTACCAGGTAAAATGAGTGTCCCCGTGTAGCCCTAGTATAAACTCAGTTTACAGTTCACTTGCGTCCTTCAGCTCTGAGATTAAATTGGGTGATTGTCTACAAACTTTATTCTGGGGGAGGGTTAGTGTTGCATTATTTTAAATTTTGCACATACAGAGAATCTCAACATATTTTATGTCACATTATACTGAATTCACATAATTCAAATCTGCACTCAATGTGGTGGCTCTATAATTTGGTACACTACTCTAATGACTACACCTTCTAGAACGCTCCACATTTGGTTTAAATCAGTAACACATCCCCTGTCGAATATATCCTATTTTGCGAATGCATACGGAGGAGCCAGGTAAAACTAGAATACTGTAGTGTACATTTCTTCTCGACCCCTCTATGGAAAATTCTGATTTTAAGAAACCTAGGCACTTGTGTCTGATGACTCTGTCTTGCTTTCCCATGAGCCAGCTTCAGGGAATTGCATTAAGAGTTTTATTTTCATGCTAGGCCAATTTCTCAGTTGTGAAATGAGTCTCTCTGGTTTTGGTGAGGGGTGGGTGACCCAAGTCAAGGGAGTAAACCTCACCCCATCAAGAGATTGGTTTGCTTGTTAATTTCATGGACGGCTTTGTATTGAGGTAAGCAAAAGGCCGATGGGGAAACCTTGCAACCACCTGTAAGAATTTGGGCCACTCACAGCAAACCTTTGAATTCCTCATGCTCACATTTGCCATTTAACAGATGCAGCAACTGAGGCCTCAGAAAGTCCACTCACCTTCCCAAAGTCACGTAGTGGTGAAGAAGTGAGGCCTGGCCAACTGTAGAGCTGAGTTCTCATCCACGAACAACCCACTTCTCCCTTCAAAGAGAAGCCTTCAAACTGTTTTGTAAAGGAGCCCCTGAAACCTCGCCTGTTGTTTTCTCTGATTCTTGTTCCCTACCCATATCTTCTTTTTTTAAAGTTGTTTATTTATTTATTTATTTTTGGCTGCAGTGTGTGACTTACAGGATCTTAGCTCCCCAACCAGGGACTGAACCCGCATCTTCGGCAGTGAAAGCACGGAGTCCTAACCACTGGACCACCACGGAATTCCCTCCTACCCATATCTTTTAATGTTGCTTTCAACAAACAGTTTTCGGGGCTATACCTATGAAATTCATTTTTTTTTAAATTATCGATTAGGTATTTTGTCAAACAAACCCATAAGCCTTTGAATGAGGTATAGGAAAGTGATACATTTCAAAAAGGTGGCTAAGCACAATAAACTAAAATTTTTAAAAAAGAACAATAGGAAAATTCTTGGATGAACATACAGCTTTCAAGTGGAACGCCTTCTAGTATGGAATTACGTGAGCGTGGCATAGATGAATCATGTAGTCATTTTCTAATTTCCCTGCCTATATCTTTGGTTCTACTTGGAATGTCTCCTCCAAGTTTGTTCACCTCTATTCTTTTTTTGTGTGTGTATAGGTTTCAGTGTGACTTTGCCTAACATGGCACTGGGGGGACTTAATAAATGAAGCTACTGCTTCTTATTCTTGATTATTCATGATATTGCAGGCCTGGGTCTTATCAGTTCTTAAAATAAACATCATGTCTTGCAACGGTCTGCAGCCTCATAGACTGCAAAGTACATTCTGCCTATCTGATTCCACTCAACCCTCACAGTTGTCTTCTGGCTTAGACAGAATGGATAAGTAGCTAGAACTGCAAGCTGCTTTGCAGCTTGCCAGGGCAGGAGAGCTGGAATCCATCCCACGTCACTTGATTCTCTGCTCTTTGTTCTTTCCCTTTGGCCGCACAACTTCTCCCTAGGTCACTCATCAGGCACCATCCACTTCTCCCTGCTTGGGGTCTGTACTGAGGGCCTTGCACATCCACCTAAAGATGTGATCTGTAGTAGCATTTCAGCAACTACCATCACAGGCAGCGCCTGCTCTTCCCCTGACAGTGTAATTATCCATGCCTCAGTTATCTTCTCCAACCCAAGCCTAGTGTCCAAATGGTGACTCATTTAAATCTAGGCCTCAGGCACAGTCAGTAGGATGGGCACTGTCTTTCCATAGTGCCTCCACCTCTTTCAACTTGTTAACTCACTGCTCTAGCAGAGCGGCCTCGTACCGCCTCCTTCCCAGAACCAGCTGCCAGCAACGCACGCAGGCTCTGCCGTAATTAAGTATTGATTTCACGTAATGTGTTTGTATGGAGGAAGCTCATCTCATTTGAGGGCTGCAGTTATCTGTCAGTAGAGCAAAATGTGTGATTATCAGTGGGTATCCTATGGCTATCTATGACGAACTGTAACCTCTAATCCATCTAACTGCAGTGACATTATGGTACGCCATGCAAGAGTGGGTTGTTTTTCTTAACGTGACGTCTGCTGCTGTTGGCCTGCTTTTGTGCCCAGAAATAGCTGCATAGATTCTTCATTGCAACTCCTTTTTAGTTCCAATTTGGTCCCGCTGGAAAGGAGACCAGCAAAGTCCATTTACTGTAATGTAACGTAGCTGTGACTTCAAATAAATGGAGCACCAGGTATTATTTGTTTTCTGCTTTCTGTGTAGCAGTCATACCTCCTGGCATTTTTTTGGTAACCTTGCTATTCTCTGGAGAACAAGACAAGAAATTTTGGTTGGAAACAAACTTCACATCATTAACATCTTCAGGAGATGCTGTTGGGTTCTTGAGTCCCCCATCACCTTTACGTGGCATTCACGGACCCCGGGCTGAGTTGAGTTGCTCTGTTTTGTAAATTCGATGAGGCAGGTATATTGCAGGGAGCACCCCTTATGCTCACTGCAGGAATGAGAGCCTGAAGAGCTAGGATCTAAGTCTCTCTTCATTGTGTGATCTCTCTTTCCATTTGACAGCTTCATCTCCACTGAGCCACTGGCTGTCTTGATTGGGAGCTTTTTCCCAACAGTGGAACGGAAGTTTCTAAATAAAGATATGAGCTGTTTGTGTAGGTGTCTTTGCCTGTTTGGAGTTTTCCATCATGAGGTGGGAGATTGGATGGAATAGCCTACGTAGGTAGTGACTTTGTTTTCCATCCTTGCTCAAAATATCAGCCTGGAGTATCAGGAGATGAGCCAATTAAAAACTCTTGTTTCTAGTGCTAGTCTTCTCTCCTTGAGCAGCAGTTTTATCTCCTGCCTTCTGCTACCTAAAGTTACTTCCATTAGGTGTTTCTTTCTTGCTGCCATATAAAGTGATTATAAATAACACTGTAGACAGACTGGTGTTAGAGGGAAACGTTTCCAGTCGTGTGCACCGTTGTGGGTTATGTCTTTGAAGCTCACACTGAGCTCCTCCAGCTCCATTTTAAGTGTCACATTATCACAGCCCAGTCGCCTGGTCAAGTTAAGAGTACTGAGCTAGGGCATGCGCATAAATGCCAATCACACTGTAGAGGTGTCAACTGCATCTTAACTATGTCACTCAGAAATCTGGTGAATGAGCCAGAAACAAAAGTATAAAATATGATAACTTTCTTTGAATGTCCTCCTCTCATATATTTCAGCATTTAGGGATCATATTGACAATAATATTGCACAGATCATGAATGCTACTTTTGGTAGTTTTAGGTAGGGAATGGAGGAGAGATTTGGGCTTTGGGGTCAGAGGGATCTGGATTCTGATTTCACAGCTTTTTGATACAGAACAAATATGCCCTCAGAGCTTCCATCTTTTCATCTAAGTAATGTGAACATAACAAGGATCTTGCAGGTCATGGAGACTGAGTAGGCAGTACCACAAAATCAGCTAGCTCAGTGCCTGACCCATCGTAGCCTGAGGCATCCTGCCATCCATCACACCACCTAGTCCACTGGGCATATGTCATTCTGAGTTAATTATAGCTCTGACTATATAGACCTTTTCCCAAAGTTCAGTTGTGTTTCTTTCATACAACCATTTGAACTGTCTACAGAGTGTTTCTAAGACAATACTAGACCATACCTGGAGTATTAGAAAATGTCCTGAGTGATAGTTCGAAAGGGCCCATCCAGAGGTGAGTGATGAGGTTGGTGAGAATGCTTCAGAATCATCTGGGCACATGCTAAATGTGGGCAGATTCTAGGGCCCCACTCCTTAGAATCTGATTCGGTAGGTTTGAATGAGGGATCCCTGCAATTTGCTTGACTAATGTGCTCCTTGGATGATGATAATGTTTGGGCCACACTTAAAGGAATACTTCTGCAAACATGTCAACAGAAGAACCAGTGGACATCTGAGATTATCAGCTGGGAAAGGACCACTCAAGGGGGATGAGACAGAAGGCTTCCAATTGCTAAATATGTGTTATGGACATGACGTGATTTGTTCTGGAGCCCCAAGGGTCACAACAGAACCTCATGGGTAGAAATTCAAGGGAAGAAAATTTCAGCTTAATATAGCTATTTTCTAAAGATTAAAGCTATCTAAGGGTGGAATATATAGCCCCCAGGAGTAATGAGCCCTCTAGCTCTGCAGGAATTCAAGTTTGTCTATCTGCATGGCCTCTGGGAATTTTACATAGAAGAAATTAGCTCATGCTCTTATTCTCAATGGTACTTAATTACTTTTATTGTAATTGTTTACCTATGGGTCTAGTGCACTGAACTCTCACAAGTGTTTATTAACCATCTACCTGGTGCCTGATTCTGTGAAGATGAAGCACAAAAGTGCTGCATGAATCCAGGTGAAGGCGTGATCTTAGCAGATGCTCGTCAGGCAAAGAGAAGGAGCCGGGCTTCCGTTTCTGTATGGGAGAAGGTAATACGCATACTGGCAATGAGAAGGCGGTGGTGAGGGTGAGATTACCCATTGGGAAAAGCGGGGAGGGGTAGTTTCGCTTTGAGAAGAAAAGTTCTTTCACACCAGCATTTAACACATTAATTAAGTAAAGCTTTCATTTCTTCCAAATGAGTATCCATTTTTCTACCTTTCTCTTCAGAACTATGAAGTTCCAGTTGTCTCCTGGAAATAAACAGAGTCATTAAACACTTATTTTTCTTGGCTCCACATGCGTCTTTCCTTCTCCCTTTAAATTTGTGGTCACCATTAATGTATATAAGATGTACTCCCCCTTTTTTTTCAGAAACTGTTCAGACAATGTCCTCTTCCTCATACTCTCCCAAGAAGAGAAAAGAACGATCCTTAATGGCAAATGGCCGGTGCGGTGAAGTAACACCAAGAGCTGGCTTCACACTCAGGAGAGAACCCGGCTCCTCCTTCTTGTGGAATATGTTACCCTTTTGATTTTCTACAAACTTGTATGAGGAACTGTTGGCTTTTTTTTTTCTTTTTTTTTTTTTTCCCTATTTTTCATTAAAGACCAGATTAACTACCAATGAAATTTTGCTGATCAACATGAACTGTCTAGTATCAGTATGTTGAGTGAACATAATTCTAAACAAAAGCAGATCTAACATTTCATGCAGCCCATGCAATCTATCTCAAGTTGGACAAATTCTGTTAGCCTTTGTGAAATGTCAGAAATAGCTTAAGGAATATGTTTTTTAATTTGTTGAATAATCCTCCTTAGTATTCTGGGACTCTAGGTTGATAAAAACCAAACTAGGGTAGGGAATCATTGACCTGATTGCACACATTTTGGGGAATTAGCTGTTAATTTTCTGCCTTGAACTAAAAGAGTGTATTTTACACATATCCATCATGCCACATCAATGCCTGACACCTAGAGGATTAAGTGAATACTACTTAGGTGTTAATTTTTTTTTTTTTAACATCTTTATTGGAGTATAATTGCTTTACAATGGTATGTTAGTTTCAGCTTCACAACAAAATGAATCAGTTATGTATATACATATATTCCCATATCTCTTCTCGCTTGCGTCTC
The DNA here is from genome assembly GCF_964270905.1 of Leucopleurus acutus. Taxonomy (NCBI): domain Eukaryota; kingdom Metazoa; phylum Chordata; class Mammalia; order Artiodactyla; family Delphinidae; genus Leucopleurus; species Leucopleurus acutus. The sequence goes on along the minus strand of NC_139153.1, from coordinate 30,706,379 downwards.
CCTCCCTCCCACCCTCCCTATCCCACCCCTCCAGGCGGTCACAAAGCACCGAGCTGATCTCCCTGTGCTATGCGGCTGCTTCCCACTAGCTATCTACCTTACGTTTGGTAGTGTATATATGTCCATGCCTCTTTATCGCTTTGTCACCGTTTACCCTTCCCCCTCCCCATAGCCTCAAGTCCATTCTCTAGTAAGTCTGTGTCTTTATTCCTGTTTCACCCCTAGGTTTTTCATGTCATTTTTTTTTTAAATTCCATATATATGTGTTAGCATACGGTACTTGTCTCTCTCTTTCTGACTTACTTCACTCTGTATGACAGACTCTAGGTCTATCCACCTCATTACAAATAGCTCAATTTCGTCTCTTTTTATGGCTGAGTAATATTCCATTGTATATATGTGCCACATCTTCTTTATCCATTCATCCGATGATGGACACTTAGGTTGTTTCCATCTCTGGGCTATTGTAAATAGAGCTGCAATGAACATTTTGGTACATGACTCTTTTTGAATTATGGTTTTCTCAGGGTATATGCCCAGTAGTGGGATTGCTGGGTCATATGGTAGTTCTATTTGTAGCTTTTTAAGGAACCTCCATACTGTTCTCCACAGTGGCTGTATCAATTTGCATTCCCACCAAGAGTGTAAGAGGGTTCCCTTTTCTCCACACCCTCTCCAGCATTTATTGTTTCTAGATTTTTTGATGATGGCCATTCTGACTGGTGTGAGATGATATCTCATTGTAGTTTTGATTTGCATTTCTCTAACGATTAGTGATGTTGAGCATTCTTTCATGTGTTTGTTGGCACTCTGTATATCTTCTTTGGAGAAATGTCTATTTAGGTCTTCTGCCCATTTTTGGATTGGGTTGTTTGTTTTTTTGTTATTAAGCTGCATGAGCTGCTTATAAATTTTGGAGATTAATCTTTTGTCAGTTGCTTCATTTGCAAATATTTTCTCCCATTCTGAGGGTTGTCTTTTGGTCTTCTTTATGGTTTCCTTTGCTGCGCAAAAGCTTTTAAGTTTCATTAGGTCCCATTTGTTTACTTTTGTTTTTACTTCCATTTCTCTAGGAGGTGGGTCAAAAAGGACCTTGCTGTGATTTATGTCATAGAGTGTTCTGCCTATGTTTTCCTCTAAGAGTTTGATAGTTTCTGGCCTTACATTTAGGTCTTTAATCCATTTTGAGCTTATTTTTGTGTATGGTGTTAGGGAGTGATCTAATCTCATACTTTTACATGTAGCTGTCCAGTTTTCCCAGCACCACTTATTGAATAGGCTGTCCTTTCTCCACTGTACATTTCTGCCTCCTTTGTCAAAGATAAGGTGACCATATGTGCATGGGTTTATCTCTGGGCTTTCTATCCTGTTCCATTGATCTATCTTTCTGTTTTTGTGCCAGTACCATACCGTCTTGATAACTGTAGCTTTGTAGTATAGTCTGAAGTCAGGGAGCCTGATTCCTCCAGTTCCTTCTTTCGTTCTCAAGATTGCTTTGGCTATTCGGGGTCTTTTGTGTTTCCATACAAATTGCAAAATTTTTGTTCTAGTTCTGTGAAAAATGCCAGTGGTAGTTTGATAGGGATTGCATTGAATCTATAGATTGCTTTGGGTAGTAGGGTCATTTTCACAATGTTGATTCTTCCAATCCAAGAACATGGTATATCTCTCCATCTATTTGTATCATCTTTAATTTCTTTCATCAGTGTCTTATAATTTTCTGCATACAGATCTTTTGTCTCCTTAGGTAGGTTTATTCCTAGATATTTTATTCTTTTTGTTGCAATGGTAAATGGGAGTGTTTTCTTGATTTCACTTTCAGATTTTTCATCATTAGTATATAGGAATGCCAGAGATTTCTGTGCATTAATTTTGTATCCTGCCACTTTACCATATTCATGGATTAGCTCTAGTAGTTTTCTGGTAGCATCTTTAGGGTTCTCTATGTATAGGATCATGTTATCTGCAAACAGTGACAGCTTTACTTCTTCTTTTCCAATTTGGATTCCTTTTATTTCCTTTTCTTCTCTGATTGCTGTGGCTAAAACTTCCAAAACTATGTTGAATAAGAGTGGTGAGAGTGGGCAACCTTGTCTTGTTCCTGATCTTAGTGGAAATGCTTTCAGTTTTTCACCATTGAGGATGATGTTTGCTGTGGGCTTGTCATATATGGCCTTTATTATGTTGAGGAAAGTTCCCTCTATGCCTACTTTCTGCAGGGTTTTTATCATAAATGGGTGTTGAATTTTGTCAAAAGCTTTCTCTGCATCTATTGAGATGATCATATGGTTTTTCTCCTTCAGTTTGTTAATATGGTTTATCACATTGATAGATTTGCGTATATTGAAGAATCCTTGCATTCCTGGAATAAACCCCACTTGATCATGGTGTATGATCCTTTTAATGTGCTGCTGGATTCTGTTTGCTAGTATTTTGTTGAGGATTTTTGCATCTATGTTCATCAGTGATATTGGCCTGTAGTTTTCTTTCTTTGTGACATCCTTGTCTGGTTTTGGTATCAAGGTGATGGTGGCCTCGTAGAAGGAGTTTGGGAGTGTTCCTCCCTCTGCTATATTTTGGAAGAGTTTGAGAAGGATAGGTGTTAGCTCTTCTCTAAATGTTTGATAGAATTCGCCTGTGAAGCCATCTGGTCCTGGGCTTTTCTTTGTTGGAAGATTTTTAATCACAGTTTCAATTTAAGTGCTTGTGATTGGTCTGTTCATATTTTCTATTTCTTCCTGATTCAGTCTTGGCAGGTTGTGCCTTTCTAAGAATTTGTCCATTTCTTCCAGATTGTCCATTTTATTGGCATAGAGTTGCTTGTAGTAATCTCTCATGATCTCTTTTATTTCTGCAGTGTCAGTTGTTACCTCTCCTTTTTCATTTCTAATTCTATTGATTTGAGTCTTCTCCCTTTTTTTCTTGATGAGTCTGGCTAGTGGTTTATCTGTTTTGTTTATCTTCTCAAAGAACCAGCTTTTAGTTTTATTGATCTTTGCTATCGTTTCCTTCATTTCTTTTTCATTTATTTCTGATCTGATTTTTATGATTTCTTTCCTTCTGCTAGCTTTGGGGTTTTTTTGTTCTCCTTTCTCTAATTGCTTGAGGTGCAAGGTTAGGTTGTTTATTCGAGATGTTTCCTGCTTCTTAAGGTGGGCTTGTATTGCTATAAACTTCCCCCTTAGAACTGCTTTTGCTGCATCCCACAGGTTTTGGGTCATTGTGTCTCCATTGTCATTTGTTTCTAGGTATTTTTTGATTTCCTCTTTGATTTCTTCAGTGATCACTTCATTATTAAGCAGTGTATTGTTTAGCCTCCATGTGTTTGTATTTTTTACCGATCTTTTCCTGTAATTGATATCTAGTCTCATGGCGTTGTGGTCAGAAAAGATACTTGATACAATTTCAATTTTCCTAAATCTACCAAGGCTTGATTTGTGACCCAAGATATGATCTATCCTGGAGAATGTTCCATGAGCACTTGAGAAAAATGTGTATTCTGTTGTTTTTGGATGGAATGTCCTATAAATATCAATTAACTCCATCTTGTTTAATGTATCATTTAAAGCTTGTGTTTCCTTATTTATTTTCATTTTGGATGATCTGTCCATTGGTGAAAGTGGGGTGTTAAAGTCCCCTACTATGAATGTGTTACTGTCGATTTCCCCTTTTATGGTTGTCAGTATTTGCCTTATGTATTGAGGTGCACCTATGTTGGGTGCATAAATATTTACAATTGTTATATCTTCCTCTTGGATCGATCCCTTGATCATTATGTAGTGTCCTTCTTTGTCTCTTCTAATAGTCTTTGTTTTAAAGTCTATTTTGTCTGATATGAGAATTGCTACTCCAGCTTTCTTTTGGTTTCCATTTGCATGAAATACCTTTTTCCATCCCCTTACTTTCAGTCTGTATGTGTCTCTAGGTCTGAAGTGGGTCTCTTGTAGACAGCAAATATATGGGTCTTGTTTTTGTATCCATTCAGCCAATCTGTGTCTTTTGGTGGGAGCATTTAGTCTATTTACATTTAAGGTAATTATCGATATGTGTGTTCCTATTCCCATTTTCTTAATTGTCTTGGGTTCGTTATTGTAGGTCCTTTCCTTCTTTTGTGTTTCTTGCCTAGAGAAGTTCCTTTAGCAGTTGTTGTAGAGCTGGTTTGGTGGTGCTGAACTCTCTCAGCTTTTGCTTGTCTGTAAAGGTTTTAATTTCTCCATCAAATCTGAATGAGATCCTTGCTGGGTAGAGTAATCTTGTTTGCAGGTTTTCTCCTTCAACACTTTCAATATGTCCTGCCACTCCCTTCTGGCTTGCAGAGTTTCTGCTGAAAGATCAGCTGTTAACCTTATGGGGATTCCCTTGTGTGTTATTTGTTGTTTTTCCCTTGCTGCTTTTAATATGTTTTCTTTGTATTTAATTTTTGACAGTTTGATTAATATGTGTCTTGGCGTATTTCTCCTTGGATTTCTCCTGTATGGGACTCTCTGTGCTTCCTGGACTTGATTAACTATTTCCTTTCCCATATTAGGGAAGTTTTCAACTATAATCTCTTCAAGTATTTTCTCAGTCCCTTTCTTTTTCTCTTCTTCTTCTGGAACCCCTATAATTCGAATGTTGGTGCGTTTAATGTTGTCCCAGAGGTCTCTGAGACTGTCCTCAATTCTTTTCATTCTTTTTTCTTTATTCTGCTCTGCAGTAGTTATTTCCACTATTTTATCTTCCAGGTCACTTATCCGTTCTTCTGCCTCAGTTATTCTGCTATTGATCCCATCTAGAGTACTTTTAATTTCATTTATTGTGTTGTTCATCGTTGCTTGTTTCATCTTTAGTTCTTCTAGGTCCTTGTCAACTGATTCTTGCAATTTGTCCATTCTATTGTCCATTCTATCTCCAAGATTTCGGATCAACCTTACTATCATTATTCTGAATTCTTTTTCAGGTAGACTGCCTATTTCCTCTTCATTTGTTAGGTCTGGTGGGTTTTTATCTTGCTCCTTCATCTGCTGTGTGTTTTTCTGTCTTTTCATTTTGCTTATCTTACTGTGTTTGGGGTCTCCTTTTTGCAGGCTGTAGGTTCGTAGTTCCTGTTGTTTTTAGTGTCTGTCCCCAGTGGCTAAGGTTGGTTCAGTGGGTTGTGTAGGCTTCCTGATGGAGGGTACTAGTGCCTGTGTTCTGGTGTATGAGGCTGGATCTTGTCTTTCTGGTGGGCAGGTCCACGTCTGGTGGTGTGTTTTGGGGTGTCTGTAGACTTATTATGATTTTGGGCAGCCTCTCTGCTAATGGGTGGGGTTGTGTTCCTGTCTTGCTAGTTGTTTGGCATAGGATGTCCAGCACTGTAGCTTGCTGGTGTTGAGTGAAGCTGGGTGCTGGCGTTGAGATGGAGATCTCTCGGAGATTTTTGCTGTTTGATATTATGTGCAGCTGGGAGGCCTCTTGTGGACCAGTGTCCTGAAGTTGGCTCTCCCACCTCAGAGCCACAGCACTGACTCCTGGCTGCAGCACCAAGAGCCTTTCATCCACAGGGCTCCTTAATTTGGGATGATTCGTTGTCTATTCAGGTATTCCACAGATGCAGGGTATATCAAGTTGATTGTGGAGCTTTAATCCGCTGCTTCTGAGGCTGCTGGGAGAGATTTCCCTTTCTCTTCTTTGTTCTCACAGTTCCCAGGGGCTCAGCTTTGGATTTGGCCCCGCCTGTGCGTGTAGGTCGCCGGAGGGCGTCTGTTCTTCGCTCAGACAGGACGGGGTTAAAGGAGCCGCTGATTCGGAGGCTCTGGCTCACCCAGGCCGGGGGGTAGGGAGAGTCACGGAGTGTGGGGCGGGCCTGCAGCGGCAGAGGCCGGCGTGACGCTGCAGCCTGAGGCGCGCCGTGCGCTCTCCCGGGGGAGCCGTCCCTGGATCCCAGGACCCTGGCAGTGGCGGGCCGCACAGGCTCCCCGGAAGGGCACGTGGCTAGTGACCTGTGCTCGCACACAGGCCTCCTGGCGGCGGCAGCAGCGGCCCCAGCGTCCCATGTCCGTCCCTGGGCTCCGCACTCTTAGCCGCGGCTCGCGCCCGTCCCCGGAGCTCTCTCAAGCAGCGTTCTCAATCCCCTCTCCTCGCGCACCAGGAAACAAAGAGGGACGTAAAAGTCTCTTGCCTCTTCGGCAGGTCCAGACCCCTCCCCGGACTCTCTCCCGGCCAGCCGCGGCGCACCAACGCCCTGCAGGCTGTGTTCACGCCGCCAACCTCAGTCCTCTCCCGGCGCTCTGACAAAAGCCGGAGCCTCAGCTCCCAGTCCCGCCCGCCCCGGCGGGCGAGCAGACAAGCCTCTCGGCTGGCGAGTGCCGGTCGGCCCGATCCTCTGCGCTGGAATCTGTCCGCTTTGCCCTCCGCACCCCTGTTGCTGTGCTCTCCTCCGCGGCTCCCAAGCTCCCCCACTCCGCCTCCCGAAGTCTCCACCCGCGAAGGGGCTTCCTAGTGTGTGGACACTTTTCCTCCTTCACAGCTCTCTCCCGCTGGTGCAGGACCCGTCCCTATCCTTTTGTCTCTGTTTATTCTTTTTTCTTTTGCCCTAACCAGGTACGTGGGGGGTTCCTTGCCTTTTGGGAGGTCTGAGGTCTTCTGCCAGCGTTCAGTAGGTGCTCCGTAGGAGTTGTTCCACGCGTAGATGTGTTTCTGGTGTATCTGTGGAGAGGAAGGTGATCTCCGCGTCTTACTCTTCCGCCATCTTCCCGGAAGTCCCGGAACTGTTGGCTTTTAAAAAAATATATTTATTTATTTTCCTTATTTTATTTGGCTGCATCGGGTCTTAGTTGCGGCACACACGATCTTTGTTGAGGCATGCGGGATCTTTTCGTTATGGCGCGCCGTCTGCTCGGGTTTGTCTCTAGTTGTGGCGCTCAGGCTCCAGGGCGCGTGGGCTCTGTAGTTTGCAGCACGTGGGCTCTCTTGTTGAGGTGCGCGAGCTCAGTAGTTGTGGCGCGTGGGCTTAGTTGCTCCGTGGCATGTGGGATCTTAGTTCCCCAGCCAGGGATCGCACCCATGTCCCCTGAATTGGAAGACGGATTCTTTACCACTAGACCACCAGGGAAGTCCCAGGAATTGTTGTTTGAATCAAGCAGGAGACACTGAATAGTTTCTCTCTTTCTAGGATTTCAAAATAATAGCACCATATTCTAGAGTCTAGACTCCTTTTCTGTTTTAAAGCTAGGAGCCAATTACTGACACCAAGATGGCATTAGATGTTTTTAGAGTTGGGTCATCTAGGTGATATTTTGTTAAAAGTGTATGTACATGGGCCAATTACTAGACCTACCGAGTTTTATGATTAGCTGCCCTTAGAAACCTTGTTAAACCACACGTGCAGGTTCATGTGAAGTGGCTACTGAATTTGATTGTTCTTTGTTGTACCTGCTCTCCCTCCTTCCTTGATAGCTGCTATTTATTTGGTATTTTAAAATATTTCCTCTTGTTGACACATAGATCCATCTACCCAAAAGTCATAAGGATACATTGATCTATAAATGTTCAGAGTTTCTTAAAATCCTAATACAGAGTGAGACTGTCTAAAAGTTTAGTTTGGGAAGTTGCCATCAGCAGCAGATTTTGCTGAATAGTACTCTATGTGTTTAATAATAAGGTTTTCTCTTTCTAGAAACTATTTCTTGTGGAACTGTTCTCTCCGATGCTGAGGTTACAGAAAAATATCATTTTTCTGTCACTGTTGGTGTTCTTCAGGCTCTCAATTTAAAATGGATGTGCTTTTAGAAACCTAGGTGGTTATCTACATCAGAAAAATACCTTATCCTGGGCCCCATCGGGTGATTTGGACAAGGCAATGCAATTTAGATGGGGGAAATGGTATGTATTACATTTAATAAGAGCCAGCTTCCAGTAATAACCATCTGACCCTTGTGATCCTATGTTTTCAATTTTCCTGTTAAAGAATGCAACAGGCAAAGTTGCCAAAGCATATTTTTCTGTCAAGTGTTCACTGATTTGTGAGTTGCTGGGCCGATTTTCCATTTTCAGTGTTAGAAGACAGGAACACCAAACACTTACTTTTCTCTTAAAGTAACTTCTCATGCAACTGTCTCAGGGCATGCACTAAACTCTGGGTTTGTATTTGAAAAGAAAGCCCCTATGTATGAGTGCAGAGAAATAGTGGCATGCTTTTAACCTTGATTCTAGGCTTTTGTTTTGCTTTGGTCTTTTTGATTCGGATATGAGCTCAGTATCTGCTAATTAAAAGAATAAAAATAGCAGCCTATTGCTAATACCAAAATACATTTACTGAGTGCCTACCTTGTATATATTCCTTTGCTAGGCTTTATTCTGGGACATCTTATACAACGTATCTTATTTAAAAGACTGATTAATGAAGTAGCAGTTTGGAAATCCCTGGTGGGAAGTAGCTGTGGTATTCAGTATAGCTTCCCCAACTGCCATGCATGGCATCAACCTGAGGATGTCTGTGTATTAAGATGAGCAATAAAAAAATCATTTCTAGGAAGTGCCCTGTGTCTTTGTACAATTTCCTGGCCTCTAGGGAAGGAAGTCCAGATAACTTGAATGTTACTTGCCTTGGTAAAGATGTTGAAGTGGGGCTTCCCTGGTGGTGCCGTGGTTGAGAGTCCGCCTGCCGATGCAGGGGACACGGGTTCATGCCCCAGTCCAGGAAGATCCCACATGCCGCGGAGCGGCTGGGCCCGTGAGCCATGGCTGCTGAGCCTGCGCGTCCGGAGCCTGTGCTGCGCAGCGGGAGAGGCCACAGCAGTGAGAGGCCCGCGTACCGCAAAAAAAAAAAAAAAAAAAAAAATGTTGAAGTGAATTATCACTATTGCTGCCTTCTCTTCCTTTTCTTTTCTCTAAATCAAAAAGCAGTTTAACATTAGCATAGTTGTATTAGTTCTCTGTTGTTGCATAACAAGTTACCCCCAAACTTAGCAGCTTAAAACAACCAACATTTATTATCTCCTAGTTTCTGAGGGCCAGGGATTCAGGAGTGGCATGGCTTGGTAGTTCTGGCTCAGGGTCTCTCATGAGGTTATGGTTAGGAGGGCAATAGGGCTGCAGTGATCTGAAGGCCAACAACTGGAAAGACTGAAAGACTTTGAAAGATCTGAAAGACTAGGACTAGAAGATGCACTTCCAAGAAGGCTCACTTACTCTTGGCAGGAGACCTCAGTTCCTTTCTATGTGGGCCTTTCTACAGTGTCCTTGGGATGAGGCAGTTGGCTCTCCCCAGAGTGAGTGATCCGAGAGTGAGAGCGAGAGCGAGAGCAAGAGCGAGTGGGGGAGAGAGAGAGAGAGAGAGAGAGAGAGAGAGAGAGGGAGAGAACAAACAGGAAACCACAGTGGTGGTTTTTTTTTTAACATTTTATTTTATATTGGAGTATTGGAATATAGTTGATTAACAATGTTGTGTTAGTTTCAGGTGTACAGCAAAGTGATTCAGTTATACATATACATGTATCTATTCTTTTTCAAATTCTTTTCCCATTTAGGTTGTTACATAATATTGAGCAGAGTTCCCAGTGCTATACAGTAGGTCCCTGTTGGATATGTCATTGTAGTTCGGATTTGCATTTCTCTAACAATCAGTGATGTTGAACATCTTTTTATGTGCCTCTTGGCCATCTTTATGTCGTCTTTGGAAAAATGTGTATTTAGGTCTTCTGCCCATTTTTGGATTGGGTTGTTTGTTTTTATGATATTAAGGCACATGAGCTGTTTGTAAATTTTGGAGACTAATCCCTTGTTGGTTGCACTGTTTGCAGATATTTTCTCGCATTCTGTGGGTTGTCTTTTCATTCTGTTTATGGTTTCCTTTGCTGTGCAAAAGCTTTTGAGTTTAATTGGGTCTCATTTGCTTAGTTTTGGTTTTGTTTCCATTATTCTGGGAGACAGATTGAAAAAGATATTGCTACGATTTATGTCAGAGTGTTCTGCCTATGTTTTCCTCTAAGAGTTTTATAGTGTCCAGTCTTACATTTAGGTCTTTAATCAATTTTGAGTTTATTTTTGAGTATGGTGTTAAAGAGTGTTCTAATTTCATTTTTTTTACATGTAGCTGTCCAGTTTTCCCAGCACCATTTATTGAAGAGACTGTCTTTCCCCCATTGTATAGTTTTGCCTCCTTTGTCGTGGCTTAATTGACCATAGGTGCATGGGTTTATTTCTGAGCTTTCTATCCTGTTCGACTGATCTATAGTTCTGTTTTTGTGCCAGTACCGTACTGCTTTGATGACTGTACCTTTGTGGTATAGTCTGAAGTCAGGGAGCCTCATTCCTCCAGCTCCATTTTTCTTTCTCAGGATTGCTTTGGCTATTCGGGGTCTTTTGTGTCTCCATACAAATTTTAAGATTTTTTGTTCTAGTTCTGTGAAAAATGCCATTGGTAATTTGATAGGGATTGCATTGAATCTGTAGATTGCCTTGGGTAGTATAGTCATTTTGACAATATTGATTCTTCAAATCCAAGAACGTGATATATCTTTCCATCTGTTTGTGTCCTCTTTGATTTCTTTCATCAGCTTCATATAGTTTTTGAAGTACAGTTGCATTTCTATACACTAACAGCAAAAGATCAGAAAGAAAAATTAAAGAAACAGTCCCATTTACCATGGCATCAAAAAGAATAAAATACCTAGGAATAAACCCACAGTGACTTTTATGAATTAGTCTCCAAAGTCACTCAAATGTCACTTTCTCTTTATTCTATCTGTTAGAAGTGAGTCACTAATTCCATCGCACATTCAAGGGGAGGAGAATTAGACTCCAACTCTTAAAGGAAAGAGTATCAAAACTTTGGGAAAATGCATTCAAACTACCACAGTTGTACTTGTCATTTAAAGTTTACAGTTTCCAAACATTGTTCCTTCAAAAGAGTTCACAATGGCAGTAGTGCCTTTCTCGCCTATCACTAAGGTGCAGGGCCTCTTGCTGTAGAAGAGCTGTAATATATTATCAGGCTTTTGCATAACTCTCTGCTTCTAACTACTATCCTATGGCATTCTGGCCAGAATTTGTATTAGCCAGTGGAGAAATGATAATGTGCTGAGACATTTTGCTGTGCTCAAACAGAGTACTTCCCTGTGGTTTTAAGATTTTCCATCATCCTGTTTTCCTTATCATGAGGATGGTATCACTGAAGAGCCAGTATGAGTGGACTGACTGATTCATTTCATGAGCACTGAAGAGAGAGAGGAGCATCTCTCTAAATTTGTGGTTCTCCTTGGTAAGACAAATTTAAATAAATCACATGTTCATAAAGAAAGCTTAGAAAAGACCATCACAGTATACTGGAGTAGATTTTATATTTATTAATAGTGATAAAGCCATTTTTATATTCACCTCTTGAGAAACATTAAGTGTTCTAAGATACTAACTTAGGGACCTGTTAATGAGAAAGGTGCTGGTTTGGAAGGTTTTTTTTTTTTTGGTGCTGTTGTTCTTTTTAATCTTTTATATTAACATGAAGTAAAATAACCAGTTTTGGTATGCATATCTATGAATTGTAACACATGTATAAATTCTTATAACCACTTCCACAATCAAAATGCCATACAATTCCATCACCCCCCAAAATCTCCCTCTTGTTATCCCTTCATAGTCACATCTAACTCCACCCATAAATTATTTCAATCTCTGACCTTTTCTCCATCACCATAGTTTTGTCTGAAAGTGCCATGTAAATGGATTCATATAGTATCTGATCTCTGAGACTAAGTTCTTTCATTCAACACAGTGCTTTTGCAGTTCATCCAAGGTGCTGTCTCAATAGTTGATTCCTTCTATTGTTAAGTGGTATTCCATTGTATGGATGTACCAGTTCGTTTATACATTCATCTGCTGAAGGACATTTGAGTTTTTTCTGGCTTTTGGCAATTATGAGTATGCATTTATGTACAAGTGTTTTAGTGGACATAAATTTTCATTTCCCTAGGGTAAATACGTAGGAGTGGGATTAGTGTATGACGTGATAATTGAATATGTAATTTTATAAAAACTGTCAAACTGTTTTCAATAGTAGTTGTACCATTTTGCATTCCCACCAGCAATGGATGAGAATTCCAGCTGCTTCACATGATCACCATCACTTGGAATTATCTGAATTTTTATTTAGTCATTCTGTTAACTGTATAGTGGTATCTCACTAAGTTTTTTTAAATTTGCATTTCCCTAATGTCTAATGATAGTGAACATCTTTTCAATAAAAGATGTTTGTCCTCTGTATATCTTCTTGATGAAGTGCCTGTTCAAGTCTTGTTTATTTTTAAATGGGTTATTTTCTTACTGTTGAGTTTTGTGAGTTCTTTTTATATTGTGTTCTTGTTATATCTAATAATCCTTCACCTAAATCCAGGTCAAGAATATTTTTCCTATGCTTTCTTTTAAAAGTTGTATATTTTGCATTTAGAACTATGATACATTTTAGTTAAATTTTGCATAATATATGAGGTTTAGATTGGAGATTATCCTTATCTATCTATCTATCTATCTTATGTATAATGAATTGTCCCAACATCATTTGTTGAAAAGACTATGCTTTCTCCATTGAACTGCCTGTGCACCTTTGCCAAAAATCAACTGGCCATATTTATGTTGGTCTATTTTTGGACTCTCAATTCTGTTGAGATTTTTTTCTGGTTCTTCATATGCTGAGTAATATTGTATCACATCCTGGGCATTTTGAATCTAATGTTATGAGACCATGGGTCTCGTTTAAACCCTATAAAGAATGCTGATAGGTTTTATTCTAGCAGGCTTTTGAACTGGTTAGGTTCAGGTCACTCATTTTAGCCAGCCTTCCAGAGGTGGTGGTTTCAATGCTGAGTCCATTTTTGAAGACTTTGTAATGATCTGGATGGCACCACCCAGCAGACCATTCGATACCTGGGTGGTTGACTGTGATATATTGTCTAGGGTCAGATCTATGCATGAGCTGCTTGGGTAAGTCCGAAATTCAAAAACAGCTGGGTTTATCCTCCCAAGCTCCTTATCCATACATGTTCTCCCAGTATTTTATTGTTCCATAAAACTTCCTTTCATCTGTGGTCAATCAGTGGTACAGCTCATATAGGAAAGGCAAGATAAACATCTGAATCTTTCCCTTTATTTGCTAGTTTTCAAAATAATGGATTAGTCTACCAGTATGCGCCAATGATGACCTATTAGAGTTTTTCTTTCTTTTTAGAGAATCATTTTGATCTCATGGATTTAAACATATTTGATCTGTTTAGATCCATTGCAATTATTAACCTTATTAATGAGTACAAATTTAGTAGAGAACTATTTTTGATCATTTGACTGCCTTGATAAACCATGCATTTGGCCAAGTCACTTGTCTGAATTATAGTGGGAACAGATGATGATAAATCAGTAAGACTCCAGGAAGACTGATCTTTTCCTTAAGGACCCATTACCGTTACTGGCCAGCAAGTATTCAGGAATGAAGTACAATGTCGTCCATCCATTCATTTTTAATTATTTGCTCACTCATTGAACCAACAAACATTTATTGAATGCATAGCATGTGCCAGCCTCTGTGTTAGGCACAGGGATCTCAATAGCAAGTAGAAATAGGCATGTTCCCTGTCCTCAGGGAGATTACATTCTAGTCAGGGAAATAGAGACATTGGTGAAATAATTGCACAAACACACGTTAAATTGTGATGTGTCAGGAACTAAAAAAGATAACTTTTTTTTTTTTTGCGGTACGCGGGCCTCTCACTGTTGCGGCCTCTCCCGTTGCGGAGCACAGGCTCCGGACACGCAGGCTCAGCGGCCATGGCTCACGGGCCCAGCCGCTCCGCGGCATGTGGGATCTTCCCGGACCGGGGCACGAACCCGTGTCCCCTGCATCGGTAGGCGGACTCTCAACCACTGCGCCACCAGGGAAGCCTAAAAAAGATAACTTTGAGGAGGAGGTATGAAAGTGAGCAGTAGAGTCGGTCTCTTCTGGAAGGTCAGGGAAGGTCTCCCTTAGAGAAGATAACTTGTCTGACATCTGAGGGAGGGGAAGAGGCTGACCAAGCAAAAGGAGGAGGGGGTGACAGTAAATGTAATCTTGAATACTTACATATTATAACCTCTCCCTGTTGATCCTGTTTATATGTTATAATCCGGCCCCATGCAGACTGTAATCCTCCTAAGCCTAGATTGAAAAGAACATATATTTTGAAGGCGTCCATTGCTGTTTAAACAAATTTTTGTCCCTCACTTACATTTCCCTTCTCCAGCAAATCCCACTAACCTCTTCTGGTCATCAAGTTGAGCATACACAATAGGCTATTTGGACAAATAAACAAACATAGATTTTCTTTTCACTCCCTATGAAAGAAAACTCCATCTAGAGGATCTTATAAAGATTCCTTGTCCTTTCCCTGGTTTTTCTTTGGAAGATTGTTGGTTTCCTTCAAGAAGAGCTCAGGAGCTCTTGATTATCTGCAGGACAAGTTGAATCACGTCTCCAAACTCAGTTTTGATTCTAGCTGAGCCCACTAGGCAGTGGGCCCCCGGGGGGCTTGCTTCAGCTGCTTGCATCTGCATTGGTTACTCCTGGCAGCCGGGCCTTGACATAAAGAAAGCGAAAGCTTGGATGGTGGCTAAAGCAATTGCCACATACCTGCCTGTTTACCCCGGGAATCATCCCCTTAGAGGTAGGCCTGGCCTTTACAGTGAGTGGAGACGCTTGACACAGACAGAGGGCAAGGGAGAGCAAAAGAATGGATGAGCAGAGTGGCCTTCTACCTTAAATTAGGAGGTTTGATCCTGACAAGTGCTCTAGGCACCCCTCTGTTGCTCATGACAATAAGGTGTACTCCGAGAGTGCTGTGAACCCAGCACTGCAGTCTTTTCATTTTATGCCTTGTTTCCCAGGCTCGTCTTTGCCAGCTGCATGCAGGTGAAGGGGGGGTCCTGCCCCTGGGCCTGACACAAATGTGCTCTTAGCCAGAGTGGCAAGTTGCCACTCTAGGGATGCTCATGGTTTACTGCAGGAGAAGAGCCTTATTAGGAGCAGAGCCCTCCCTCTGGTTCAAGGACTCTCCTCCCCAGGTCAGGCACTGTTGACCCCACAGTAGCAACCACCCAAAATCCTTGGTTTGCTGCCCAAGGCTCTCATGTTACAGTTAAAGACCTGCAAATGTCCGTAGAGTCTTGGCCAGAAAGATCTGGCTAGCATTACAATTTCAGGGAGGAAATATTTCATTGTTGACTCTTTTTCCAAACTCAAGTGAGCCAAAGCCAAAGAGGATTTTATTGCTCTTACAGCAGAATATTCCCTGGGAAGATATGGCTTTAGGCCTAAGATGCTTCAAACGATGTCAGGAGCCCTTGATGTCTTTCCTAAGCTATAAAAAAATTGGTGGGGCTTCCCTGGTGGCGCAGTGGTTGGGAGTCTGCCTGCCGATGCAGGGGACACGGGTTCGTGCCCCGGTCTGGGAAGATCCCACATGCCGGGGAGCGGCTGGGCCCGTGAGCCATGGCCGCTGAGCCTGCGCGTCCAGAGCCTGTGCTCCGCAACGGGAGAGGCCGCAACAGTGAGAGGCCCGCGTACCGCAAAAAAAAAAAAATTGGTGTACTGTTACCAAAAGAAGAAAACATGTTGTTGGATTGCCACAAAATAATAAATATCCATTTTAGTTATTTTAACATACATAGTATGCTTGGATAGGATTATATTTTCTTCTCTCTCCTCCCTTTTTCTGGAGCCTGGCACTTGTCATGGATAAAGAAATGGAGGGGGATGTTCGTAATGCAACTCCAAGAAAAGATGGAGATGACAAGGTATACAAGATAGTCTGTCCGGAAGTTCACATTTACAGGGCAAGATGGCAAATTATTTCTTTAAAATAATCCACCCAGAGCTTAGCCACTACAGAGGTGTCTTCTCCACCCACTATGCCTACTTTCAGCCTCATGATTTGAAGCTCCCCTCTTCTTAGGAGTAGAACTGGGTAGAAAATGGAATGACTGCCAACACACAAAGAGGAGGTGGTATCTGGGTGGAGGAAAGAAGGAGATGAAAGAGGGAGGGAGGTTGTGAGATGGGCAGGGAATGTGAAGGAGAAGGTCTGTAGCTAAAGTGCTGGCCCTGGGGATGCTCTAAAATCTCTAGAGAGGCTAAGAGCCATCTACAGAATTCATGGAGACAAGTTACAGAGCCTGGACACTACTGCCAAAGCCTGACCATCCTTTGAACTCAGTAGAGGTAGAAGCAAAGAATTTATGAAACACTCTTTGGGGTTCTGGTGTGCACGCACGCGCGCGCGTGCGCGTGTGTATGTGTGTGTATTAGCCTGGTTGAAGGAGGGAAGTACCAACAGGTGCCTGGATCTCCCCTCCCAGAAGTTGGGAAATGAGCAGAGCCCACAGGAAGGACCAACCAGCTGATGAGTTTCTTTTTTCTTTGTAAATGATTGTCCTACTCACTCTTCTCCAAGCTCAGCATTACATATACCACTCAGTGGCTATCTTGTGAAGGGTTAATGTCTCTGTAGAAAGGCAATGTACCTGAGGAGTTACACTCATAGCTTTGGGGTCAGACAATCCTGGGCTGAGTCCCTTCTCCACCATGTGCTACCCATGCGACCTTGTACTACCTGTGTGACCTTGAGCATGTTATTTCTTCTCACATTTAGTAAGCTCTCAAGAATTGGGAGAGACAATGATGATACAGATCCCTATTATCTTTACTGAGTTTGCCTGTGTGGGATTTTCAAACTTGAGCCTGAGGGTCAGATTGGGGGAAAAAAAAAAAAAAAAAAACTTACAGAAATAGCGGTTTAAATGTTTGGGATGAGAGCCTCAACTTTGCTATTGCCTGAGTATGAGGCCACAGGAGCCACTTCACTGCGCTGGGCTTTGCTTTCTATATCTACACAGTGTGTTTTTATGTGGAGGGGAGGAGTGATCAAAACAAGTGACGCTCCCCATCTCACGGGATCATGTTGGAACCTGGGTTGGATCTTGCTTTATAAATTTTTGCTGGGAAAAATGGAAGAGTTGGAGAGCCAGAGGACAGGGTGTGGCAGGGAGAAAGAGGGGGGAAAGGAGGAGGGCTGGCTCCAATTTCTAGGTGTTAAGAGTAATATTGCCAGTCCCTTTCCTGGGGCTGTTCAGGACAAGAGCCGAGGGACAGCTCAGCCTCCCTGTGTGGGACATCTATCCCGACCTCCGTGTTTTCCCTTGGGAGCTGAGACCTGCCAGCACAGCCAGCTTCTCTCCTCAGCCCAGCTCAGAACTTTATGCACGCCAATGTATTTATATTCATCTGTTCCGATTCTGAGTAGTGAAAAATCATTTTATGTGCTCCAAGCTGAGAGGGAAGAAAAAGTTCGTACATTGATTCCTTGCGGTCTAGGGAGTCATGGGATGGCTTCTATAATTCTAGAAATTATGACAAGGCATCCATAAAGATGAGGCAGAATCCCCATGCAGCAGTTCCAGTAGCTCAATGGAACATTATTTAATACCCATTCGTGGCAGTGTGGCAGCATTGAAAGACTTCATTTAATTTCTTCATCACAGTTAGAGAATGAGCAGACAGCAGGCTGGGCATGTGGAGCCCCAGGAGCTCCTCTGGCCCCCCCAGACTGGGGCCCAGGGATTTGTGGCTGTTTGGGCTTTGTCCATTGTTATTTTGTGCACTTCTAAAAAGTGATTGTCTGTTTAATTTACATTTAGAGCTCTCTCAACTTAAAACCAGGTTCTACCAAAAACATTCTGAGCTGATTCGGTTCCATTCCATTCAAATTAATTCAATCAAAGGAACATTTGTGGAGCAACTAGTTGCTGCTATGCTAGATCTGTGGGGGGCATAAAAATGAACCAGGCCAGGCCCCTGCTTCCCCAAAGCTAGCTGGATGTTCAGCAGTTGCTCCTTAAAGCTCCGTAAATTGTGGGATGAAGGCAGTATTGGAAATTGAACACAGTTCAAGCCTCTCACTGACCAGTTGGCCAGTTCTTTTCCATTTTCCATTGTTTTCACCCTGATCTGCTTCCTTTACCTAATAAAGAACACAGCTATTAGTTCAGCAAATATTAAAGGCCTAAGTGTATGCCCAGCATAGAGGCAGTGTGGGAGGAAAACTAATTGTTCTCATTCGTTTACCAGCTTATTGGATAGTATCAGAGCCCACACTAGAGAGCCAGTTGGTCGGGTCGTGAACAAGGGCAAGTTGACGACTTCTCTAAGCTCCATTTCCTCATCAGCACGTGGAAATGATAATAACATGCACCCTCATGGCTGTGAGAACTAAAGGAGCTAATGTGTATACAAAATTCAGCGTATTTCCTAGCACATGGTAGGTGCTCAAGAGCTGCTTTCTATCATCATCATCATTGCCTATTTTAAAACAGAAATTCCTAAAGGTCAGTGATAGTTGCATTTTATGGATGACAGCAGCCTCTGGCACCTGTTAACAAGTGATCAATAATTCATAAATACTAATAAAATACTAAGCGTTAAGTGTTTTAAATCTCTCCCCCATGCTTCTGTCAGTAAGGAAGACTGTATTGAGTTAGCTCCAATAGTATCATCCTTTGCAGCACTGAATCTGGGCCTGGTAAACGGGAAAATGAAGGAAGTGAGAGGCTAAGTGGGGTTACATGATAAGGAGCTGAGACAGAGCCAGCATGGAGAGAGACCAGGAAGGGTTCTGCAGACCTGGTTTGGGATAGAGCATGGGGGAACCTTGAGGGGGAGAGGCCAAAGACTTGGGGATAGGTCCCTTTTGTTTGAGAGACAGAAAGAAAAAGAGAGAGAAAGAGAGAGAGAGAATAAACGAATGGATGGATGGATGGATGGATGAATGAATGAATGAATGAATGAAAGAAAAGCCCTTAAGGCAGCACAGGCCTCCACAGGTCTCAGAAGGGCTCTGCTGTTACCCTCTGGAAATTTTTAATAATTTGTCAACAAGGGGCCCCAGATTTTCATTGTGCACTGGGCTCTGCAAATTGTGTACCTGGTCCTACCTTAGGGAAAGATTTGTTACAGTTTCACTGTGTGAAATGAATGGAATCCCTTTTTAGCGTTTTCTTGAGATTTAAACAGTTTTCGATTCTTGGGGGTGGGGTGGGTCAATTGTGGATCCTTTGACTAAAACTCTGGACTAGGCTGGGCCTCAAGCTGGTTCCGCTTTACCCAGATTCCATAGCAGAAGAGCACTCTTCCCTCTGTTCTGCTGTAGGCATCCTCCTGCACCCGTCCCAGCCCAAATTCATTTGCAAGATCCTTGGGAAGTCTGCGGGCAGCCTCCAATGTGTGCTCACTCCATCAGCCCCTGGGGAAACCCAGTACAACACTCTACACTCCATTCCATTATCCTGGCAAAATGCTGAAAGAAAAGGCTGCAGAGGGCTTCCCTGGTGGCGTAGTGGTTGAGAGTCCGCCTGCTGATGCAGGGGACACGGGTTCGTGCCCCGGTCCGGGAAGATCCCACATGCCGCGGAGCGGCTATGCTCGTGAGCCATGGCCGCTGAGCCTGCGCGTCCGGAGCCTGTGCTCCGTGGCGGGAGAGACCACAACAGTGAGCAGCCCAAGTACCGCAAAAAAAAAAAAAAAAAAAAAAAGAAAAAGGAAAAGGCTGCAGGTGTTCCTTGGGGGGTTCAGATAAAGGAAGCAGTGTCCCTAGACGTGCTGTGTAGGACACGGGGAAGTTCTCACTCCTGGAGTTCAACCTGGGAAGGTGCGCACTTCTGCTTCTGTGTGGATGTTGCGCGGAGCCGCTTTCTTGTCCTGCCTTACATTCTGACAGAAAGGCACCGTGTAGAGAGGATAAGGTACTGTGAGCTCAGCCCATTATCTAATGGTTTCAAGGGTCATTTTGATCTTGTCAGGATCAGCAGGCCTCCTTTCAGCCGACCTAGAAAGGCTGACAGAAACAATAAATGGACAATTTTGAAACTCTTTTTCTGAGTTATACTCTGGAGACAAATTCTGGTAAATACTGATCTCTAGCCCCCTCTCCACTTGCCAGCCCACCATTTTCAGAGATGATTGCCCCCGTCTCTGACCACCACGTGGTCATCAGCTTATCTTGCCAACATTGTGTCAGCAAGCAATTTGCTGTCGCTTCTCTGTCTGCCCTGTAGTGCTTACACCACAAAGAGCCCAACGTGATGTATACCTCACAGCACAGTTTCGTCTCTAATTTAGTGCCTACATAGCTGTAATAGCTGTATTGAACTGAAGCTGAGAAAAATCATCCTTGCCACCCTCCATTTTTAGGGAGTCTGTGATAGGTTGGAGGATTAACCTATTGATCTCTAGTCAGAAATCATTACCTCTCACCCCCTTCTGCCTCGTCAATAAATGGCATGGAATTTCAATTCCAGGAGACACATTCAAAACAGGGGTGTCTAGAGCTGTGCATAGGACTATAAATAGGGTGGAATCTAAAGGAAAGCATTTAAACCCAAGAGACAGATTACAGGTTACACCACACCCTATAAAGGATTTAGACTTCTAAAAATATTAACATTTCTTCTGTAACAGATTGTTCCGCTCATGGAAATTACAATTACTGTCATTTTTTTGATACTGACCATGAAAACTACATATATTTTCTTCAGACATGGTATTTTAACTAGTGAAATAAAGCAGTAGGTAACTGTAAATGGATTTCAAAGACTGTATTGCCTGAACTGTCTAGATCTGTATGTTTTTATGAAAAGTTTCTCATGCCTTGTTTACGTGCCCCAGCTCTAGAGCTGAGCGAGATCTAGTTGGCCTGAAATACCATCAGACTCCTAATAATGAGGTCAATTTGGCATGAAAAACTGGCTATAAAGAGCACTTTATAAAACAGTAAAAATCTATACTACAAATGTTATAGTGGGACAAACAAATGTCAAATTAAAGTTGGGGGAGTGGACACAAAAATCCACGAAAAGTGGATGCTTCTCGTTTGAACTAAAGACATTAGTGTGAGCCAGGGTTTCTATGTTTGGTAGAATGTTTGCTTCACAGAATCTTAATTGGAATTACGTTAAAAAGAAAAAAAAAGAGCTCTGTGGTAAGGTAGACTTAAGATTCTCTGAACTAAACAAAACCCAGAGGGTTTTCTTAGTGTAAGAATTCTCACTGCTTTTAATTTGCTTAACTGCCATGTGAATGGGCAAGGGCAGAGGGAGAACCTGGGACAGAACACTCCCCAAACTTGCTGGAACTTAGAAAGTTATTCTGAGAAATATTTCAAGGGATTAGAGTTCTGGGACCCCTTTGGGAAAACGTGTGTCTCGGTCCTGGGGGCACGTTTGGAGGGGAAGGTGTCGAGTGGGCCTGTGTGTAGGCCACAGTGTTGGAGTGCTCAGTGATCTAGGGTCCTGTGGCCACCTGGGCTGGCACCTGAGGGCACCGTTGCGTTCCCCTCTCCTCATAGGGCTCCTTTATGACATTCAGAAAACCATCCGGAGCGATTTACAGGAGGACACATAGGCTACAGCTCCAAAGTATCAGGTTAATTTGCTCGTGTTCTTTGAAGTCTGAAATCTTTGAAGTTTTGGTTTCCCTTGAGAGGTGAAGATCAGAAAGCAAACGCCAAAGGTCTTTATACACTGTGGAAAGAAAGTACAATTAACAACCATGCAGTGCTCCCCAAATGCCTTGGCCAGAGTGCTGGAGTTCTAGTGTTCACAAACTTTGACTCTGCTGGAGTTTTAATGGGGTGATAGTCCCCGGGGATCCAGGAATGCTGGAATCATGCCTTGCCAATCACTTTCCCACTTCCCTCCCCTGTGAGGTTCTGAAGAGTGTTACATACCTAAGGAACAAGAATATGCTTGAAGCTATCACTTTATTTACAGCTACTTGACTTTTAGCTCTGGTGAAGACATCTAAGTGGGGTCCTCTGGTTCTGTTCTTTTTCACAGATCTGAATTTCAGTATCTACCACTGTCCAGCCACCAGAAGAAGTTGAGGAGGGAGGGGCTGCAAGGCAGCTGGAGAATAAGCCTGGCTCAGTGCTCTTACCAGCTGCCAGGCTGGAGAAGCTGAGAGAGCAGGAGGGGAGGTTGACAGTTCAGCATCAACCCTGTAAGGAATAGGCCCTGACAATAAGCCCATCCCATCAGATGTACTAAGAGGAGGACTGTCTTAGTCCAGTCTGGCAGCTATAACACAATACCACACCCTGTGTAGCTTTAAACAACAAAAATGTATTTCTCACAGTTCTGGGTGCTGGAAGTCCAAGATCAGTGTGTCAGTATGGTCGGGTTCTGGTGAGAACCCTCTTCCAGTCACAGACTGCTGACTTCTGGTTTTGTCTTCACTTGCTGGAAGGAGCCAAGGGAGCTCTCTTCGGCCTCTTTTATTTAATTTATATATATATATATGTATATTTTAAAACTTTTTGAATTTTATTTTATTTATTTTTTTATATAGCAGGTTCTTATTAGTTATCCATTTTATACATATTAGTGTATACATGTCAATCTCAATCTCCCAGTTCATTCTACCACCACCCCCACCCCCACCCCCACCACTTTCCCCCCATGGTGTCCATACGTTTGTGCTCTACATCTGTGTCTCAACTTCTGCCCTGCAAACCGGTTCATCTGTACCATTTTTCTAGGTTCCACATATATGCGTTAATATATGATATTTGTTTTTCTCTTTCTGATTTTCTTCACTCTGTATGACAGACTCTGGTCCATCCACGTCTCTACAAATGACCCAATTTTGTTCCTTTTTATGGCTGAGTAATATTCTATTGTATATATGTACCACATCTTCTTTATCCATTTGTCTGTCGATGGGCATTTAGGTTGCTTCCATGTCCTGGCTATTGTAAATAGTGCTGCAATGAACATTGGGGTGCATGTGTCTTTTTGAATTATGGTTTTCTCTGGGTATATGCCCAGTAGTGGGATTGCTGGGTCATATGGTAATTCTATTTTTAGTTTTTTAAGAAACCTCCATACTGTTCTCCATAGTGGCTGTAGCAATTTACATTCTCACCAACAGTGCAAGAGGGTTCCCTTTTCTCCACACCCTCCCCAGCATTTGTTGTTTGTAGATTTTCTGATGATGCCCATTCTAACTGGTGTGAGGCGATACCTCATTGTGGTTTTGATTTGCATTTCTCTAATCATTAGTGATGTTGAGCAGCTTTTCATGTGCTTCTTGGCCATCTGTATTTCTTCTTGGAGAAATGTGTATTTACATCTTCTGCCCATTTTTGGATTGGGTTGTTTTTTTTTTTTTAATATTGAGCTGCATGAACTGTTTATATATTTTGGAGATTAATCCTTTGTCCATTGATTTGTGTGCAAAAATTTTCTCCATTTCTGAGGGTTGTCTTTTCGTCTTGTTTATGGTTTCCTTTGCTATGCAAAAGCTTTTAAGTTTCATTAGGTCCCATTTGTTTATTTTTGTATTTTTGCTTTTACTTCCATTACTCTAGGAGGTGGATCATAAAAGATCTTGTGATTTATGTCAAAGAGTGTTCTTCCTATGTTTTCCTCTAAGAGTTTTATAGTGTCTGGTCTTCATTTAGGTCTCTAATCCATTTTTTTTTTCTAATCCATTTTGAGTTTATTTTTGTGTATGGTGTTAGGGAGTGTTCTAATTTCATTCTTTTACATGTAGCTATCCAGTTTTCCCAGCACCACGTATTGAAGAGACTGTCTTTTCTCCATTGTATATCCTGCCTCCTTTGTCATAGATTAGTTGACCATAGGTGCCTGGGTTTATCTCTGGGCTTTCTGTCTTCTTCCATTGATCTATATTTCTGTTTTTGTGCCAGTACCATACTGTCTGGATTACTGTAGCTTTGTAGTATAGTCTGAAGTCAGGGAGTCTGATTCCTCCAGCTCCGTATTTTTCCCCCAAGACTGCTTTGGCTCCTCGGGTTCTTTTGTGTTTCCATACAAATTTTAAGATTTTTTGTTCTAGTTCTGTAAATAATGCCATTGGCAATTTGATAGGGATTGCATTGAATCTGTAGATTGCTTTGGGTTCCAGTCATTTTCACAATGTTGATTCTTCTAATCCAAGAACATGGTGTATCTCTCCATCTGTTGGTATCATCTTTAATTTCTTTCATCAGTGTCTTATAGTTTTCTGCATACAGGTCTTTTGTCTCCCTAGATAGGTTTATTCTTAGGTATTTTATTCTTTTGTTGCAGTGGTAAAGGGGAGTGTTTCCTTAATTTCTCTTTCAGATTTTTCATCGTTAGTATATAGGAATGCAAGAGATATCTGTGTATTAATTTTGTATCCTGCAACTTTACCAAATTCATTGATTAGCTCTAGCAGTTTTCTGGTAGCATCCTTAGGATTCTCTATGTACAGTGTCATGTCATCTGCAGACAGTGACAATTTTACTTCTTCTTTTCCAATTTGTATTCCTTTTATTTTTTTTCTTCTCTGTTTGCCATGGTAGGACTTCCAAAACTATGTTGAATAATAGTAGACATGCTTATCTTGTTACTGATCTTAGAGGAAATGCTTTCAGTTTTTCACCATTGAGATGATGTTTGCTGTGGGTTTGTCGTATATGGTCTTTATTATGTTGAGGTAGGTTCCCTCTATGCCCACTTTCTGGAGAGTTTTTATCATAAATGGGTGTTGAATTTTGTCAAAAGCTTTCTCTGCATCTACTGAGATGATCATATGGTTTTTCTCCTTCAATTTGTTAATATGGTGTATCACATTGATTGATTCGTGTATATTGAAGAATCGTTGCATCCCTGGGATAAATCCCACTTGATCATGGTGTATGATCCTTTTAATGTGTTGTTGGATTCTGTTTGCTAGTATTTTGTTGAGGATTTTTGCATCTATATTCATCAGTGTTATTGGTCTGTAACTTTCTTTTTTTGTAGTATCTTTGTCTGGTTTTGGTATCAGGGTGATGGTGGCCTTGTAGAATGAGTTTGGGAGTTTTCCTTCCTCTGCAATTTTTTGGAAGAGTTTGAGAAGGATGGGTGTTAGCTCTTCTCTAAATGTTTGATAGAATTCACCTGTTAAGCCATCTAGTCCTGGACTATTGTTTGTTGGAAGATTTTTAATACCAGTTTCAATTTCATTACTTGTGATTGGTCTGTTCATATATTCTATTTCTTCCTAGTTCAGTCTTGGGAGGTTATACCTTTCTAAGGATTTCTTCCAGGTTGTCCATTTTATTGGCATAGAGTTGCTTGCAGTAGTCTCTTATGATGCTTTGTATTTCTGCGGGGTCCGTTGTAACTTCTCCTTTTTCATTTCTAATTTTATTGATTTGAGTCCTTGCCATTTTTTTCTTGATGAGTCTGGCTAAAGGTTTATCAATTTTGTTTATCTTCTCAAAGAACCAGCTTTTAGTTTTATTGATCTTTGCTATTGTTTTCTTTGTTTCTATTTCATTTATTTGTGCTCTGATCTTTATGATTTCTTTCCTTCTACTAACTTTGGGTTTTGTTTGTTCTTCTTTCTCTAGTTCCTTTAGGTGTAAGGTTAGATTGTTTATTTGAGATTTTTCTTGTTTCTTAAGGTAGGCTTGTATTACTATAAGCTTCCCTCTTAGAACTACTTTTCCTGCATCCCATAGGTTTTGGATCGTCCTGTTTTCATTGTCATTTGTCGCTAGGTATTTTTTTATTTCCTCTTTGATTTCTTCAGTGATCTCTTGGTTATTTAGTAACGTATTGTTTAGCCTCCATTTTTTTTACGTTTTTTTCCCCTGTAATTGATTTCTAATCTCATAACATTTTGGTCAGAAAAGATGCTTGATACGATTTCAATTTTCTTAAATTTACTGAGGCTTGATTTGTGACCCAAGATGTGATCTATCCTGGAGAATGTTCCATTTGCACTTGAGAAGAAAGTGTAATCTGCTGTTTTTGGTTGGAATGTCCTATAAATATCAATTCAATGCATCTGTTCTATTGTGTCATTTAAAGCTCATGTTTCCTTATTAATTTTCTGTCTGTGTGATCTGTCTATTGGTGTGTGAGGTGTTAAAGTCCCCCACTCTTATCGTGTTACTGTGGATTTCCTCTTGTATAGCTGTTAGTAGTTTCCTTATGTATTAAGGTGTGCCTATGTTGGGTGCATATATATGTATAATTGTTATATCTCCTTCTTGTACTGATCCCTTGATCATTATATAGTGTCCTTCCTTGTCTCTTTGTAACATTGTTTATTTTAAAGTCTATTTTATCTGATATGAGTATTGCTACTCCAGCTTTCTTTTGATTTCCATTTGCATGGAATATCTTTTTCCATCCCCTCACTTTCAGTCTGTATGTGTCCCTAGGTCTGAAGTGGGTCTCTTTTAGACAGCATATATATGGGTCTTGTTTTTGTATCCATTCAACGAGCCTGTGTCTTTTGGTTGGAACATTTAATCCATTCATGTTTAAGGTAACTATCAATATGTATGTTCCTATTACCATTTCATTAATTGTTTTGGGTTTGTTTTTGTAGGTCCTTTTCTTCTCTTGTGTTTCCCACTTAGAGAAGTTCCTTTAGCATTTGTTGTAAAGCTGGTTTGGCGGTGCTGAATTCTGTTAGCTTTTGATTGTCTGTAAAGCTTTTGATTTCTCCATCGGATCTGAATGAGATCATTGCCGGCTAGAGTAATCTTGGTTAGCTAGAGTAATCTTGGTTTTAGCTTCTTCCCTTTCATCACTTTAAGTATATTATGCCACTCCCTTCTGGCTTGTAGAGTTTCTGCTGAGAAATCAGCTGTTAACCTTATGGGAGTTCCCTTGTATGTTATTTGTTGTTTTTCCCTTGCTGCTTTCAATAATTTTTCTTTGTCTTTAATTTTTGCCAGTTTGATTACTATGTGTCTCAGTGTGTTTCTCCTTGGGTTTATCCTGTATGGGACTCTCTGTGCTTCCTGGACTTGGGTGGCTATTTCCTTTCCCATGTTAGGGAAGTTTTCCACTATAATCTCTTCAAATATTTTCTCAGGTCCTTTCTCTCTCTCTTCTCCTTCTGGAACCTCTGTAATGCAAATGTTGGTGCGTTTAATGTTGTCCCAGGGGTATGTTAGGCTGTCTTCATTTATTTTCATTCTTTTTCTTTTATTCTGTTCCACAGCAGTGAATTCCACCATTCTGTCTTCCAGGTCACTCATCTGTTCTTCTGCCTCAGTTATTCTGCTATTGATTCCTTCTAGTGTATTTTTCATTTCAGTTATTGTATTGTTCATCTCTGTTTGTTTGTTCTTTAATTCTTCTAGGTCTTAAACATTTCTTGCATCTTCTCGATCTTTGCCTCCATTCTTTTTCTGAGGTCCTGGATCATCTTCACTATTATTATTCTGAATTCTTTTTCTGGAAGGTTGCCTATCTCCACTTCATTTAGTTGTTTTCCTGGGGTGTTATCTTGTTCCTTCATCTGGTACATAGCCCTCTGCCTTTTCATCTTGTCTTTCTTTCTGTGAATGTGGTTTTTGTTCCACAGGCTGCAGGATTGTAGTTCTTCTTGCTTCTGCTGACTGCCCTCTGGTGGATGAGGCTATCTAAGAGGCTTCTGCAGGTTTCCTGATGGGAGGGACTGGTGGTGGGTAGAGCTGGCTGTTGCACTCGTGGGTAGAGCTCAGTAAAACTTTAATCTGCTTGCCTGCTGATGGATGGGGTTGGGTTCCCTCCCTCTTGGTTGTTTGGCCTGAGGCGACCCAACACTGGAGCCTACCAGGGCTCTTTGGTGGGGCTAATGGCAGACTCTGGGAAGGCTCATGGCAAGAAGTAGTTTCCAGAACCTCTGCTGCCAGTGTCCTTGTCTTCCTGGTGAGAGAGATACACCCCCCACCTCTGCAGGAGACCCTCCAACACTAGCAGGTAGGTCTGGTCCAGTCTCCTATAGGGTCACTTCTCCTTCCCCTGGGTCCCGATGTGCACACTACTTTGTGTGTGCCCACCAAGAGTGGAGTCTCTGTCTCCCCAAGTCCTGTTGATGTCCTGCAATCAAATCCCTCTAGTGTTCAAAATCTGATTCTCAAGAATTCCTTCTCCCATTACCGGACCCCCAGGTTCGGAAGCCTGACATGGGGCTCAGAACCTTCACTCCAGTGGGTGGACTTCTATGGTGTAAGTGTTCTCCAGTTTGTGAGTCACCCACCCAGCAGTTATGGGATTTGATTTTATTGTGATTGCACCCCTCCTACCATCTCATTGTGACTTCTCTGTCTTTGGATGTGGGGTATCTTTTTTGGTGAGTTGTTCAGCAGTTAGTTGTGATTCCGATGTTCTTGCAAGAGGGAGTGAGAGCACATCCTTCTACTTTACCATCTTGAACCAATCTCTGGGCCTCTTTTATAAGGGCATTAATCTCATTCCTGAGGGCTCTGCCCTCATGACCTAATTACCTCCGAAAGGCCCACCTCCTAATACAACCACACTGGGCATTAGAATTTCAACATATGAATTTGGAGGCAGCCAAACATTCAGACCATGGTACAGATTGCCCTCTGATGATGAAGAAAGAGAGAAATAAGAATCAGCAGATTTAGCCCTAGTCTTAGTCTGCTTGATTAGATGATTATTTAGACCTGATTCCACGCCTGGCTTCCCCTCTTCATGCAAGCACCTGAAGCCTTAGTAAGGTCCAAGCCAACATCCTGATGGTAACCATCAACATCACATCAATTACCAGGTTCCATCTGTGTGCACCATAAAAGCATCTTGCCTTGGGACCAAGACTGGGAGATGCAGAGGAGATGGGATTCAGGCCACTACCACCTTCTTTGCTTATGAAATGAACCCACATAGATATCTTGGCCCCCATCCTTTAAAGGAGTTGAGTATACAATTTGGCCCCAGTAGATGGATCAGAGAAGATTAGAATGAACCATTTCCCTCACTTCTTTCCTTCTCTGGGTAACTTGAGTCCCATCTGGGTTTCTGTTTCTGAGCCTGGTTTGATTCTGATCGTGACCCTGGGATCATAGACTCCGTATTGAATAGCATTCTGAAAAGTCAGCTGGCCTACTTATGTATCCTCAGGCACATTGAGTCTGCCCCAGAGACACAGAGTTCTATTTTTTAACAACTCTTTTGCTATTAAGAAATGTTTCCTTATATGTAACCTCATGCTTTTGTACTGCACTTTGTGGAGGCAAAAAAACAACTGGATATTATCTGTGGTTGAGTCTTCTGTGTGCTCAAAGATTCTTGGTCTTACTTGTTCTAGGTTGAAAAATCCAATCTTAACCTCTTTTTTATAATTCTTATTTTCCTTCTTTTCACCATATTGTGAATGTTCCAACAAAAAGCTTCCTTAAATTTGTTAATCATTAGAATCATCTGGAGACCTTTCTAAATGTACCAAATTGCACATCATTCTCCAGGCTTCCTGTATAAGAATTATAGGGACTGGGGTGGTTTGGAGCTTGGGCAGGAATTACCATTTTTAAATAGAACAAATAAATTATTGGGATCTTTTTGAAGTGTGTGCCCAAATTACAGTTCTCCCTTTCTCAGGGAATGGCACCCATTCTTCAAATGTGGGTGCCTGGCATCCAGGTTGGCACTAGCGTTGTGGATGGGGGGACATCTGGTTCAAATGAGGCCGAAGAGTGTCTTATTCCCAGAATTTGGAAATGGCACTTAGAGACAGGAGGTCAATCTCTGAGGGCGATTAGAAGTATGACATGAAAAAAATGGAGAAACCAAATTATGACCTGAAGATAGAGAGCAGAGAAAGATGGTCTGCAGAGACGAAGTAGAGTGAAGCAGCTCTCTGAGATATTCAAGAGAAAAAAGAAAAGCATTCCAATGGCTCTAGGCTCTGTTTCTGGTCTCAGCATTCCTTCCCCAACAGTCCATGAGATGGTCTCTGTCCTATGTGGGTGACCTTCCCTTCTTGCCTAACCTAGCTAAAGCAGATTTTCATTACCAGCCACCAAAAGGGGCCTGTCAAATATGGAACTAATGACTCCACCAGGATTGTTGATAATCTCACAGCGTATGTCTTCTTTCCCTGTTGACTATAGAACTCTCTATTTTGCTTTCCTGAGAGGACACATGCCTCTTGACTTTGAAAGAATATTTCATTGACATCATCTGACTAGGCAATTTTAATACTCCCCAAACTTTGAATGATTACCATTGAACAATTTTCTCAATTTTTCTAATAGGAAAAAACCCACTAATATTTACTAACTGATGCATTCACCCCAAACCTGTAAAGGCAATACTATTATTGGCCCATTTTACATGTGAGGAAATTGAGGCATAGAAGGGGTAAATAACTTTCCTTAGGTCACAAAGCTGGTAAATGGTGGGTCCAGCACTTGAACCCAGATGTGACCACAGACTCCAAAATTTCAACCACTTTGATATACTTGGATTGAAACCAAAATTCAGTGGTTGAGGGAAAAACTCTTGATGCTGCCTAAGAAGTAATGTGCAAATACTCGTTTCTGTACTAAGAGAACATTCCAGTTTGGACTCAATAGGAAGAAGCAAACAAGGTGGGTTAGGGGGCGCTGGTAGTTTTCATAGATGAGTCAGGACTTGAACTGAGGCCAGAGAGAGGTGGGGATAGAGAGTGTTGCCATCTTACCACCCATTTCCTCCTTTAAACAGATCTCTGATTTTATTCATATATCCATCCCTTCCCCAAGTGACCCGTGTGCTAGGGATAGGCTGTCCTCCAGGAAAATGCCTTATTTTCTATGGATAAACCCATCCCCCTTGCCAGTAATTGGGCATGTAACCCAACTTAGGCCAGTGAGATGCTGGGAGAGGTTTTCTGGGGAGTTTATGAGACAACTTTGTCTGAATCTTATGGGAAAAATTTCAGAAGAGATTCTCTCTTCTGATCTGGGTGTTCTGTCAGTTAGCTATTGCCACAAAAATATGCACGGCAAAATCCCATACAATCTCAGTACCAGAGAGTGATAAGCATCTATTTAGTGATCTAGGCCTTGCTTGTTGCAATTCAGTTCTCCTGACATTGGCTGGGCTCACTAATTAGAGTCTGGGGATCAGCTGAGCTAGCTTGTGTTCTACACCAGAGTCTCCCATTCCGTCCCAGGACCGGTAAGCTAGCGTGTTCTTCTCAAGACAGTGACACCAGTGTAAGAGCACCAGAGGAAATACGCAAGCATATCTCAAGCCTGGTCTCCATCACATCTACCAACGTTTCATTGGCTAAAGAAAATCACATGGTTAAGCTTAGTATCAAGTCCACCCTTCCTGGGAGTGATGGGGAGGGTGTATATTTCTGAGAAACAGTTTAATCTACCACAGGGCCATGCATGGATATGAGACCCAGGAGAACGACAGCCCCCCTCCTTTTCAGCCTGCAGATAAAGCCAACACACATGGAGAAAAGGGGATCCGAGAGAACCCCAGGAACGCAGAGCTGGAACCACTAGATCAAATCAACCTGAAGTTTTAGTCGACATCTGGACTTTTGGTAATGTTGGCCAAGTTTGACATTATATAAGCAAGTTTGAGGTAGATATTCTGTTACTTGCAGCTGACACTCTCCCAATTCAGAGTTTTCCTTGCAACATTTAGGAACAGAGGCCCAGAGATGTGAATAAACAGCACATAGGGAAAAAGCAATGCAAAGAGCCTGGAGAGACTATATACATGCACACACACACATATATATTGGCCAAGTGTTTTGTCCTTGAAAACCCAACCATACTTTTCTTTTATCACCCACACAACTTGCAGCAGATCTGTTCCTTCTTGATTTTGTGTAATTTGATTCATTCACAGATGTTTGTTCATCTGGCCTTCCAGTTGGTATGGTAACAGCCTGACTGAACTGTGGCATTTATTATTCACTACATGCTCTTGTCAAGTCAGTAAGAAGCAGGTTTGGTTTTTCTCAAGCAACCCAGGGGACTGAGTCATTTAGGAGAAAATGTGGCCCTATACCTCCTCTGATGCTGATGCTTGAAATTCTCCTGTTAAAACTCTACCACTTTCCTCTGCTCACACTGACTGAGGTGTTTCCTTCCTTTTGCTAGAGCTCTTGTTTCCTAGCTATGGAAGGCAACATTCATTTCCACCTTCCACCCCCATCATGTTACAGTAATAACAGGACATAAATTGAGTGGGCAGCTAGTCAAAGGATTTGTAAAAGTCACATTAAAAAAAATACTGG
Organism: Leucopleurus acutus; assembly: GCF_964270905.1. Taxonomy (NCBI): domain Eukaryota; kingdom Metazoa; phylum Chordata; class Mammalia; order Artiodactyla; family Delphinidae; genus Leucopleurus; species Leucopleurus acutus. Next base: position 30,674,329 of record NC_139153.1, on the reverse strand, counting down.
GGGACTTCCCTGGTGGCGCAGTGGTTGAGAGTCCGCCTGCCGATGCAGGAGACACGGGTTCGTGCCCCGGTCCGGGAAGATCCCACATGCCGCGGAGCGCCTGGGCCTGTGAGCCATGGCCGTTGAGCCTGCGCGTCCGGAGCCTGTGCTCCGCAACGGGAGAGGCCACAACAGTGAGAGGCCCGCGTACTGCAAAAAAAAAAAAAAGAAAAAAATTACTGGGAAGGAGCGAAGGGTAATATCTCAGAGTAAATATCAATCATTTAAAATAATACTTATCAAGGCTCACTGTGTGCTTGTAAGTCAACTAAGAATTTCTTGGCACCCTAGGAGGTAAAACATTGAGTAAGAACATGGCTAGTATTCACTGGAAACCTACTATGTGCTGGGCACTACATGGGGCCCACCATACACATTATTCGTTCAGTCTTCACAATGACCCTGGAAAATAACTATGCCTTTCCCCATTTTAGGAAGAAAATGATTAACTTTTCCAAGGTCTCACAGTTAGCATGTGGGGGAGTTAGAATTTGAATTTGGACACGTGAGTCCGTTTTATTTACACTACACTGTACTTCCTTGAACAAAAGAGACATAGTACAGTGATTACGGGGTATAGATTTGCCTATGGGAATAGGAAAATCTGGCCCAGCTGTCTGCTAGTTGTATGACTTTGGCCAAAACATTTAACCTTTCTGTGCCTCGGTTTCCTCATTTAAAATGGGGATAATCCTATTATTACCGTCTGAGTATTGTTCTCAGAATTAAATGAGATAATGTACACAAAACATTTAGAACAATGCATCTCAAACGAAGTTTAATTTATTATGTAGTGAATGCCTGGCACAGTGCTGTCCATTAGAAGGGTCTGTGATGATGAAAATGTTCTATATCTGCATTATCTAATGCTGTAGCCTCTAGCCACCTGTGGCTATGGAGAACTTAAAATGTGGCTACTGCAAGTGAGGAACTGAATTTTTATTTCATTTCATTTTCTTTTTTTTTTTACATTTTTAAATTACTTAATTTTTAACATCTTTATTGGAGTATAATTGCTTTACAATGGTGTGTTAGTTTCTGCTGTATAACAAAGTGAATCAGCTATACATATACATATATCCCCATATCTCCTCCCTCTGGTGTCTCCCTCCCACCCTCCCTATCCCACCCCTCTAGGTGGTCACAAAGTACCTGATCTCCCTGTGCTATGCGGCTGCTTCCCACTAGCTATTTTACATTTGGTAGTGTGTATATGTCCATGCCACTCTCTCACTTCGTCCCAGCTTACCCTTCTCCCTCCGCACGTCCTCAAGTCCATTCTCTGCATCTTTATTCCTGTCCTGTCCCTAGGTTCTTCAGAACCTTTTTTTTTTTTTTTTTAGATTCCATATATATGTGTTAGCATATGGTATTTGTTTTTCTCTTTCTGACTTACTTCACTCTGTCTGACAGACTCTAGGTCCATTGCATTTCATTTCCATTAACAATTTAAATAGCCAAACATATCTAGTGACTACCATATTGGACAGCTCATGTGTAGTATGTGCCGGATACAATATGTACAAAAAAGAATAAGAAGCAATTCTCATTCATGGGAGGCTTATGGTTTAATGGAAGCTGATAAGCAAATGATTAGTAGGCATGGTGATAAGTATTACAGTGCAGCTATAGACAAAATACTATGGAATTCAAAGGAGCTTTTCCTGGGAGTCAGGAAAAGCTTTTAAGAGGTAATGACAGTTGAGCAAGGCCTTGAAGGGTGAGTAAAGATTCAGTTCATTCATTCAGCAGATATATGTTGAGTGCCTTCTCTGAGTCAGGCACCAAAGTTTGAGAGAGTATGGGAGAGATAAGGGTCAGGGTTCAGAGACGACATCTGTATTGATTAGACTGTTCAGGAAGGTCTTGTAAAAGGTAGAACTTGAACTGACCCTTGAATCACAGGTAAAATTTGGATGATGCTGGGAGCTAAGGGGGAGCATTCCAGGTAAAGAGAACAGCACGAGTAAAGAGGCGAAGTTGAGAAGAAGTGACAACCATTACACCATCCTAACTGAAGTAGAGAATATGATTTGAGGAGAGCTATGGTGCAGTCCTTCTGGGGATGAGCATAAAGTGGGGAGGGCATGAAGCAGGCTTTGAATGCTGGTTAATGCAGTTTTACCTTTATACCACTGGAGCCACCTGTTGTAAGGCGTGTAAAGTCATCTGACAGGTGGGCTCAAAGTACGCTTGAAAAACAAAGGCAGAAGTTTCATTTGGAAAGAGTGACCCATGCAGGGGAAGTTCAGTGTTTAAAACATTTCCTGGTGTTCTGACTGCCAGCACCCACTCCCTTCCCATAGCCTTTCCCCTCTTGCCCATATCCGTATGAGAAAGGGTCACCGCTCCATTGAATATCTGGTTCTGGGGATCTCTCTAGTGTCTACTTCCCACTGCACTGCCTCAAACATTTGGTGCCAGGAAGGGGACAGATGGTGGTTAGAGCATCACCTTTGCAGTGTGACAGGAGCAGCAGTGCAGGGGCAGCATGTCCTGACCAGACTGTGGCAGCATGACTGTAGCCCTGGTTGTCAAGTCTCCTTTGACTCCTGCCTGTTCTCAGGGGCTGACCTTTCTCCTACTGCAATTCTGATATACTTGCACGAAATCTCCTTTCACTTAAGATCATCAGGGTCAGTTTCTGTGGCTTACAGTCAAGAACCTTGGCTGATACATTTGAAAATAATAAACTTGGGAGTGAAAATGCTTGGTAGTGGCCCTAACTCTGCTCTAACCTGTCATCTCAGGAAAGTCTTCCATCCCACGGGGCTCACTTTTCCTGTCTCTCTAATGAGGGATCAGCACTAGTGATTTCTAAGGGAGCTTTTGAGCAAATATGGGCTTCAGGCCATGGCTTGATTTCGGTGCAAGGCAGCGGAAACAGAAGGAAAGGGTGGCTGTAGGAAGTATTTTACACACACGTAAGACATGGTGGCTGATTGCATAGAGAAGGCAAAGAAGTAGAGTGAGTAAAAGATGGTTCAGATGGAATATTTGTCTTAAAATCACCCAAAACTACTTTTGCCATTCTGTTAGTTATTGTCTCCATTTGGCCAAAGAATCAGGGTTTGCAAACACCCCTCAACCCACCCTCCTTTACGATTTCCCTGTGAACAAGCTTTGTCCATAACCATCTAAATCCATCAGAAGATTTGTAACTCACTGGTGATGGAGTCATTGCTGTAATCTGGACTTTAAAGCTGAAGTAGAGGGCACCTGGTGATAAACAGTCCCTGTAGGGCTTGGAAGTGTGTCCAGATAGATGCAACCAGTGACGGTCTACTCCAGTCTGCTACTTCTCTATTCCTCACATACAGCAAACCTTGGCTCAGCTGAGGACTAATCCATCCTGTAAATACAAGTTCACACTGTTCACTGAGTAAATGTGCATTGAACCAGGATCCCTGCTAGGTGCCAGGGGTGCAAAGGTGGAAAGACACGGTGCCCAGTCTCAAGGGACTCCCAGCAGCTGGGCCTTGAGTGTTGTCCCCAAACTCCCACTTTGTCATTCATTTTGCCTATAGATGCACTGTGGGCCATTTCTTGACCACGGGCACTGTGCCCAGAGTGGGAGTTCAGATGAATTTACTGAGAACCCCGCATTTCTTTGTTTGGAGTAAAAACCTTACTGTATAGTAGCTAAGAGAGCAGGCCATGGGGTTATACAGATTGGGTTCAAATTCCCCCTCCAAACCTGGCTCTGGACTTATTAAGAGGGTGACTGAGGCAAGCTATTTACCTCTGTGGCCCGGCCTCAGTTTTCTCATCTGTAAAATGGAGCATAGTCATAGCGCCGATTATCTGGAGTTTAAGCAATACGCTGCAAGTGGCATATAGAATGGCCTCACCGTACATGGCTGCTGTGTCGTTTCAACGATTGGAGCGCTTCAGTGATGCTGTGTATAATTCAGAGCGACGGGGACAGCAGCCTGCCTGCCTCCTTTCTGTCCCTTGTTCTTTCTTTTATCTGTCCTTTCTCACTCTTCCTTTCCCTCATTTTTTTGCTTGTTCTCTCTACATCTCTCTATGCCTCTCTCTCTCACATTCTTTTTCTCTCTTTCTCCCCTCCCTCTCTATCAGAATAAGGGAAGCTATTAGTTATAAATTATATTTAAATGCAAAAAAATATTAAGCAGACAGGCTTGGTGAATTAAATTCCGATTGTGTCCTATTTCCTAAGAAGACGGACCTTATTTTTTTCTTCTCATGATGATAAGGCCCAAACATCTCTTGTGCAGCCAAGTTACTCAAAATTCCCCACCACTACAGACACACTTAGGAAACAACCCAATAGGAAAGGACAGACTGCAAAGCACAAATACCTTTTCTTTTCTCCAGAATTGCTAACTGATTTTCTGACAGTAGTATGCTGGCTTTCCAGAAAAAAAATAAAGCCTCGAGTGCTTGCCAATTTCTGTGGCGTAATTGCTCCTACCATGGTCGAATTCAAGCTTTCAGCATAAAATCACAGAACACAGAGCTGGGCGAGGTGTGCACAGCAAGCTGCAAGAGCTGCCCTTGTGTGTGCCAGCTCAGTCAGGAAACACTGCTCAGGGATGCGCAGACTCGCTGACGCTCGGCCCACCTGTTCACCCCCATCCCCAGGCGCTGGGTCCAGCACAGCTGCCCCAGGCAGGTTCCCTGCCTCCTGCCTCCGTTCTCCGTCCCTCCCTCCACCTGCCAGAATAATCCTCTGAAACCCAGATCAGAATACTTACTTCCACGCTCTATACTCCCCAGTGGCTCATCCTTGCCACCCAGGCCCTGCGCCATTGCCTTCACCCTGGGGCTATTCCAGGCCTCTCATCTTAATGCAAACCCTGTGACCCCTCTGCGTCTTTGCTCACATCCAGCAGGCTGTCTGGAGCCCTTCCCGGAGCTCCCACCCCTGCTCCTTCGTCTGCCTGGTGAACCCCAGCCATCTCCAAGGCCTCACTCAAATGCCTTGTCCCTGGTAGCTGTTCTAACCCTCTCTTGTACTCTAGATGGTATCATTTACTCCCTCAACTGGGTCACCTTGACATCTTTCTCTCATATTCCATGGTAAGGCATATCTCCAGATCCTAAGATAGTAAGAAGACCGTGGGTCCAGGATTGAGCTTTCATTCACTCACTCATATGTGCATTCAGCAAATATTTACGGGTGCCCTTCATGTGCCAAGCATTGTACTGGGTAGGACTGGGAGTAGAATAGAGAGTAAGACACACCCTCCTCTTCTCTGGTAGGATTCATAGTGTACTGAGGGGTATAAGCATTGAACAAACAGACGAAAATAAATACATAATTGCAAATTTGTTTGATGAAGGAAAAGAACAGGATGGTGTGAGAGAAGGTCCCACCAGTGAAAGGTTTTTAAGTTTTTAAGAAACCTGTAATATAACCTTCTAAGGGATGGGGGCCTCACTCAGGGAACTGAACATGGTGACATGAATTGCACTGTGTGGCAGGCACCCTGCCTTGCCAGCTTATAAATGAGAGCAAGAATCATGCAGTGTTTGCCTCTGTGCCACGCTGGACTAGATCTCCAAGCCAGCTCTGGTGTGAGGGGCCTGGACCGAGATAGCCAAAATAAGGGAAGGGGAAAACAAAATGTAGAACACAGGCTCATGAGGTAGAAGATTGAGAAAGCAGAGAGAAATGCATGAGAGAGCTAGGCAAGTCGCAGAGCAAGCTCATTGTGAAATGCTCTGGCTCTGTCCTCAAGCCCATATCCCAGTCATCTACCGAGATGATCGGGAGAAGACTGCCTGAGGTGTAAAGAGACGATTTAGATGAGGGCTGTTACTTATTGAAATTGATACGGTGAGGGGAGATGGTTGAGCTCTGTTTTATATTTTTGCATCTCTATTAATTTATTTTCTTAATCTCAAGTGGCAGAAAATTCAAATAAAGTAGACTTAAGGGAAGAAAAAAAAAAGGTTGGATAAATTGGCTCACGTAATTAAAAAATCCATAGCTACACCCAATGCCCAGATTTTTGTTTCTAATATCATGCTCTAATAAAAGAAACCAGAGCTCCTTGAAGAAATGGCTAATTCTAGAACTGAGGCAGAGAATATACAATAATGAGCCTGGAACATCTTATGGTACCAGAAAGTAAGAAAGTGCTCATAAGACAAGACACACAAACCCACACGCGTTCTGAGGTATATCAGAGGGACACAGGAGGCAACTGATCACAATGATCAAAAATGGAACAATTGGAGCCACAAAATAAATAAAGGATTGAATTAAAAGCCAAAGGAAAAAAAGAAAGCATCACAGTCCTCTGCTTTCTGGATGGCACGAACACTCATAATATTTTCTGCAGTAGCCGAGAAAGAATTCCTTAGACAAGACAACCGTGGAAGTTAGCGCATGCCCCGAATCCAAAGGAAGTCATTCTGTGAGAAGTTAAAAATGAAAATGGAAAGTTTTCCATGGAAATAAGACTGGTACTCAGTTTCTTCAGATGGTCTTCTTTTTAAATTATAAAATAATACATGTCATTATAAACCAACTCATGGAGAAGTGTATAAAGTAAAGCTGGTCTTTCCTTGCTCCCTCAAACATCACTTCTACTCTCCAATATTTTGGTGTGTATTTCCCAGAGCTCTGTTCATGCAATTACAAACACTTATATAAGAGTATATTATATGGCCTAGGTAGAGTATGTTTATCAAACTGCTAGCATGTAGTTAGTGTTCCATGATATATACTCAAACAGATAATTTTGAAAATGAGATTATACTATACAAAAGCAAAAACAAAACAAAAAAAAGTCAAAGTATAAAATGAGTCCCTACTAACATAAAGAAGTGATTAAATAAATAAGGCAGAATAGACAAGTCGCTTATGCAGAATAATTCCAAATAATTTATGTAGATACTCTGTCCACAAGAGGTGGAACATAACATCCCATGCAATAAGTGTGAGCTGCACAAAATGACTTTCTTCCAAAGAGTGCAGTATGGAAAAGGAAAAAAGAGTAACTGTTTTTTGGAGAAATCTAAAAATACTACTTCAGCGAGGTGATTAAGATTAGCGTCAATAATAATAAGTCAACAAAGATAAGTTGATAGCATGTACCCTTGATATCATGTGATGAAAATAGCACTTTACCATGTGGTCTTTCTCCTGCAAACCCATATCCCAGTCTAGTCATGAGATAAATATCAGAAACCTCAACTGTGGAACATTCTACACAATATCTGACCAGTAATCCCCACAACTGTCAAGGTGACCAAAACCAAGGCAAGTCTGAGAAACAGTCATAGTTTAGAGGACCCTAAGGAAACATGATGACTAAATGTAATATGGTATCCTGGATAGGATGCTGGAAGAGAAAAAAGGAACATTAAGTAAAAACTAAGGAAATCTAGAGAAAGCATGGACTTCAGTTAATAACATATTAATATTGGCTTATTAGTGTAATGTATTATACTACTGTGAGATGTTAATAATAGGAGAAACTGGGTGTGGGGTATAAAGGAACTCTCTGTATAATCCTTACAACTTATCTGTAAATCTATTATAAAATTAAAAGTTTGTTTAAAAATTTTTGTTTAAAATCCATAGCTCTGGGTTTCCCTGGTGGCACAGTGGTTAAGAACGTGCCTGCCAATGCAGGGGACATGGCTTCGAGCCCTGGTCTGGGAAGAATCCACATGCTGCGGAGCACCTAAGCCCGTGCGCCACAACTACTGAGCCTGAGCTCTAGAGCCCACAAGCCACAACTACTGAGCCCACGTGCCACAACTACTGAAGCCCGTGCACCTAGAGCCTGTGCTCCACAACAAGAGAAGCCACCGCAATGAGAAGCCCACGCACCGCAACAAAGAGTAACCCCCTCTTGCCGCAACTAGAGAAAACCCATGCACAGTGACAAAGACCCAATGCAACCAAAATAATAAATAAATTAGTTAATTAAAAAAAATAAAGTCCATAGCTCTGTAAGCTTCAGAAATGGTTAGATCCGGATCTCAAATGATGTTAACCAGAATCTACTTCTCCACATTTCATCTGTGTTGGCTTAGTGCTCAGACAGGCTCCCTTCACTCGCTGAAACCCTAAAAACCCCAGATGTACTTATCCTAGTGGAAGAGAAGTTCTTTTCCTAATAGTTTTAACCAAAGCCTCAGACTTGGGTCATGTGTCCATCTGGAACCAATCAGTATGGCCAGAGGGCTGTGGGACTCTTACTGGCCAGGACTAGGTCACATGCCCACCTCTGGAGCAAGGATTCAGTGAGCCTGACCAAAAGACTGAGAGTGAAGAAGGGTTGTTACTTAAACAAAGTGCGTCTTCAGTCTGGTACTCTGCTGCTGAGGGAACCAGCAGCTTCCCCTCCACTCACCACCCACTCTCCAAGTCTCTAAGAATTTTCCAGTTTCTACTGAGAAAGGAGACAACCTCTTGGCTAACAGGCAGATCCCATTGTACCAGGCCATCTTGACGGTCTCTGGCCAGGATGTAAATGGGCCCACCTTGGGTCGGTGACCACCTCTGCTCCAACCAGTAGCCCTCAGGGGCTGATACTGCTTACCTGAGCTGGGGCTATGGACAGGGTAGTTCCAGCAAGAGAAGGAAGTTGAGGCTGACAAATGCTATGATTGGAAAGTCCTAGATAATTGCCTCACATGAATTTTTTCCCTGTGTTCTAATTTGCACCTACTTGAGGAACATCTGATTCATCTCATCATTTTATTCTAACGAGAATGCCATTGTCCTTCCATTACTCTGGTATAAAAGTGTTGTCTTAAGTTGGTTGCTGCTTTCCATGAGTTCTCTCATTCAATTTTAGGCTCCATGCTTTAACCAGAGTATACATGAGGTAGGGCACGAAAGCCTTCTTTTGCAAAGCATTGTCACGAATGGGTCAGCCCAGTGTCAAACTGGCTCCAGGGAGAAAGATGGACATAGACTGGTTCCATCAATGAGTGCTAGAAGCATACATTAAAACTCTCCATTATTAATCTCTTTGTAAAATATTTTTTCAAGAAGTTGTGTATCGCAAAATACAATATAACATTCATATCAAGTGATACAGGGATTGCTTTAAGCAAAACTAGTTGTACTCTGTATAATGAGTACTGCAGTAAAAATACATATTCATTTCCTGATCACAAATTATAGCAATTTAAGCCATATTCCCTCTAGCTGTAGTATTTGGAGGGGAAAATGTATGCGCGAGCCTCCTCCCCCTTGAACAGAGATGCACTCTTCTCTGGAAGGAAGCCTCTCTGCATGCCATGTTGCATGGGGCTGGTTTATCTCCAAGGCGTTCTCATCAGAGCTTTGGGGGTGGAGGCAAGGCCATCATCTGAAACACCACCAAGGGAGTACTGCAGTGATCCCAGCACAGCAGGAAATTAGTCTGATTTTGAAATGCGAGTCTGTACAAATTCTCTTGAAACATGTTACCCTGAATACATCATTTCAGCCCTGAGTTGAAAGGACAGACAAATCCAGACTGTTTTGATTTTCTTAAGTGAGAAAGATCCTTCTTTGGGTATTGTTGAAACTATATTGGTGACATGATGGTGGGTTTCAAATCAAAGGATTTCTAGGATCACTCCAGAGTTAGGGGAGCAGTGAGGAACACTGAATCTTTTTCTTTTTACCAGGGAAGCAAATAAATGCCAGTGGCCTCTATCTGTGACCACTGTGCCTTCTGGCCATGACCTCTGAGGATATGGAAAATCCTTGAATCTTCATGATTGTTAACGCGAGAGGTGTTCAAAGCTTGTCTTCCTGGTCACCAGAGGTTCCCATTCACCTGGTGTCCTAGAGGGGTCTGTCCCCTGCTTTTCTCTCCCCAGATCTGTGAGGAACTCTGCTAAGCATGTGACACATGTTTGCTCTGTAGCTTCTCTCCTGAGCTTTAGCACAGGGCCTGGTACATAGTCAGTGCTGATAAATACGTGCTAACTGGGTGAGGTTAGGACTATTCCTTCTTTGCTGTACAGAGGAGTGGTCAGAGCCACAAGGTTATGTCGCTTCTAGGGAACCTCTTTAGTTCTAGAGCCCTAGCTCCCATATCCTCCCCTCTGCTGCCTCTAGCAGATTCTCTCATGTGGCTCTCATGTGTCCTGGAAGTAGTTTTCAGGATAAGACTTAGAATGCCGAGAATTTGAAGTGATTCAGAACACACTGAATTTCGTAACAGCTATTGCCCCATTACTATCAGCAGCTTGGGGTTGTGAGCAGTTCAACGCTCTGAGTTGAAATTCAGCCTGAGAAGTGAGGTTTCTGAGAGTCATAGTGTACACTTAGAATACCTGTTTGCCCAAGACAGTTAGCATCTTTATAGGGAACCAAGAGATGAACTAGGTGTGAACTAGCCTCCTTGCCACAATTTGTCCCCAAACTGCCTCGAGAATTATTTCTAAAATGTGGGTCTTTGCCTGTTGTCCACAGTGTAAACTCCAAACTCTAAAGCGTGGCTAAGAGTGTTCTGGAATGAATCATGTGGTCGACATTTCTACATCCATCCCATTTCTCCCCCTTAGTGTAGCAGCCACATGGTTTACAAAGACTGGCTGTCCAGTTTCAAAAGTGGCCCTGGTTAGTCTAAGCCAAAAGGAGGACCTCATACCTGCTATCACAGTGATTGGTTGAGATGTCCCAGACCTAAGTCAATTGGCCCACGTCCTTCTCTAGCCATAGAGATTGGTTCTGGTGTGGGTTGGTCATCATAAAGCCCAGGACTCTTGTTGGATGGTCTCAGAAGCAGGCTTTCTTTCTTCCTTAGATGTTACTTGGGAAGCATGTAACCTTGGTAGTTGGCATCTGCTCTGTGACCATGAGGGGCATCTAGTGTTAGGATGAATAAAATAACTAAAAAAGGAAGAGGGGTAGAAATGTAAAGGAACAAAAAACTCCTTGCTGATATGACTGAGTCACATTCCCTGCATGTATCAATAATTTAGCCTTAAAACATTACTGTTCATTCTCTGTGAATTTTCACATATGGCCTCCTCTGCCCTCACTATCCTACTTCCCTTTCTGTGTTGTAAAATTCTACTCATCCTACAAAATCCACCTCAGCATCACCTCCTCTGAAATTCTCCTGCCCTCTTCCAGTCTGTCCCAGAAGGACTTAATGGCTCCCTTCTTAGTGTTCCTCAAGCATAACTTATGTAGCTATATTAGAGCAATTTAAACACATTTACCAATAATAACTTAGCAGCTCATATGGATTTTTCTGCCAGGCAGTGCACTTGGTAGGTATTATCTTGTTTAACCTTTACAGTCATCTTATGATATTATATTAATATCCTCATTTTAAATATAAAGAAACAGTTTAGAGAGGTAAAGGAACTTATCAAAGTGTCCACAGCTCATAAGAGCAGGGAGCAGGGAATCTAATTCCAGAAATTGTGCTCTTAACCTCCCCACAGTATTCTCTTCCCTGATAATCAGTTCTTGGAAGCCGAACACTGTCTTTCATTCAGGGATGCCTGAATGTTCTAGGCGCTCAGGAAATACTAGCAGGATAAGTGGTTGGATGGCTAGATGGATGGATGGATACCTTTAATCCCTTCACATCACAGATGAGGAAACCAGGTCTCAGATGGTGTAAGTGGCATGTGTGGTAGGCTTAAGCACAGATGAGCATTGGACTTTTTCTATAACATCTTGTCATCTTTGGAAGAAAATTATTATTTCCTCTAAAAGAAACTCCCCAAACCAAGAGGATAAAAATAAAATCCAAAGATGCTTGGACTTCTCTCTCATCCTGGAACCAGTATATGTTCCACTTAGCTGAGTCCTGAATGAAGGCTTTCTTGGCCCTTTCTCCAGAATTCAGGTTGTATCTTCTTTTGTTAACTCTCTTTAAATTGTTATTGACACCTAAACTAATTTAGGGTAAAAAGAGAGTAGACCCAAATCTCATTCAAGTTCTGGCTTGGGAAGCCTATTTATGCCTATGTAAACATCAGGTTTTGAAAGAGGAAGGAGAGCTTGAGCACAAAAATTAAAAGAAAAAAAAAACATTGAAAATAAGAAATAGAATCACATGTCATCCTGATTAGCCAGCCGTGGAGTAAAAATTCTACACTTCTGTCATGTTGCACCATGCAAGAGAAAACTGTGGCATTAGTTTAATTACATAAATTTATGAGATGAAAGGAACAACTTTTATAATCATTCAGACAAAATTCCTATTCAGATTGCTGTGCAATATCTCTATCTAGTTTTTATTTAAGTGTTTATTAAAGCGATTCGTTTTTCAAAAACCCTCAAACCTACCTGTATTTTAATGCCTTGAGGGACACTTTTAATTTCCCTTCTCTAATTTCTTTAAACGCACGTCCTCATCAAATGCCCATGTTTCACAAGCCTGGCAACCCGTGTACATTTAATACCTGCTCTCAACGCTTACTGGTGCCATTGAATCACTAAGAGAAGGAGCAGCAGAAAGTCCTCCAGAAGGAAGTGATTTTCTAGGGGTTGCCCCACATCCTGAGTGATGATAATTCTTCTTCATCCTCATCGTAGCTTATTGACCACCTACTCGGTTCCAGCATTGCGTTTACAAGGCAGTTTCCATCAGTCGTCTCTAAGCTTCCTGGACCGGATATGAACTCTTTCTAAGGGAAATTGCCCCACTCCCAGCCCTGCTGCGCAGGGGACCATGTTTGAGGTCACAGGACTTGACTTCACCCTTAACCCCGTCATGGTTGATTCCAAGCCAAGGCTGAGAGCCTGACGTAAGGACAACTAACCCATGGAGACTGGGATTTGTGTGTCCTAATTAAAAATATTAATTTAGCCAATAACATTCTCTTGGGAATTTAATCTAAGCACAGAAAGGCTCTACCTATTTCAGTGGGAACTGAAGCAGAAAGGATAGAATATTGAACCAAGATTCTTAGCTTGGGGTTCATGAACTCATTTAGATATGTGAAATTTTGGATTTATGTGTATAAATGGTATGAACTGCTTTACAGATTTAAGGTGCAAGATCATATCTCTTATTTACTGATTAACTGCTCTGTTACTCATATATCTCCTTGGCTGAAGTTTCACTATCATCCTCTTAAGGTTCCCTCACCTCCTGAGTAATTCAAGAACCCCAAGGTTGCCCAGTCCTAAAGGGCTCTGTCCAGGTCTCACACCCAAGTCGGCAGAACTCTGGACACTGGTCAGTCCACTGCTACTGATGCTTGTCACGGCCATGAAGTCTTGGTGAACCCAGTACCCACGGGAAACAGCAGACACCATTGCTGTCCTGCTGTGATGACACCCATGTAGTTCCTGGAGGGGGACCTGAGCAGAATCTTAGAGCCAAGCTCTCACCCTCGGGGCTCTGCCATCACCAGAGGGCTAGGTCAGTGGGCTGTCTTCGTATCTGTGAGGGGACCCATACACCTGGGTAAGGGCCTCAGAACACAAAGTATCCTGTTCTACCCCCTCTGTCCCCACCACAGGGGTACATGTCCTATACCTACCTGTTCAGGTGAAGCTAAAAGTAATAACAAGGTCTTCTCTCCCACCCCTTCTTTTTCTAAGAAAGACAAATCTTCATGAATCCAAGATGTGTTTCTGACATCTCTTTCACTGACACAGGGAGGAAAAAGGTAAAAAAAAAAAAAAAAAAAAATTTTAATATTTAGTGAAGCATTTTACTATCTGTGCATTTATCTGAGAAGAGGGTCCCTATGTCCGATCAGATTTGCAATGGTATTCTTGCTTCAGAAATAGATGAGAGACAGAAGAACCACCACTGTAGAGAGAGGGCTCTGAGGACCCTGGGGGCCCTGTGGAGCCAGCCTCTGGGAGACAGTCTGACAGGCTCCTCTGTCAGTGAGAGGTGCCAGCCTGGTAAAGGGTCACCTGGTAAAGGGTTTAGGCTTTGGAGCCACAGAGCCTCTGTGGCAACTACTCAAATAGCCATAGACGAGACGCAAACAGTAGTGTGGGCATGTTCTGATAAAATTCTTTTCACAAAACTGTGACAGATGGGGTTTGGCTCACGGGCCTGAGTTTGCTGACCCCCCGATCTGTATCTTGATGTGGGTGGTAGTTACATGGGTGTGTGTAGAAATGCACTGAGCCACACACTTATATTTTAGGTACTTTATTGTATGTCAATTATAGCTCAGTATTTAAAAAAAAAAAGAAAGAAGAAGAAATCCATTAGAAGGTTAAGCCAAAAGAAAACAGAAGAAGAGTTCCATGGGCTCTGGCTAGGAAGGTCCTGGAATAAACCAGAATCTGGGATCCAGACCAGTCAGAGCTTCTGCTCTCGGGTGTTGGGAGGTTCTGTGCATATCTTCGTATCAGCTGCATGGCCCTCTCTTGATTTGAGCCAGCGGCAGTGCACGTCGGTTCTTTGCTGCAAAGAAGCCTTCCCAGGACACCCCATCACCATCTGTTGGCCAGGTATAACCACTGCGCTGGATCTGATGAAACAGCCTCCTCAGGTTGAATAACTGGTCCCAGATCACACAACCCACAGACGTGCCTGGCCTCACACCTCAGTCCTTAAAACTTTAAAACTGTGTACATCTTTAAAACTCTCTGGAAACAAGTCCCTCTTCCCCTGGGTGGTTATAATAGAGCTGCGTTTCCTAGGACTCAATTCAGCCTCACCTCAGAGTGGCTGTCTGCACTTTTCATTCTCATATTCCAGTTCATCAGCAATTGTTTGTTCTTCGTGCTCAACTTGACAGGAGATGGAGAAAAGCACACAGCCAAGGTCAGAGAGCAGCAGACTCTCTCCTCCATTAAGTGTCTTCATCTTTAAACAGCACCTGATCAAAAAATCTCCTGAACCTTTTCTCTCAGTAGCCAGCCAGCCACGTGAGTGTCCTCTGTGAACTGTGTCCTCCCCTGTCTTTAAGCCTGGGCTTCCTTCACCCAATATCACTGGTCCTGGAGTGAGGCCACAAGAAAGAAAAGGGATTCCACCATTAGCTATGACCCTGAGGGTTTTCCAAAAGCTGTCTACTAGGCAAAGTGAAAGAGGGAGAGAAACTTTTTCTGGGCACTTTAGGTCTCAAGAACACCACCTACTTGAATCAGAAGCAGGAGGTTTGTTGTTTTGGTTTTGTGTTAAATTGTCTTTATAATTTCAAGGGCTCAACCTGTGTCAAGAAATGTATTTTGTACCTTTTTATTTTGCACCTAAGCCGTGAGAAAGGCCTGCAAGTGGCAGGAAGGATGCTTGAGAGCAGCACACACCTGGGTCTCTCTGTCATACTCAGCCAGGAGAGAGTGAGCCCTGCAGATTGTCAACTTCCCAGGTAGGACATTCTCAGATCCCTGCCTCGCCTCACTCCATGTTAGTTTCCTATTACCACTAGCTTAATGCTTTAAAACAACACAAATTTATTTTCTTACAGTTTTAGAGTGCAACATGGGTCTCACTGGACTGGGCTAACATCCAGATGTTGGCAGAGCTACCTTCCTTTCTAGAGAATCTGTTTCCTTACACTTTCTGGCTTCTAGAGGCTGCCTGCGTTCCTTGGCTTGTGGCTCCTTCCTCCGTCTTCAAAGTCAGCAATGTTGCATCTCGCTGTACTTTTCTTCCATAATCACATCTTCCTCTGACTGACTTTCCTGCCTCCTTCTGCCCCTTTTAATGACCCTGTGATTACCCTGGGCTCATGTGGATAATACAGGATAATAACCAATTCACAACTTTAATTACATCTGCAACCTAATTCCCTTTGCCAGTAGCCTAACATAGTCACAGGATCCACAAATTAGGACAAAGATATCCTTGGAGGCCATCATTCTGCCTGCCATCCCCCCCGCCAATACCCCCCTCTGTGAGTATGCATGGCACACTCATTTTCCCTGAACGTATGCACCTGGGTACATGGTTGTGCGTTTCCTGCCTATTTCTGAATCAAGATTGACTAAAACATTTGCTTATTATCACTCAAAGAACAAAACACTGCCAGTGTTTAAGGGGTTCAGCATTACCACATTGCTTCTATTAGAGCAAGACACCTACTCCCTTTGTCTGTGGTCCATCTCACAGTATCTTCTTGTGTCTCACCTAGAACCCTGGTTTTACCAACCACAAATTGTCCCGAAACACATTTAAGAATTTGTTCAAATCCTGTACCTGAATGTATGGTTCACTAGAGGGGAGTGTGTAAAGCACATATGAAAGATTAAAATTGCTTACCAAGAGCAACTAATGTAGCTCATTCTGTGCAAATAACAAGTTAGATCACTTGCTGTTATCTCTAATGACTGTTGGAGAATTTGCTGACTACCTACAGGTGTACAGAGCTACACACATTTCTCTCTCTAGTCCAGGAGGCATTCTATCATGGTTTAGGTTTGAGATGAGTGATTCACACAAAAAAATCATAAGTAAATGGATAGGTCAACGTGTGCGAGCACCCGTAGCATATTGAGCAAGTTAGTGAAGTGATTAAGAGTAAGCATTTAAACTCAAACTGCCTGGGTTCAACTTTTAGCTCTTTCCCTTACTAGCTGTGTGCCTTAAGCAAGTTTATTTACTTACCTCTCTGTGCTTCACTTTTCTCCTCTGTATGATGAAGATAGTAATAATGCCTGTCTCACAGGGTTGTTGTAAAAATGAAATTAGTTAATACATCTAAAATGCTTAGACCCATGTTTGACCCATAGTAATTGCTCAGCGCATGTTAATTCTTACTAGGCTCCGCATCATTATTGTTATTGCTACGTGACAGACACTGGAAGGCTCACTTGGTTCAGTCTCCTATCCTCCATGAGCTTATCATCTCCAGGAAGGAACAGATAAATAGGTAGGGAGGAAAGAGTCAAGGGAGGAAAGAGGGGCATAAAAATAGGAATGAGAAACAGGGAAGGTTTCTTAGAAGCAGCAGCATTTAAGGTGAGACTTTAAGAAAACTAAAGACTTAACCCGAGTAGCTGGAGCTGGTGGTGGAGTTGCGAGTGTTGCAGGAATTGGGCACAAGATCTGGAGACCAAGCTGAATGCTGTAGGTGAGTTCCTGCCATGAGGACCAGTACTGCTATTGTTATGGCCACGTGGCCCAAAGGAAGCTCCTGCAGTGGCAGCTGCCTCTTCCGTTTATTCCTTCCTCATGGTTCCTTACCTTCTCTTTGCCTTTTTTCTGTCTTCTCCTTTTGTAAAGCCTTGGCCCCAACAGCACTCTCAGGTGGGACAGGTTGATGGCCCCTGGTTTAGATACAGTGCCTTCGAGGTGGGGGTGTGCGTGGGCCATATGTGTCATCCTCCTGGTCTGGGGTCGCTATGATTCCAGGTTTTAGTGAGGAGACCACCAGACTCATCTCTCTTTGTCATGTGGTTTCCTGGAGAACAGATCTGAACCATCAGTGACACAGAGGCTGTGCTGGTCCATCTCCCATGCTTACCATAGTCCTGAGACCATTTGTCCCAGATTTTTAATAAGAATGAAATTCCACGAGTCCTGGAAACTGGGGCCTCAGCTTACAAGTAGAGGGCATGTAAGAGAATTTCAGGAGAATTGTATTGATAGATGGCACTAGCATTTCTCTGTTCTTGCTGATGAAGAGCACAACTCCACTGCTTTCCCATTTCTGCTCCAGTTTTAATCTGGCTCTGGCCATTTACTGGGTTGGGGCTGTCTGGAGGTCTGGAAGCAGATGAGCTGGAATCTCGTTTCCACCACTTGTATAGGTTGAACAAATCATAGCCAGTTATGTAAACCCTCAGAGCCTCCCTGTTCTCATCTGGAAAATAAGGATGAAATACTGCTCTCAGAGCACTGTGAAGATGATCAAATGGGGTGAATTTAAAGCCTGAGTCCAGTGCACAGACAGTGGTGGTGGAGTCCTGTCCTTCAGCATATCTGCCCTCCCTTCTGCCCTTCTTTCTCCCCCTCCCTCTCTTGACCACTAGCAGAGCCCTCTCAGCTGAGCTAGGGCTCACGTTTCCTGCTTTCTGTTAGGCTGCAGCTTTCTGATCTCTGCCTGGGACAATCTTGCTTAGAGAGTGTTTGTAAAATTGGAAAACCACTGAGCAGTGAGCATAGCACTACAGCACAGGACTTTGAGCCCAAAAATCTCTGTGAGTTTGGTCAAGCAGTTATACTCCTCAATCTTCTCTTCTCTAAATTAGGAGAGGACCCAACTCACAGGATTTTTGTGAAGATTAAAGTGATGTTGTGTGAAAGCTCCATGTGCACTGTATTGTTATTGCCATCATCACTGATAACCACTGGCTGGTTTCCAGACATTGTTGAGGAAATAGTACTTCACAATTGCTTCACCCCTGGAGGCACCTATGAATGTGAAGCAACTCTATCAGAAATTCACATCCTCTGATGCTCCAGACCAGAACAGTCTACTATAGTAGCGCCTCCCCACCCCCACCCAGCCACGTGTAATGTGGCCACATAAATGTAAAACTGAATTTAATTTAAAATATACTTCCTTGAGGGCAGACAGCAGAAACAAGAAGAACTACAATTCTGCAGCCTGTGGAAGGAAAACCACATTCACAGAAAGATAGACAAAACAAAAAGCCAGAGGACTTTGTACCAGATGAAGGAACAAGATAAAACCCCAGAAAAACAACTAAATGACAGTGAGATAGGCAACCTTCCAGAAAAAGAATTCAGAATAAAGATACTGAAGATGATCCAGGACCTAGGAAATAGAATGGAGGAAAAGATCGAGAAGATGCAAGAAATGTTTAACAAAGACCTAGAAGAATTAAAGAACAAACACCTAGAAGAATTAAAGAAGAAACAAACAGAGATGAACAGTACAATAACTGAAATGAAAACTACACTAGAAGGAATCAATAGCAGAATAACTGAGGCAGAAGAACGGATAAGTGACCTGGAAGACAGAATGGTGGAATTCACTGCTGCCGAACAGAATAAAGAAAAAAGAATGAAAAGAAACGAAGACAGCCTAAGAGACCTCTGGGACAACATTAAACGCAACAACATTTGCATTATGGGGGTCCCAGAAGGAGAAGAGAGAGAGAAAGGACCTGAGAAAATATTTGAAGAGATTATAGTCGAAAACTTCCCTAACATAGGAAAGGAAATAGCCACCCAAGTCCCATAGAGAGTCCCATATAGGAGAAACACACTGAGACACATAGTAACCAAACTGGCAAAAATTAAAGACAAAGAAAAATTATTGAAAGCAGCAAGGGAAAAACAACAAATAACATACAAGGGAACTCCCATAAGGTTAACAGCTGATTTCTCAGCAGAAACTCTACAAGCCAGAAGGGAGTGGCATGATATACTTAAACTGATGAAAGGGAAGAACCTACAACCAAGTTTACTCTGGCCGACAAGGATCTCATTCAGATTCGATGGAGAAATCAAAAGCTTTACAGACAAGCAAAAGCTAAGAGAATTCAGCACCACCAAACCAGCTTTACAAGAAATGCTAAAGGAACTTTTCTAAGTGGGAAACACAAGAGAAGAAAAGGACCTACAAAAACAAGCCCAAAACAATTAAGAAAATGGTAATAGGAACATACATATCCGTAATTATCTTAAACGTGAATGGATTAAATGCTCTAACCAAAAGACACAGGCTTGCTGAATGAATACAAAAACAAGACCCATATATTTGCTGTCTACAAGAGACCCACTTCAGACCTAGGGACACATACAGACTGAAAGTGAGGCAATGGAAAAAGACATTCCATGCAAATGGAAATCAAAAGAAAGCTGGAGTAGCAATACTCATATCAGATAAAATAGACTTTAAAATAAAGAATGTTACAAGAGACAAGGAAGGACACTACATAATGATCAAGGGAGCAATCCAAGAAGCAGCTATAACAGTTATAAATATATATGCACCCAACATAGGAGCACCTCAATACATAAGGCAACTACTAACAGCTATACAAGAGGAAATCCACAGTAACATGATAATAGTGGGGAACGTTAACACCTCACTTACACCAATGGACAGATCATCCAGAAAGAAAATTAATAAGGAAACACAAGCTTTAAATGACACAAGAGACCAGATAAAATGAATTGATATTTATAGGACATTCCAACCAAAAGCAGCAGATTACACTTTCTTCTCAAGTGCACATGGAACATTCTCCAGGATAGATCACATCCTTGGTCACAAATCAAGCCTCAGTAAACTCAAGAAAATTGAAATCATATCAAGCATCTTTTCTGACCAAAACGCTATGAGATTAGAAATCAATTACAGGGAAAAAATATGTTAAAAACACAAACACATGGAGGCTAAACAATACGTTACTAAATAACCAAGAGATCACTGAAGAAATCAAAGAGGAAATCAAAGATTGCCTAGAGACAAATGACAATGAAAACACGATGATCCAAAACCTATGGGATGCAGCAAAAGCAGTTCTAAGAGGGCAGTTTATAGCAATACAAGCCTACCTCAAGAAACAAGAAAAATCTCAAATAAACAATCTAACCTTACACCTAAAGGAACTAGAGAAAGAAGAACAAACAAAACCCAAAGTTAGTAGAAGGAGAGAAATCATAAAGATCAGAGCACAAATAAATGAAATAGAAACAAAGAAAACAATAGCAAAGATCAATAAAACTAAAAGCTGGTTCTTTGAGAAGATAAACAAAATTGATAAACCTTTAGCCAGACTCATCAAGAAAAAAATGGCAAGGACTCAAATCAATAAAATTAGAAATGAAAAAGGAGAAGTTACAACGGACCCAGCAGAAATACAAAGCATCCTAATAGACTACTGCAAGCAACTCTATGCCAGTAAAATGGACAACCTGGAAGAAATGGACAAATTCTTAGAAAGGTATAACCTTCCAAGACTGAACCAGGAAGAAATAGAAAATATGAACAGACCAATCACAAGTAATGAAACTGAAACTGTGATGAAAAATCTTCCAACAAACAAAAGTCCAGGACCAGATGGCTTCACAGGTGAATTCTATCAAACATTTAGAGAACACCTAACACACATCCTTCTCAAACTCTTCCAAAAATTTGCAGAGGAAGGAAAACTCCCAAACTCATTCTACGAGGCCACGTCACCCTGATACCAAAACCAAGCAAAGATACTACAAAAAAAGAAAATTACAGGCTTCCCTGGTGGCACAGTGGTTGAGAGTCCGCCTGCCGATGCAGGGGACACGGGTTCGTGCCCCGGTCCGGGAAGATCCCACATGCTGCAGAGCAGCTGGGCCCGTGAGCCATGGCCGCTGAGCCTGCGCGTCCGGAGCCTGTGCTCCGCAACGGGAGAGGCCACAACAGTGAGAGGCCCGCGTACCGCAAAAAAAAAAAAAAAAAGAAAATTACAGACCAATATCACTGATGAATACAGATGCAAAAATCCTCAACAAAATACTAGCAAACAGAATCCAATAACACATTAAAAGCATCATAGGGGGCTTCCCTGGTGGCGCAGTGGTTGAGGGTCCACCTGCCGATGCAGGGGACGCGGGTTCGTGCCCCAATCTGGGAAGATCCCATATGCCGCGGAGCGGCTAGGCCCGTGAGCCATGGCCACTGAGCCTGCACGTCCGGAGCCTGTGCTCCACAACGGGAGAGGCCACAACGGTGAGAGGCCCGCGTACTGCAAAAAAAAAAAAGCATCATAAACCACAATCAAGTGGGATTTATCCCAGGGATGAAGGATTATTCAGTTTACACAAATCAATCAATGTGTTACACCATATTAACAAATTAAAAAAAAAAAGGAATAAAAACCATATGATCATCTCAATAGATGCAGAAAAGTGTTTGGCAAAATTCACACCCATTTATGATAAAATCTCTCCAGAAAGTGGGCAGAGAGGGAACCTACCTCAACATAGTAAAGGCCATATATGACAAACCCACTGCAAACATCATTCTCAATGGTGGAAAACTGAAAGCATTTCCTCTAAGATCAGGAAATGTCCACTCTTGCCACCATTTTTCAATATAGTTTTGGAAGTCCTAGCTATGGCAATCAGAGAAGAAAAAGAAATAAAAGGAATACAAATTGGAAAAGAAGAAATAAAACTGTCACTTTTTGCAGATGACATGATACTCTACATAGATACTGTTCCTATTTGCAGATGACATGATACTATGCATAGATAATCCTAAAGATGCCACCAGAAAACTACTAGAGCTAATCAGTGAATTTGGTAAAGTTTCAGGATACAAAATGAATGCACAGAAATCTCTTGCATTCCTATGCACTAACAACTAAAGATCAGAAAGAAAAATTAAGGAAACAATCACATTCACCACTGCAACAAAAAGAATAAAATACATAGGAATAAACCTACCTAAGGAGGTAAAAGACCTGTACTCAGGAAACCATAAGACAGTGATGAAAGAAAGGTGACACAAACAGATGGAGAGATATACCGTGTTCTTGGATTGGAAGAATCAATATTGTGAAAATGACTATACTACCCAAAGAAATCTACAGATTCAATGCAATCCCTATCAAATTACCAATGGCATTTTTTTATGGAAGTAGAACAAAAAAAATCTTAAAATTTGTATGGAGACACAAAAGACCCTGAATAGCTCAAGCAATCTTGAGGGAAAAAAACGTACCTGGCAGAATCATGCTCCCTGACTTCAGACTGTACTACACAGCTACAGTAATCAACACAATATGGTACTGGCACAAAACCAGAAATATAGATCAATGGAACAGGATAGAAAGCCCAGAGATAAACCCATGCACCCATGGTCAACTAATCTATGACAAAGGAGGCAAGGATATACAATGGAGAAAAGACAGTCTATTCAGTAAGTGGTGCTGGGAAAACTGGACAGCTACATGTAAAAGAATGAAATTAGAACACTCCCTAACACCATACACAAAAATAAACTCAAAGTGGATTAGAGACCTAAATGTAAGGCTGGACACTATAAAACTCTTAGAGGGAA
Source organism: Leucopleurus acutus (assembly GCF_964270905.1). NCBI lineage: Eukaryota > Metazoa > Chordata > Mammalia > Artiodactyla > Delphinidae > Leucopleurus > Leucopleurus acutus. The sequence goes on along the minus strand of NC_139153.1, from coordinate 30,651,460 downwards.
ACATAGGAAGAACACTCTTTGACATAAATCATAGGAAGATCTTTTATGATCCACTCACTAGAGTAATGGAAATAAAAACAAAAATAAACAAATGGGACCTAATGAAACTTAAAAGTGTTTGCAAAGCAAAGGAAACTACAAACAAGGCAAAAAGACAATCCTCAGAATGAGAGAAAATATTTATAAATGAATCAATGGACAAAGGATTAATCCCCAAAATATATAAACAGCTCATGCAGCTCAATATTAAAAAAACAAACAACCCAGTCCAAAAATGGGCAAGACCTAAATAGGCATTTCTCCAAAGAAGACATACAGATGCCCAAGAGGCACAAGAAAAGCTACTCAACATCACTAATTATTAGAGAAATGCAAATCAAAAGTACAATGAGGTATCACCTCACACCAGTTGGAATGGGCATCATCAGAAAATCTACAAACAACAAATGCTGGAGAGGGTGTGGAGAAAAGGGAACCCTCTTGCACTGTTGGTGAGAGTGTAAATTGATACAGCCACTATGGAGAACAGTATAGAGGTTCCTTAGAAAACTAAAACTAGAATTACCATATGACCCAACAATCCCACTACTGGGCATATGTACAGAGAAAACTGTAATTCAAAAAGACACATGCACCCCAATGTTCATTGCAGCACTATTTACAATAGCCAGGTTATGGAAGTAACCTAAATGCCCATCAAGATGAATGGATAAAGAAGTTGTGGTACATATATACAATGGAATATTACTCAGCCATAAAAAGGAACAAAACTGGGTCATTTGTAGAGATGTGGATGGATCTGGAGACTGTCATACAGAGTGAAATAAGTCAGAAAGAGAAAAACAAGTATCATTTATTAGCACGTATATGTGGAACCTAGAAAAATGGTACAGATGAACCAGTTTGCAGGGCAGAAATAGAGACACAGATATAGAGAACAAACATATGGACACCAAGCGGGTAAAGTGGCGGAGTGGGTGGTGGTGGTTGGATGTTTTGGGAGATTGGGATTGACATATATACACTAATATGTATAAAATAGATAACTAATAAGATCCTGCTGTAGAAAAAATAAATTAAATTTAAAAAAAAGAAATAGCCCACTCAGATAAAAAGAACAGATGAAGTTAAGAGGAAACATTACTAAACAAAATATTTTACCTAAGTCACCGTATCTCATAAAAATTACAAAGTTGGGACATAGTGAGAGTAACATATCTTGTTTTTTCCTCTTAAAAAACACCAGTTCAGGGGGTCTTCCATGGTGGCAGAGTGGATAAGACTCCATGCTACCAATGCAGGGTGCCTGGGTTTGACCCCTGGTCAGGGAACTGGAGATCCCACATGTATGCCACAACTAAGGAGCCCACGTGCCACACCTAAGGTGCCGGCAAGCTGCAACTAAGGAGCCTGTGAGCCACAGCTAAGACTCAGCGCAACCAAATAAATAAATAAATAAATAAAACAAAACCAGTTCAAGCCCACCCCCCAAATAAAAGTATATATATGTATATACTTCCTTAGTCACACTAGCCACTTTTCACTGGCTCATAGGTACTTATGGCTGGTGGCTACTGTATTGTTCGGTGCAAATATAGAACATTTTCATCATCCAGAAAGTTCTGTTGACAGCGCCAGACTAAAATATAAGTCCCCTTCCCCATCTCTTTGAAGTGTTCCAGGAACCGCTAAAGTGAAATTTGAGGATGCCATAGAGCCCACAGAACGTATCTTTTAAGTTAATCATCCTAAATACACTCTTCAGACTTACTATTGATAAAAGGACACAGAAAGGATCATTGTTGCTCTGAAAATAGTAGTTAGAATTACGGAGACTCTTGACCTAGGGGAATGCACATTAATTATTACATACATGCCCTTTCTGGGATACTCCTCAGGAATTTGGCACGGTGAGTTGGTATCATAGAAAATTATTAGGTTTAAAGCAGAGATCCTGCAGAAACCAAGATGTAACTTTTTTGGGGAAAACAATCACGTTAACCAACATCCCAGAAGCTGACACAGGGGAGAAGGTAATTGGCCAGCTCTTAGAGAAGTTATCAGAAGATAGCAGATTTGCTACAGCCTGTCTGCATAACTCTAGGACCCCGAGAGGAACTGGGCAATTACCGTGTGTCACCACAGAGCCTCCCTGAGAAGGAAAGGGCAGGCGTCAAGTCAGATGCAATAACCAGCGTTACTTGCCCTGGTAGATTGGGTTTGAAATGTCTCCCTGGTGAGTGTGCTCTCTGCTGGAATTTCCTTCTGTGGGCAGGTGAGGTTGAGGACTGGAAGAAAACCACCGTGGTTCAGTGCGGTTTCCCACTAGAAAGGTCCCGGGGCAGAACAATGAGTCCAGTTTAAGTTTGTTGGTTTTTAAAAATGTCTATTGTTGTTACCTTATTGTCCTTGCTTGTACTAGTAGTATAGATGGTAATGAAGAAAATGGAAGTAGGCAGTCTTCTGTGATGTAACACTGTTACAAAGATTCACTGAGGGACCTGTGATAAGCTCTGGCCCTGAGTATGGCATGTGCTAAACACTTACGGAAATGTTAGCTTGAATAATGAACAGTATACATATTTATTAGTAGTCAACATTAATATTTCTTAGTAATTTTATAAATATTACTAACATTTAATGCTATGAAATATCAGTTAAAACATTAGTTTTTTTTTTTTTTGCGGTACGCGGTCCTCTCACTGTTGCGGCCTCTCCCGTTGCGGAGCACAGGCTCCGGACGCGCAGGTTCAGCGGCCATGGCTCATGGGCCCAGCCACTCCGTGGCATGTGGGATCTTCCCGGACCGGGGCACGAACCCGTGTCCCCTGCATCGGCAGGCGGACTCTCAACCACTGCGCCAGCAAGGAAGCCCAGTAGTATTTTTTTATTCATTCCATAAATACTTATTGAGCGCCTACTTGGTGTCAAACTCTGTTCTAAGAGCCCAGGCAAATCTCAGGAAACTTACACTTGAATGAGGGGAGACTACCTAGTAAGATAATTACAGATGGTGATACAGGCTAAGAAGAGTGACTGAGGGGGTTGGGGGAGACATCACAGGCTACTGCCTGAGGGTGGCTGGGAAAGGACTTTCTGAGGAGGGGGCATGTGTCCTGACCCCTGTATGATGAGAAGGAGCCATGAGATGCTCCAAGGTGACAGCAATTAGAATGTGCTGGACAATAAGCAGCAGAAAACTTTGATTTGAATGGTTGAAGTAATAAGAATATTTACTGCTTCACATAACAAGAAGTCCCAGTTAGGACGGTTCTAGGGTGGGCTAACTCAGGGCTCAACCACAGCACAAGGACCCACGTTCTTCCATTCCCAAGAGTTGGCTTGGTCCTCAGACTATCTCCCCTCATGGCTACCACTGTTCCCAGCACCACATCTGAAATAACATCCAGAGAAAGAAGATAGTATTTCCAGAAGTGTTCCCAGCAGATTTCTTCTTGCATCTTATTGGTCAGAACTGGGCCAAATGCTTACCCTTAAAATCATTCACCAGCAAAGGAACAGAATCACCATGATTAGCAAACTCTTTCTGTAATGAGTTAGGAAATATTTTAGACTTGTGGGTCAAGAGGCAAAACTGAGGCTATTATGTAGGTACTTATATAACAAGATAAAACAAATTTCCACAAAAGTTTTGTGGATTGATGAAATTCAAAATAGAATAATAATTAAATCCATTTTAAAAATATAGGTCTACTAATGAGAAGAATGGACTTCTTTTGGAGGAATATCATTTTGATTATTTGAGGCTCAAAGATAGTGTTTCCTATCACCAAATAAATTGCAGATGTTGTCTGTGAATGCCGATAGGAGATTTTACGTATTTCATTTTTGAAAATGTCTTTACGTGGATAGGTGATACACGTGGCCTCAAAATGCTTTCAAGTCATAATTCTGTCACTGATTTATAGTGTGCCACTACTCAATTTTGCCTTCGTTGTGTGAAAGCAGCTACACACAAAAGTAAACAAATGGACATAACTGTGTTTCAATAAAACATTATTTATAGGCACTCAAATTTGCAGTTCTTTTCATGTGTAATGAAGTATTCTTTTCAATTATTCAAAAGTATAAAAACAGTTCTTAGCCTGTGGGCTGTACAAACACAAGCGTGTGACAAATTTGGCCCACGGGCTTTAGTTTTCTGACTTCTGCTCTAGAGTAATGAGGATTTTCTTTGTGTCATGAGGGGAAGGGACTCTGCCTGCAGGGATCAAGGTGGAAACTGCACTTGGGTAGAGATGCAGCAGCGTTCACTACAAGGGAGAACTTTCCAGCCTGAGGGAACAGTAAGTGCAGAGATCCAGCTGCAGTGATAAGCCCTGCATATATGCTTCTCATCCAGGAGCAGGGAGGAGGAGGGGAAGGGAGGCCCAAGATGAAGGGGGAGGGGAGACAACTTCCAGAATGGTGATGTGATGAGCCTCATGGACCCTCCCCACAGCAAAACAACCATAACTCGTGAAAAATTTTTTAAAAAAAACAAACACTAACCATTTAAACTACCTGAAAACTCCTTGATTGTCCTAGGGGCACACAGCAAATAAATACTTTTTCAAGAAAATCGATTAAATCTTGGTAAGAACAGTGAGAGTCTGAGGCACTAGAGTCAGGACTCATTCCCTCCTTCCCCTGCCCCGCAGCTGCATGTTGCAGAGGCTAAATTCCAGGTGAGTATTGCCGAGGTGTTGGGGCTCCCTTACTCCCTCAGACCCCCCCTCATTGGGAAGAGGTGTTACCCAAGCTGTGGAGAATACTGGGGACCCCTTACCTTCGCCTAGTTTGCTCACAGGTTGGAGCTTCCACGCTAGGAAGGTAAGGGCGGGAAGATCAGAGGATGCCATTCTAGCCCGGCACCCAGCATATAAGCAGGGGTGTCACTCTGAAAGAAGCAGACCACTACCCCTGACCCAGCTGTGGAGAAGGGACTCAAGGATTTTGTCTAAGAGGAGAGGCAGGCCTAAGAAGAGAGCTCCAGGATGGCTTTAACCAAAAAGAGAGGTGGGAACTAATGTAGGTGAGGTTGTGGAGAAATCAGAACCCTCATATACTGCTGATGGGAATGTAAAATGGTGCAGCCACCCTGGAAAACAGTCCTTATCACTGTCCTGATGGTATCCTTGAGGAAAAAACTTCTCATTGTGATGAAATCCAAGTTATTTAGATTTATGCATTTGGAAGTACCAGAGAAAAGAGAGAGAAAAAAGGG